>NW_027223768.1:3642500-4082500 GCF_028538775.1 Myotis yumanensis
TTGTTTACCTCTTATGGAAGCAAAGCATATAGGATGCAAACTGATTTTTTCCCACTATAAGAGCTTCTGATTATCATTGCTTCACATACTGCTTTCTATGGTCTTGACTGAAGAGGCTATTTAAAATTTATCCAAATGAGGAAAGAAGCCTGAGTGGTTTCTTGCAAAGACAGTGACTACAACAGGGAGATATGGTCATCAATTAGCATCCTTCTGAAAGCGTGGTGACAGAAACAAGTCAACAACAACACAATGATAGCAAACATAATAACATAAAACCTGGCATCCTATAATTTACCAACACAGCATGTTAAAAATGAGATCTAAAGGAGGAGTCTTCTCTATAGATTTTATTTGTCTCCACGAAGATGAATAGTCACACCCCACTGTGGCCACTGACACTTTGCAGTGTGAAAGGCTATTTATTTTCCCGTGCTAGAGAAAGGGATGGGAGTCTCTGAGTTGAGATGTTTGCAGGCTTTATGGAGTAATAAAATATTCAGTGAATAGATTATAAAGCACTTGATAAAATTTTAGAGGCATATAAATACCAGGCAATGCAGTTTGCTGGGAAAAGGAAATACGCATGTGCGTACAAGTCCACCCTTCGCCTCTAGTAGCTTCCTGGGTCTTTTTAGGGAGGAAGCAGGAGTGGGGTGAGGAGGGACAGGCCAAAGCAGGAAGGGGGTGCAGACAGGATCCCTGGGAGCAGTTTGCACCCTTTCAGAAGATCAGACGTCATTGCCACAATTTCCCTCCAAACAACTAAAGCAGCATGGCTTCCCCGACAACCCCTCTGTGCTGTAAATACTAAATAATAACTGCCACTACCGGTTAAAACATTTTTATCATATATATATTTTTACTGATTTCAGAGAGGAAGGGAGAGGGAGACAGAGACAGACACATCAATGATGAGAGGGAATCATTGACTGGCTGCCTCCTGCACCCCCACACTGGGGGCCAGCCCACAACCCAGGCCTGTGCCCTGAGTGGGAATCGAAGCATGACCTCTTGGTTCCTAGGTTGACGCTCAATCATTGAGCCACACCGACCGGGCAAAACTTTTTTTTTTTTTTTTAAATATATTTTATTGATTTTTTACAGAGAGGAAGGGAGAGAAATAGAGAGTCAGAAACATCGATGAGAGAGAAACATCGATCAGCTGCCTCCTGCACATCTCCTACTGGGGATGTGCCCGCAACCCAGGTACATGCCCTTGACCGGAATCGAACCCGGGACCCTTCAGTCCGCAGGCTGACGCTCTATCCACTGAGCCAAACCGGTTTCGGCGCGGGGCAAAACTTTTTAAAAGGCGAGCGCTATTTTGAAGTCCCAGGCCATTGGTATTAAATCCTCATTCACACTGTTGTTTTTATTTATTTTTTTTCACATTAATTTTCTCTGAGACACTTTGTCTATCATCTTTCCCCATTGTGTTTCTGCAGTTTACCAGGAAATAACTAGTGCCCAGTGAGTGAATATTCACAGCTTGTTCTTGTGTTTATGTAAATAGCATTAAAACACCGAAGGTTATATGGAAAGCCAGGACTCATATGAAGAGGCAGGAGCCATTCGCCCAAGGAGCAGGTGATGGGAAGGCACTTGGCGAGGGGCCTGTCGGAGGGTGGCAGACAGACCCTTTGAAGCTAATGTGCTCGGATTTCCTGGGGCTGCTGCCGTCTTCCGAGGAACAGCCTCTGAATAAGAACCATTTCTGTCTAATCCTGCTGGAGACAGATAAGTCTGCCAATTGAGACGGCAGAGCCCTGACAGCCCACGGCGTCGGTTGTGCAATAGCAAAAGACTGAAGCTGAACTATCAGAAACGGAATAGCATTCTCCGGCAGCGGGAGGAACATGTTTGACAAGAAAATGGAGCCAGGATGGTTCCCAGTCAAACAAGGTGTCTGTTCATTCAATGCATCGCATTTCCCCTCATTGCCAAGTTCAAGACTCATTTCATTACTGACATCTTTTCTTCCTCCCCCTGTCAAGTTTCCAAACTTTCAGAGGCACGTGTGTTTGACACATTTCACCAGGGGACGACCTTTGCTATCTCCTTTTTAAATTAGGACCATGATAAAAAGAACGCAATGCTTCCCCTCCGTGTTAAATTAGATCCTCCCCCTTTATGAAAGCTACTCCATTTAAACACCCACTCCTCGCATGTCTCAGGTTCAGAAGAAGAGTTTTATTCCAAGATCAATCAAACATGAGTGCCTTCCAGATCCTTCTCCCCATTCTATCTCGGAGCCTATCCAGTTGCTATCTGTTATTAGCCTTAAACACCTTTATGATAGATGAGACCGTCTAGACTGGGCTGATATAAACCAGAATAAGAAATGTCACCATTTTAAAATATGATCACAGAAAATTAACCTAACTGTAGTGAGTGAAGGAAATGGAGCTCATCTGCTATTCCCTTCAATATTAAATAGTTAAGCCTTAGTTTACTGACTCTGGGTAAGCCCCTTGGACATATTCCTCCAAGTCCTAGGAGCCTGGGTAATAACGCATCAAAGTAGCAGGCTCTGGAGCATAATTTTAATGCGTGGAAAAGCTTAGACATTCTTTCCATGGATTTTAAGAATAAGTACAAAACAACTGCCAAATGGATAACAAGCCCCATGTTAGAGCTTCAGTGTAGGGTGCCACAGAATGAGGGATATTGATAGGATGTTCATGAAATGTGACTGGCAGAGTAATTGAATTCACACAACTCATTTAACTGGTCAGAGAACTCTAATGGTTTCCGGAGGAGACTCATATATGTCTCTTTCCTGAACCACTGCTAACAGGGGTTATTTCGGGTAAGAGAATGAGTAGGGACACTACACAATCTAGCATTCGGGGAAAAAGAAATTTCTTTCGATGTCACTGGTTGTGTTGCTTTTCAAAGGTAGTGACTGTGAGCTTCCAATGTTTTGTTGATACCAGAAAACTTCAAATCTGGCTTACATGATGGGATCTAAACATTAGATGGACAGAATCTAAATAGTCTCCTTGTCATTGGGATTCACTTGTTAAATTCCTCATGACGGTAGCAGGTTGGTTTTCGTTTAGCAAGATTCCATTAAGGAATCAAAATGCTCTAAACTATCACCTCTGTCCTTTTCTTCTCAGAAGCGATTTATGGTTTCTGCTTTGTCCAAAGTTGGATCAATGTGGTTTACCCAGCATGGTTCACATCGTCTTAGGCCCAGTATTTGTTCAGTGTGAGTAAATTCTGTAAATTAAATTATACACTTGTAATTTAATATGTAATTATAAAATTATATGTAATTTTCCATTTCATTGAGATATAATTGATACACAGCACTGTGTAAGTTTAAGGTGTACAGGATATCGACTTGACATACATATTGAGAAATGATCAATAATATGCTTTGTTAACATCCATCATCTCATACAGATAAAAAAGAAAGAGTACATATAAATCATAATAAAACATAAGATGCCCCTTTATGTTGTGCACAAAAGCTATAATAAAAAAAGCATAATATGCTAATTAGACCAGCCATCCCCCCGGACGACCTTCCAGACGAAGTTGGGGCTGCGAGGGAAACCTGGGTCCTGGGTGCTAGAGGGAAGCTGGTGCCAGGAGCCGGGTGAAAGAAGGCCTACTCTAGCATGAATTTCGTGCATCGGGCCTCTAGTATTATAATAAAAAACTGGGCAGGGTTCAATTCGTATTTTTGTGTGTCACTCAAATAAAGTAACCAATGTAGTGAGAATGAAATCACTTGTTATGAACAATTTAATTAGTTTATGCCTCCGTGGCCATACAGAGATACTTTTGGCTACCTTCATTATGGGAAATGCAACTTTACAAAATTGTCCCTATGCACGCAGCTTGCCGTGGGTGCACAACACTGCATCCTCATTGCATTCACTGACAATGTCAGCAGTCGAGTAGCAACCATGCAGACATTTAAATAAGGAAAAGATGCAGACTGAGTCTAAGAAGACAGAAGAAAATGCATGTTACACTTGGCAGCTCTGTTAATAAAAACTCCCTGTTTAATACAAACAGGGAGTGGAGAGTTGAGACTGAGAGGTACCTAGGCCTTCACATACACACATACACACACAGGCACAGATGTTATTACTCAGTGAATTATTCTATATTCATTAACTGAAGTTGCAAACCACAACCCCCCTCCCCCACGCCCCGCCCCCGCCAACTCCCCATCCTTAGCTCAGGATGGCTTGTTAGCCTTATTTGCCAGATCTTCCGGTCCCACATCCTATGGCGTCCCCATATATGCCTGCATATTAAATTTGGTCATTTTCTCTTGCTTATCTGTTTCATGTTCATTTGATTATCAGTCCAGACAGAAGAAGATACAAGGGTAAAAGGAACCTTCTTCTTCCCCTAGAGTCACACAGGTATGTATATTTATTAAGACTCATCAGTTGTAAAGATATACCATTTCACAATATAAAAATTTTGCTCAAATGAAAAATAAATAAATCTTGCAATTTTGTGTTGCTCCTTGAAGTTATTTACAAAATATTTTTTTCTCTTGCTAGCATTTCTGTTGGGTCTAATGATTTTTTAAAGTTGTTTTTTATCAGCTTCTCGTAGATAGTCTCATACATTTTTATTTCATCATTATTGCTTTCATTTATTATTTATAAAGCATCACCAATGAATGTGATAGTCTACAAAAAGTTCAAGCATCAAAGACTTTGCAACTCAAAAATGAGAGGTACACTGAATCCAAGAAAGGCTGTGTTGTACAGGTAGGCAACCATACGTTTAGTTCACATCTGTTTTCTCGCTGCTGTATCTTCTGCTTTTTTCCTCGCATTTTTCCAGTTATACTTAAAAAAATTACAGAGGCTGCTATTTAGAGAGCTCTAAGAGGAAAGGTCGCAGATGACGTCAGGGATGCACATGAGCCTGCTACCTGGGGGATTGCAAAGTAGAGAGAAATTCAATGTCGATTTAAGCAGATAAATGGAAGACAATGGATCCAAGTGGAGGAATCCTTTGCATTAAATACACTAAAAGACAGTAGTGGGAAATGCATTTGAACATTTGCTTTTATGTTTCTTCAGGACGGCTCCCATTCTGTCTCATATATATGTAATACGTGTATGCATATACGTGTGATATATGCACATGCGTATGTACATATTCTTATGCTTAAATATTCATAAGTTCTGTTCAATACTGTCTCGGTATTTCATTAGACGTGTTCTATTTTCACTGAGTCAATTTGAATTTGCATATGTAATATTTGCAAGGTTAAAGTTATTTACATCTCTTTTCTCAGTTTCCCTATGTCTATAAAGGGGATAATAGTAGAGAATGTCTTAGAGTTTTGCTTTTTATGCCTTTCTAGAGGACAGACTGACACATTACTATCCTATATAAGTTTTCTATTTTTATCCAAATGATTACATTTATCTTAACATTTCAACAATATTATTGTTCTTTAAGTTTGTTGTTTTTGTGAACAGTTTCTGCTTTCTCTTACTGCTTGTAGCCTCAGACCTTAAAAAGGAGGCCTTTAAAATCCATGTTTATGTCCAGAGGAATGATTTGCTTTATGTAGCAAACTTGAAAGAAAATTAAAGCAGAATAAAACAGAATTGCTTTGTCTGGTACTTTGCTTTTCATCTAAGACGCCATGTTTTCTCTATTTTTTATGAATTCAGGAGAAAGAAAAGGATGAGAAAACATAACTCAGAGCTTCAATAATGTATTGTGTGAGTTCTTTAAAAAAACCAGAGACCTCAGACAGTACTGATTTCCAGTGGATCACAGCTAGGTGAGATGCTGATGGAGGGGACAAAGATGACAGCTTACTTTTTACCTTTTGTTTATTTAATGATCTCAATCTCACTTCTATAGAGAGATAAAACAGCCTCTGGAAAATTTATCCCCATAGATATCCTATATAATAAAAGGGTAGTATACAAATCGACCGAACAGCAGAACGTCTGGTCACTATGATGCGTACTGACCACCAAGGGGCAGACGCTCAAGGCAGGAGCTGCCCCCGGTGGTCAGTGGGCTCCCAAAGGGGGAGCGCCACTCAGCCACAAGCTGGGGTGATGGCTGACGAGCCTTGTGGCCCACCTCTGCGGCAGTGCTAAGGATGTCTGACTGATGTAGGCCCACGGGAAGCAGGCCTACACCATCAATCGGACATCCCCTGAGGGCTACCGAACTGTGAAAGGGCAAAAGGGCACAGGCAGGTCTATGGGAACCCACCCCCCTGCCCACCAAGTGCACGAATGTTGTGCACTGGGCCTCCAGTATTCTAAAAACCATGAAGCATCCTTGGTAGGACCAGGCCCTTTGATTACCTGCATCTCTAAGCCAGGTTGGGCATCAAAGCAGGTTTACATTACATCTGAGCATCCTGTGGCCAGATCATTCTCTCCACTGTCTACACACCTGTGAGCAGGGTCCTCCTGGTCATCTTCTCAGATGGGGAGCTTGTGTTCTCCCCTTTTTGTCCCTCAGGGATAATATCGTTTTGTGCAGGCTGTATTTTCTCTACCAGAAAATACTTTTGAGCATCTACCCTCAGGCTCTGAGCTGGGCTTTAGGGATACATTGATGAAAAACATTCACAGACTTCACATCTGGAGGGTAGTGGAGAGCAGAGAGGCAAACAGATGTGTGCCAGCTAGCATGCTCTGGGTTAGCATAAGCGTATGTACCATGTGCTACAGAGCATGGTCACATGAAATGGCCTGGGAGATTAGATAAAGTAACACTCAAGACATCTTTATTGAGTTGCTGTTGTTTTTTCCTCCAGAGGGTAAGTGAGTAAGTAGGCTGATTATGGAAAACCATATAATTTTGTCAGGTGAAGAGGGAGTATTGGATTTACAGGAACAGCGTGTGCTAAAGTCAAGAGACTGCAATTGCTGCTTTGGAAACTGTCTGCAAATCATTTAGTGCGTCTGAAATCATATCCTCAGAATTGAGACAGAGGGTCGGATAGCCTGAGACCGTAAAATGAAATGTTGTGAATGCCATTCTGCAGAGTTTAGAAAGACAAAGGGGATACTAATTTTAATCAAGGACTAAGCAAAGCAATAGAAAGACTAGTCTGGTACATGATTCATGGATGCATCTGAGGCAGGTGACACAGGAAGCAAAAATATCTCGTTTTATAGATAATAAATATTTAGCCAAAAGCAAAGATAATATCTATGGTCATAGAGAGAATGGGGTATTCAAAAATAAATTTGTAAAAGTTTTGTGACCAGATGAAGGTATGAGATCAGGTCGAGGAACCTGTTTTCTGAGTTTGATGGCTGCCCTATGAAATCACCCTCTGCCAATGTAAGGCACAAAGAAAAAGGAGACTATTTGGAATAAGATGGTGATTCCAGTGAGTGCATTCATTCAGGAGAAATTTACTGAGCATTTACTATGCAACAGAGACCTAACCCTTTTAGAAGACACTTCCTGGTGGAAGAAACAGGCAACTGAGAAATGTGCATTTATATGTAAATATTTCTGGTGGCAATGTGTGTAATGGTTAAAAGTAAGCTAGGGAGTTTGGGAGTGTTACATAGGTTGTAGTTTAATGTGATATTGTCAGACCTCATTAAGAAGAAAATATTAGAGAAAAAGCATGGGGCAGGTACAGAAGTTGTAGGCTATCTAGGATAGGGGGGGCACTGAACATCCCTATTGTGAGGGACCACTGCTCCCCTATTTACTGCCATCTTTATAACCACTTAATTTCTAGAAGTAGTTAGAGTCTACGCTAAGAGCAGAGTAACCTGAAATCCAAAATAGGGTAAAAACTGGTCTTAATGGTCACACAATAAATGTCCTCTTATAATCAGGATTTCTGAAGCTTAGCACCATTGACAATTGGGCTGGATAATCCTCTCTGCGGGGGGCTGTCTGGTGCACTGTAGGATATGTAGGAGGATCTCTGGCCTCTGCCTACCTCCCTCCCCAGTTGGGACAATGAAAAATGTCTCAAGACATTGTCAACTGTCCTCTGTGGCTCAAAGGTTGCTGGATAACAATGCAGAAAACCCACTTCAATTCGAATTTCAGGTAACCAAAAACCATGTTTTGAAAACATTTATTGAGACACATCCCAAATATTGCATAGATCAGAGTTATACTAAAAAAATGTTTATCTCAAGTTCAAATTTAACTAAGCATTCTACATTTTAGTTGTAATTCTGGCAATTCTACTTGAGTTTTTTGGGGGGGAGGTGGGTTTTGGGTGGAGCATACAATTGGCTCCATTTTGTGAGAACCAGGCATAATTTTGACATGGCCATGTGTTAAAGCATTTAGCTTGGTGGGTTATTAATGCTATTAAAATAATTGTTTTCGTATGTTCCAACATCTCTGGTAGGGGAAAATAAAACCAAATGGTCCACTTAGTGTCATTATGGGGTCTCGGTTCTTGAGGGATTTAGAGTTTTGATAGCTGTAAAGACTTCAGTTTTCTAAGCATCCATGAGGCTGCAGATATAAAAATGATGGATGGACATCAGACCCCGCTAGTTATCCTCATGGTACCCCAGACATGGGGAATATGCATTTGCCCTCTGAGTGAGGCCTACATACTCTGTCACGTCAACACCCAGGGGCCCCGGGGTTGCACCGTTTAATCTGCTCTGGGCCCAGGCCGCTGAATCCTGCCATTGATAAAATCGTCTTCTGACACTTACAGGTCTCCAGACGACACAGCGAAGGAAGATAAAAAGACAAGGTGAACTTGTGCTTGCCCTCTCATTAAATTCTGCAAGCTGCTGTGTTTAAGGTTCTATTTTATGGACCACTTAGGCAACTATTAACCTTTAAAAATTCATTAGCATTTTTATTTCAGACTTTTCAAGAAGACACAGACCAAAATAGAACAAGTGACGGTGGGGAGTTCTGACTTTGCAATTGATATTCCATTGTTCAAAACATGTTTTTCCTCCTACCCCATGAAGGGACTACTCTCGCAAGGAACTCACCCATTCTAGCTCTCTTTTGAAACTGGCTCTATCTTTTGTTAGAACAAATTATAGTAATGATGGCAGTGAGCACACCACGTTTCACTGAGATACATTTTAGGGAAGAGCTGCCGATGACCTATTACTTCTAAATTGAAAGACGATGAAGACTTAAGTGAGCAGAGAGAGACTTGTGTAAGCAAAATAAACTTGAACCTATGTGTTTGATAAGATGATAAGTAAATACATAGAGCTTTTAAATTTTGATTGAAAAATTTGCAATGGCTAGAAATGGTCTTTCAACATGGAAATTTTAAGCAGGTAATGATTGGAAAATATAAAATGCTATGAATTTGCTTTAACGTCAGTAAACTAGTAATGTTCTTGCTTTTTGTGGGGAGAACTGAGAAGATGCCATATTTTTCAGATTATCATTAGAACACTGAAAAATAATTTTAAAACTACATGAGCATTATCCTTAAAATATATTTTTGGCCTCCTGATTACTTTTGCTAATTTGGTGCCAGGGTGTTAGACTTTAGACATGAAAACAGTAATTCACAGGTTTGAGAGGTTTCTTATAGATTTTTGTAGTTTAGCATCAAGTAGCTACAATACCCCCAGCTCACTGCACATGCAGAGGAATGACATCTGTTGTACGGTGTGTCCTTCTTATCCACTCTCATAAACAGGATATAACTTAAACATAGAATTCTTGAACAATCCTATAAAATAAAAGGCTAATATACAAATCAACTAAACGGCAGAAGGACCAGACGCTATGACACGCACTAACCACCAGGGGGAAGACACTCAATGCAGGAGCTGCCCCCTGGTGGTTAATGCACTCCCACAGGGGAAGCGCTGCTAAACCAGAATCTGTGCTCACAGCTGGCGAGTGCAGCAGCAGTGGTGGGATGTGCTAAGGATGTCCGACTGACAGTGAGCGGGCCTAAGCCATCAGTCGGACATCCCCCCAGGGCTCCTGGACTACGAGAGGGCGCAGACCGGGCTGAGGGGACCCACCCCCCGCCCCAGTTCACGAATTCCGTGCTCTGGGCCTCTAATATAGGATATAGCTTGAAACATAAAATTCTTCTGCCAGCAGTGAACATCCCCTGCCCTGTGAGTCTGGAATACAAAGATGACTGGACCAGACCTCCAGGCTGAAAGGTTTGGGTAGAGAGAAGGAATTTGAAAGTGTCACTTTCTTCCTAATAATGTGTGCTTGGCAGAGGATGTGACTTACTGAATAGCAGGTGCTAGAGAAAGAAGAGGACTCAGTGGGTGACTCATTGCACACTCATTGTATACAACTGGTTTTCTTTATTTTATTGATTTCAGAGAGAGAAACATCAATGATGAGAATCACTGATAGACTGCCTCCTGCATGCCCCCTACTGGGGATCGAGCTCACAACCCGGGCATGTGCCCTGACTGGGAATCGAACCATGACCTCCTGGTTCCTAGGTTGATGCTCAACCACCACTGAGCCACAAGAGCTGGGCTACATCCTGTTTTCTTAAGCAAGATGCAAGGGAGCCGGGGCCATTGGGAAATCTGATGGAAACATATGAGGCATTACTCAACCCCGTGGTGAAAGCCAGAGAAGTGGGAGTCACGAGGAACTGTCCCACACAGGATGGGTCAGCGCTCATCCAGAAGTAAGAAGAGTCAGGTGTCGAAGCAAATTCTGGAGGTCATGGTTTGGCAGGGGAGGAGCACCTAGACTCTCATAGCTTAGCTGCAGAGGGACCTGTTGGAAGACCTCAGCTGGAGGAGCCACTTCCCCGGGAGGCACTGCGAGAAGCCCAGAGCCCAAAACAGCTGTTGATGACTGGATACCAGTTTGAGTGGAGCAGGTACCCCCCTTCCCAGCCTTCTATGCCCCCCACTCCAGCTAAATGGTTACTGGAGGCAAATGGAAATATGGCTTCAGCCACTCCCCTGTTAAGTGGCAGATGATTACTGGGTAATAATGGAGTTTGGAGACTTAAAGAATAAATGGCTGATATCATCAGATGGAAAAGTACAGTCAGGACATTTTCAATGAACAAGTAAGGTATTTTTTTCCACTGAGTTTCTGGAACCAGACAATGGGTTAGTGTGAATTAATTTAGGAGCCTAATAATTTCTGGCTGCAACATTCTTATTTCACTACATGGTACTCCTAGACACTACCACTCCGGCTGATCATTTTACTTAATTTAGAACTACTGTGCTACAACGAACGCATATAAAAATCTATTTTTCCTAATAAAGTGGACCCAATTTCAACTTCTTAAATGAGTAGCAAGGCAGATAAAATCAACTGTCTTAAATTTAGCAAAAATCCCAGTTTCTTTTGATTTCGGAACTATATTAGAAAAATAATAAACTTGATGTTTTCATGTTAAATTTCTGATTTTGAATCCTCTGAGTCTTCCTTTAGCGGGATGGATGCTGCCTGTTATAAATGAAGGCCAGACAGGGTGCATTGATGAGGTGACACATTTTCTCCTTGGAAACGTTTAAACCCTGAACACAAAAACATTCTGAAAATTCACCATTGTTTTGTTTGGGTCCAAACCATTCAATATGGCTTTAATTAGCTTTCAGAGTCTCCGGCACAAAACAGACTGCTGGCAGAAATACATTGTTTAAAGGAAAAACACAGACGGTGATGAAATGCACAGCCCCATCTCCGAGAAATAGTGGGCTCCACACACCACGTAGTGTTTGTTGTCTTCGGACCGCCTCTGCCTCCTTTGACTTAAAAATGTGCTTCTTCCGTTTTCCGTGGAGTATCAACAGCTTCAGGAACTGGAAGTTAACTTTGAGAACTGCAGCCAACAGTGCTTTTTCTGCCGGAGTTCCAGTGTGTTATTTAAAGGAACAGCGAGCTCTGCAGGGTTTCTGTAGAGCTCATCCAGGTTTTTGAGATGCTGTTTATTCCCCAATTGTTGAAAACAGGGTACAAGGATGTGACTCCGACATGGGGACACGGTACTCTTCAGAGGCCTGCTGGTCATCGCCACACGGACTTTGAGGTTATGTCCTTTGTGCCGGACAGGGCACTGACGCCTGGATAAGAGGAGGGTTAATGACATTGAAAAGGAAACAGTAGAGGGTAGATCTGAAATATTCTTTGGAAAATAATAGGTTTTGAATGTATTCTCCCTGGAAATTTATCTTACAGCTATCCTCCCAAGTTATGTTTGGTATAATATACCTATTAGAAGCACGGTACATGAAATTCATGTACTGGGTCGGGGGGTTCACAGCCCATTCTGTGTCCTCGCGCAGTCCAGGAGCCCTTAGGGGATGTCTGACTGCTGGCTTAGGGCCGTGCCCTGTGGGGAGTGGGCCTAAGCTGGCAGTTGGACATCCTTAGCGCTGCCATGGAGGCAGGAGAGGCTCCCACCACCGCTACTACGCTCACCAGCTGTGAGCCTAGCTTCTAGCTGAGCGGCGCTTCCCCTGTGAGAGCACACTGACCACCGGGGGCAGCTCCTGTGTTGAGCATCTGGCCCCTGTTGGTCAATGCGCGTCATAGCGACTGGTCATTCTGCAGTTTGATTTGCATATTAGCCTTTTATTATATAGAATGGGAATATTTCCCATTTTATCAATATATTATTTTTATTCTCATTATTGTATTTTAATATAATGGAACTTGTTACAAAATCTAGGCAGGTTTTTTTTTTTTTTTTTTTTTTTTTTATCACTGGAGCCATAAGAAAACATTAAAATATATTAACTGGCTTATTTAAGTCTCCACTGGTAGAAGCAGATAATGTGAAGGAGCCTTGTAAGGATTAAATTTTAGAACCTAGTCAGGTCTCAATAAATGAGTAGCTGTTATTATTGCTATTATTTTTAGCATTTAATGTATGAACATTATTGATCTTCTTTAAGAACAATCAGAATAGTAACTGTCATTTTGTTTCACATATGTATATGAATTTTTAATGCAACCCTCACAAGAATCATATTAATAACCATAAATCTCAACCCCACTTTACAAATGGGAAAGCTGAGGTCACTGACAAGTTCACTACCATTGTTCAGGGTCTCACAGCTAGTGAATGTTGAATGTGTATTATAAACCCACAGAGTCTGACTCCAGAGCCATCATTTAATATATATATATATATATATATATATATATATATATATATATTTCAGAGAGGGAGGGAGAGGGAGAGATAGAAACATCAATGATGAGAGAGAATCATTGATCAACTGCCTCCTGCATGCCCCACACTGGGGATTGAGCCCACAACCCGGGCATGTGCCCTGACCAGAAACTGAACTGTGACCTCCTGGTTTATAGGTCAATGCTCAACCACCGAGGCACACTGGCTGGGCCAGAGCCATCATTCTTAAGAGTTTTAATAGATGCCTCCTTATATATTATTTCCCATCAGGTCTTTTCTCCTCTAGAATTTCAGACACTCATTGAGACTACTGTCTCACATAAATTGTTAAAGGTGCTTGCTTCTTCGTGCGTTGAGAGAAAAGCCTAGTTTTCTGTCTATAGGAGGATAGTTCTAGGATTCTCTTGCATTATTCCTAAATTTGTGAGCTCACGAGCATGGCAACATACCCAGTTTAGACGGGATTACTCTGTGGCCACATGGATCCGGGGCAGCCGGATGGGAAAGTCAGGTTAAAGCAGCCATACATGAACCAGAGTCTCCGCTGCTGGGACACTCAATTCTCTAATTAACTTATTCAGAAAAGCTCCCTGACCAGCATGACACAGTTTGTCCTCTAGCTACACGGGTGTTCTCTTGGACATAGGAAGGTGTAGAGTGCCTGTTCCTATGCTCCCCATTTTCCTTACACATCCTGTTTGACAGTCATCCTGTAGAATTATAAATTATACATTTTTACAACTCAATAAAAAATTGATATGCTGCACAACAGGAAAGCTTGTAGACTAACATCATCCAGCCCTGATTTTTTTAGGTCCGACTGGTGTTGGTAAATATTGGTGAGAGGATAATGTGGCGTGCTTCCTCTTTGAACACCTCAGGTTGTCTGCAATCAGGACTGCGGAAGTTATTGGCGTGCACTTCTTTTATGATGCCATCTACTTCAATCCAGAATCAAAATCTTGATAAGTTCCCGGAAGAGCGTCTGATCGCCACTAAAGCACAAAGGACTAAACACACTCTCTTACGACCGGGAAGCAGGAAGATAAATCAGCCTTGGTATTACCCCTTAAATTAGAACACACAGAGAGAGAACCTCAATCATTTAACAATTTTCTTTTCTAACTTCAAAGCAAAATGGGGTCATGATGCCAGAAAATTCTATTTAAAATCCTATTTACATAGCATATGCCCAGTATCTATTTAGAGTTTTGTGAATTTACTTCATTTAGAAAATCCTGGTTTTGGAGTTCTTATTAGACTATCAGAGCATTCATTTCCTTCTGCCTATTTTGCCAAGTGATGGGCCCAATAAATATTGAACCCCACGAGTTGTACTGATTATAGCCTCTGTGCTCAGAATTTTTACTCTTAATTAAGTGGTGAAGGTCATAAATTTCAGACCATGAGTTTGAACTAGGAAGCCACAGTTAGAATGTTTATCAACCAATCAGATCTCTTCATTTTCTCTTTTTCTTTTAATGAGATGCAATAGGGCTGCTCTATCACATTGGACTGACGGATACAGAGTAGGTGTGGGCTGGCCTCCTTCGTTTTTGTAAGCACTAATATTTTGGAAGATAAATAGTACTGGATGCTTCATTTGCTTTGATTGTTTTTAATCTCAAGATACTTTGGAAAATTTATGATGCTATAAAGCTTGAGTTAGCTAGAGCTTTTCTGTTTTGATCCAAATAAGCAACAGTCATCAAAACTTCAGTAATTCAGAAACATGGTGCCATGGGTATGGCAACAAAAACTATCTCCGAATGAAACTAATTATTGATCATCCACAGGGCGCCCTGGATGAAGATTGCCTCAGTAGAATTAATGATGCCCTCAGCCCCGCAGAGCTTTCCCAAGGGGAGGTACAATTTACTCAGTAAAAACATTGCTTCGTAAGACTTACAGATGAGTCAATTAGATGCTCATCAGGTTGGAAGTATGGTGTCACCCAGGTGGGAAATGGTCCGCTCCAATGACTAATATATATTAATGCCATCATTAATGACCTCTGAGTTTTCCCCCCATGTGTCTATGGGAGAGCAAATCAAAGAACCGTTCAAGGAGCAATAGATTTTGCTGACCTGGTATGTTTTTCAGGACAGAGATTAAGATTGCTTATTGGATGTACCCCAAACACAAAATGTCAGGGTCGCATTAATAGCTATACTTAATTGAATAAAAATAAGTGCTGGAAAGCTCAATTAATTTTCACAGTGATGTATTTTCAATATTTTATCAGGTAGGTGGATTTAGTCTCTGGAAGAAAGTATTTTTCATTGCCAAGAATTGTATCATTTCCCATTTTAAAATGAATTAGTTCAATACTTTTGAGAAGCTAATTGAAGTAAACCATCTAATTTCTCAAGGGTTAACGGAAAAACTAAAACTGTCCACTTTTCTTCTTAGGGACCAAGTAACCAACATAATAATAGAATTAGCTATGTCGTTATTTATGGAACTATCCTGAATTGCAACTATAGTTTGCTGGGTAAACTGTAATCTCTACATCACCACTATTAATTTGAGGCTGTGTGGAAGTAACATAATCTGATTTTCAAGAAGAATCTTTGTCATTAGTACAGTCATACTCTAAATTAAGGGCCATATAATCACACATTGAGCTAGGTGAAGAGGAGACAAAATCTAGATCAAAGTTTGGCCTTTAATACATTTAAGAATGGACCTAAAATATTTCAAAACAACTCCTCTTATGTTTGAAAAGCTTTTTTCCCCCAATTTCTTAGTGCGATGCAAAAGAAATGACCTTGATATATGTGAGCCAGCAATCTAATACAAACCGAATATAAATTATGCACGATCATGGGTAAAAAAAATTAAGAAAGCTTAGACAGCAGTATATGATTAGGTCAATGGGAATATCACATAACAGTCTATCTATGCTGAGGAGGTACAGAATTCAACCTCTCTGCACAAATCAGGCCTACAGAATTGTTCTGAAGGATTGTCCCGAACATCATCTTTCATAATTTCTCTGAGATTTCAGAAGCCAGTGGTAGCTGTAGATTTAAAGCAACCCCGATAGATTTAGCAGCAATATTCCCTAAAGCATGTTCTATTGAACACTATTCCCAAGGATGATAAATGATGGAAGAAATCCTGTGGTCAAATAACCCTGAGCAACGCTGAATTAAACAAATCAAACAAAGTTATTTACGGAAGGATTTCCTGAGGCCTACGCAGGTGCAAATGGAGAATATTTAACAGGGACATATGCTGGGCAGTCTATTAAAAAAAAAAAAAAAAAGATTGGCCTGGTGATTTTTTTTGTCACTCCATTACCACAGTATAGCTCTTTATGCAAGTGTTCCAGGGAAAATATTTTGGAGAAATCAATTCAAGATTAATTGCGAAGAACCAATTCTAACTGAATGTGCAGAACACAATTCATAGCATTGGATTAAGACATTAGAATGTTTAACATGTGAAACACGTGGAATTATACAATATTCATTTATCCCAAACATTAGAATGAAAATATAAGGTGAGTCAAGATATGTAACAATGAAACGAACTTTTGTGAATCTGCCCACCAGGCTTAGAATGAGGGTCCTGACAACATATTACATCTCAGAGTGTGTTCCATCTCCATCCCGCCCCTGGCCTAAGCACGGAGACAGCCATTGCCCTGCCCGGATTCTAGAGCAGGATTCTTTTGCTAGATATGTGGATAGATCCCCAAGTGACATGCTGTTTGTTTGTTTTTGGGGGTTGTTTTACGAAGAGTATCCTATTGTGTGTGAACATTTATGACTTAATTTCCCTGCTTATTACTTCTAAGATACATCTATGTTTCTGTTGTGTATAATTCAGGCGTTTTCATTGCTATATGAATTCCATCGTGAGAATCACTGTACTTATTTGTCAATACCAATAACTTCATGAGCTGTTCACAAATCATTTAAGAAAATTAAAGTTGAAACTATGTTCTGAGTACTTTATACTTTTCATTGTTTTAGAGCTGACATATTGAGTACAATACCAGATGGAATAACAGAGACATCCTTCTTGTGAAGCCAACAAACTTGTAGGAAATAGAGATAAGGCACACAGTCAGCCTGCTGCACTGGATCACTGCCCTACTAGCGGTACCATGAAGGAAGAGTGATGTAGTCCGATTTAGGAAGATGGTAAGAGCTGTGCAAAAAAAAGCAAATAGAGACCAGAAATGCAAGGAGGAGATGCAATTTCAAAGAGAATGATCCAGGTAACTGCACTCAGAAGTATTTGAACAATGACCTGAAGGAGGGCTGAACTGAGCATCATATTGTAGCAAGATGGACATTGCAGGCAGAGCAAAAGCCAGTGATAACTGACTGAAGCTGAGGTGTATGTGACATTTCCATGGACCAGTCAGGCCTAGGAGACAATGAAAGCGTGACCATAGTCCTGAGGCCACTGAGGTCATGAAGGAAGGTCACACAGGAAGGAAGGAAGGTCAATACTTTTACTAGTCGGCCACTGGAAAGACTTTGGGGTGTGCCGTGGGATGCATTTGGAAGGTTGGAGCAGAGCAATGCCATGATATGACATATTTGAAGGGAACTCAATGGCTGCTGTATTGTGTGCGGATATCATGGGATGGAAAAAATGGTAGCAACAGTCTATCTTGTTTCATTACAGAAATCCAGGTGAGAATTTTGGTAGGTCAAGGTCAGGATGATAGCAGGAGAAGAAATGGGCTGTGGTTGGATTCTGAATAGATTTCGCATCTATCATTCCATTTTGCTCCTTAAGTAACTTGTTGGTATGCCGTCCTTCACTCTTTTTATTGGTTTTACTAGGCATTATAATACACATCTGGGATTTATTACAGTCTACCATAAACTGATCCTTTCACCACCAGCCAGACTTAGACCAAGGACTTAAAACACTTTAATTCCAGATGTTCCCTCCCAAGCTCTGTTCCCTTATTTGTATTTTAATTTCACACATATTTTAAAGCTCTCACAACATTGAGACCGTTCTCATCAATGCTACTTCTTATTTACCCACAAGTCTCCTTTCAGCATTGCCCTGTTTTCCTGTAGGATATTTTCGCTTTTGTCTTCAGAATTACCATTGATATTTCTTTTGTTTAAGTCTGCAGGCAAAGCAGCCTTTCATTTTGTTTTTGCATAAACAGCTTTGCCTATTATTTTGGACGATGTTTTCAAAAGATTTAAAATATAAGCTGGCAGGTATTCTCTTTCAG
Organism: Myotis yumanensis; assembly: GCF_028538775.1. Taxonomy (NCBI): domain Eukaryota; kingdom Metazoa; phylum Chordata; class Mammalia; order Chiroptera; family Vespertilionidae; genus Myotis; species Myotis yumanensis. The sequence goes on from NW_027223768.1 coordinate 3,660,803, forward strand.
GGCGCCGAAGCATTGATTCGATTTCTTTTGTTCTGTTGTTCCCATTGAAAAGTCAGCCTTCAGTGTTATGCTTTCTATTTAACTGTTATGTCTTTATTTTTCTGTGGTTACTTTGGGATTTTTTTTTTCAGTTGGTGGTATGCAGCAGTTTTATTATGATGTGAGTAGGTCCCAAGGTCTTTCTGTATCTCCTTGCTTTTCTAGAGCTTCCTTCATTTAAAGTGTAATATTTTTGCCAGCTGTGAGAATTCCCAGTTACTCTTCTCATATATTGTCTCTCATGCACCCCATTCAAAGACTCCAATTACACGTCTGTGACAGGCTTCATTCACATCTCCTACCTGAGGTGTTTCTCATACTGTCTTTACATTAGACATGTCTACTCACCTAAAGTCCAGTTTACTAATCTTACACAGTGTCCCACGTGTGGCTGAATTTGTCATTTGCTTTAATTTTAAAATACTGTAATTTTTAGTTCCAGAATATGCATTTTCTGTTTTAGTCCAGGTTCCATTGTCTGGTGAAATTCTCCGCTTTGTCATCTATTTTATTCAACATATGAATTTCAATAATTTCAAAGTCTGCATAGGATAATTCTAACATTGAAATCACATAGAACTTATTTTCTGTGTCTATTTTTTCTCTTGGATTTGACCATTTGTTCCAAGTTTTTATGACTGCATCTTTTTTCCCTTTTTGATGTTTTTTAATATCCGTTAAATTTTAACTAAACTCTGGACATTGCATTTGAAAAATGGCAGACAGAGAGTGATAGTATCTTCCTCAAAAAATGCCCCTTTTGAAGGACTTCTTTCAGGAAGTCCTAGAGGAGTAGATGATTTTGACCCAACGAGGTCTGCCATGACGAGACGGGGTTGCAGCCATCCTGAAGGGCTTGCTGTTTCCCCTTTGCCTTTCCTCCTAGGGTTCCTTCAGGATTTTCACATCACAAGCTAATGTTCCCCAAGTATCTCCTGATGGGTGAGCCCTCAGCATGTTTTTGCTTTTCCTCCCCAGACCCATGGACCTGTCAATAGCTCTGAACTACTCTTTTCAGGTTGTTCCTGAGCCCATTGCTGCTTGCAAGTGGGCAAACCCCTTGTGGGGAAAAATGCAAGGTGCCATTTCCTTTACTCCTGGAAACACTCCCTTTCACTCCCCCTCAGATTCTAGCCGACTGCTCTGTGATGCCTACAACAGTAATGTGTGTGTCTGCACGAATCGCAGGCATGCTCTCCTATCATAATTCTTGGTGGTGTTTCCCAAGGTCACATAAATATTCTATCTATGGCTTTTTACTTCCTTGACCTCAGCTTCTACAATGATCTTCTCCTCGACACCATTTTTGTCACTGACTCCCTATCAGTGGTCGGCAAACTGCGACTCGGCAAACTGTGGCTCGCGAGCCACATTCGGCTCTTTGGCCCCTTGAGTGTGGCTCTTCCACAAAATACCGACTTCTGCGCATGGGCCACGAAGTTTCAATCGCACTGTACATGCGTGCCCACAAGTGGTATTTTGTGCTGTTTTGTGGAAGAGCCACACTCAAGGGGCCAAAGAGCCGCATGTGGCTCGCAAGCCACAGTTTGCCGACCATGGTCCTAGGTCATAATCTAGACATTGATCTTCGAACTCTCTGCTCACTCCACAATCTTCTTTTCAAGTTTCTTAGTTGCTTCTTTCCAGCTTACATTTCTCTCATGATCTCTTGACATCACTGGGACTTGCTGTTTACTGTTCTCTGCATTTTTCACTCTCCCCCCACCTCTCTTCTTTCCCTCTGTACCCCACTTAGATTCCATGACTTGGTATCACAATCACTGACTCACACACAATCTCTATTTCTTTACGCCATCTCTCTGTCTTAACAGGAAACACTGCATCCCAGATTAAATCCAGCTTCACTACCTTTTACCTACATCTCAGAAGCTCGGTCAGGCTGCAGAAAACACACGGTCCTAGTGCTTGATGAAACTGAAAATTCTCAACATTACAGGGAACCTTAAGTTGGCTCAACATTGCCAATGTTTCTCCCTCCCTCTCCAGGACAAACTTTCCTCACTTTGCTTCCCCCTCAAATGTCAAGCATGCCTTCTTCCTTCCTCCCCATATTTAGTTCATGACTGTACTTCCTATTTCACTGGGTAAGTAGCAGAAATCAGAGAAACAGTCAAGCTCATCTTTACTTCCAAGTTCCTCTCCGGGCAATCTCAACTTGGATCTGCTTTCGTGTGCTCTACCCTCCCTTGATCTCCGCTGATAAATTTCTCCAAAATGTGGAGAAGCCCTCTCTCCATCTGTGTGCTGGATTCCCACACTTCATATACTGCTCAAGAATATTCCTAGAATTTCGCCAAGATCAGCAATAACTTAGACTTTGCAAATTTCAAGAACTGACTGTCGGTCTCTGTTATTTGACTGGGTTACTTGGCCTCCAAAATCTCACTTTCTTCATTTTCCCCCCACGCCACTGGGTAATGTTGGCAGCTCCTTTTGATGGTTCTTCATTTCTAACTGCATGCCCTGGGCTTACTACTTCTTCTTCTCTTCCCACCCTCCGACATCACTGCATCCACCAGATTTAAAGGGCAGAGCTGCTGCATGGAAAGATATTCCCGGGATAACAATGAACTTGCTGCCTGTATGGCCAGCTGATCCCGGCACCCTTCATTCCAGCCTACAGTGCAAGGCCTCGGACGGCCAGGATCTGTCTCTTTTTTCATCCTGAACACAGTTCCATTTCCCACTGCTCCATCACCTTCTCTGGCAAAGAGTTTAATTGGGATGCAGAGCTGAGTAAAGAACTGAACGGAGCAGACGAGTTAATCCCCTGGCCGTCTGCATTTTTATTTTCTTTTACTGAACTATAAACTGGATAAATGGAGGGAATAAAAAGTGGTCGGGTGAATGGAAAGCGCTACTTGAGGTTCTGAATTACGGCATTTTTCTTTGCAGGCTCAGAAACGCGGGCTTCCTGGTGGCGCTGTTTTGAAGGCAGGATGATGTGTGTACCCGGTACCAGTGATTGGGAAACAGCTCTCGGGGAGTCTTCCAGGGGCGCAATCATTCCTCAGGCTCCACGCTCACAGCCGTCCCCGAGTGCGTGCATTATTCTTATGACATGGTGGCCCAGCCGAAAATAGCCGAACGCATCTTTCCTCCTGGTGGGGTTTTTCTACGCCGCTTAACACCTTAAATGAGATGCTTAATTCCGCAGCGGCTGGCCACGCTTTTTCTGACAGAGCCAATATTTGACATTTCAAATTGTTTTATTCAACAGTTACGTTTTTCATTTTTTGGGATGCTCCTCATTTAGCCACGTGCAACATGACAAACGTCTGGGTGAAACTGGTCTGTTTTGATAATTGAGCTGTTTTCCCAGCAACGCGTTTGCCTTTTTCTTTTGCTGCGCCTTTTCCTGGTTGTATAAGGACAGGTGCAGCGGCGCGGGCCCCACCCCTCAGAAACACATGCACATACGGTGCTGGGGGCAGTGAGACAGATTCGGCTATTGATGCCACAGGTCACAAAGCAATTTGGGAGCAATTAAAAGGTAATGAATGTGCTGAACCGAAACTTCTGCCTGGAAGGCCTTTCCTGTGTACACCGAGAATGAGGTAGATTTGTGTGTCTCTACTGTTCCCTGCAGGGATGTCTTTAGGCAAAATGGCAAGGTCGAGGTGGCAGACAGATGCCAGAAATGAGTGAAGGATGATCTTGGCTTTCTCCTGCAATGTTTACACAGAGACTCCCTTAGTGCTACAGCACACAACATCCTAGACATTGGGCATGGGGTAATTTCAAAGTTGGGGTGCCACTCAGGATATTGTGGGGTCCACTGCCTTGTGCAGCCCACACACAGTGGACTAAGGGACAGCAGCTGGCCTGAAGCAGAACTGGACCCGGCAGCAACATGGAACGGAAACTCTGGACAGTGGGCCTGATTTTAACTTTACCGAATCCCCAGCTATGCTTTTCTATCACTGGATTAAGAGAAATAAACTTTGGACACCCAGGGATGTAATTTCACACAAATAAAAGTCTCAGGAAATTCAGCACCCAGTGGAAAATGGGATACCTCAACTTTCCCGACTACAGTTTCACATTACGACATCTTCATGAATTCTTGCCCTCAAAGGACCATTGTTTTCCTTTGTTGCTTACCTTTATTATTACTATACTAGAGGCCCAGTGCACGAAATTTGTGCATGGCGGCGGGGGGGGGGGGGGTGTCCCTCAGCCCAGCCTGCCCCTTCTCACATTCCAGGAGCTCTCAGGGGACCCGGGGGGAGCGGGTCTAAGCTGCAGTCTGGCCTCCCTCTGCAGGAGGCAACCTGGATGATCAGGGGAAGGTGCCACCCCCATCACCCCACTGCTGGCTGCCGCAGCTGCCAAGGTGTTTTCCTCAACACTGACTCCAGTCCCTTCACCACGAAAAAATGACAACCCTAGATCACCTTCTTGGATTCTTATTAGGCAAATTACCAAGAACACTGCGAGTGGTATACCAGAAGCTTAGCTAAGGAGCAGTCAGAAAACGGGTTTCCTCTGTAGCTCATGTGCAGAGGTGGGACTGCCAGCGAGGGCCTGTCCTCGGCCATGGCGGCTTGGGCAGGCTCCCCTGTCTCTGTCTTCGTCTCCACTCTGGGCCTCACCTGCATGTGCAGCCTCCTCCTGACCAGTCGTGACTGTTATGGCGTCCTGGATAATTTGCATATTACCTCTTTATTTATTCATATATATGTGTGTGTGTGTGTATAAATGGCATCTGCCTCCAGAGAGACTGAGGTTTCTGCCCCTTTGTAGTCATCACTCTATCCTCAGGGCCTGAATTCATCTCTGGCCTCACAGGGATGAGGAGCAAACATTTTCCAGATGAATGAGCATCACTGGAGATGAGGATCTTTCTTCCACACACAACTGTCTATTGAGTCCACGGTATCGTAGGCACAGATACGGTCTGTTCTCTCTAATGCATTTTCTGTAGACCTGGAGGCAGAGCAGCTTGCTCCTGCTCATCATAACACTGCGGTGGAGATAACATTTGTTGCGGACGCTGGATTACACCTGTATTTGTAAGCCCGTTACAGCGAGGAAGACGTATTCCTTCAGAGATCCTTCGCATAATAGGATTTCTGGCAGCTTTTGAAAGCTGCTAAACTAAACTGCTGCTAAATGTGGATGTCCTATCACATGAAGTGGGTGATGAGTCAGGGCCCACTATCACATACACCCTGGCCCTGGGATGGAATGAATCCTGGGGAAAAAGGGAAGTCCTCCTCTGCTCTTCCCTCCAGCCCACGCTCCCTTCTCTTCTTGAAAATGGGAGCTTTTCTGATGACACAGGACTAGAATAATGCATCTTAAGTATCCCCAGGTTGGTCGGCACCCAAGTAATTTAGTTCTGCATTAGTAACTCCCACTTCACAATCTTTCCTAGGCTCCGTTTAAATGCCTGTATAATGTCTTCAGTGAGATCGCTTATTTTATGAGGAAATGTTTGATGGAGCCAATTCTCTGTTTCATCAGATGATATAAAAAGTGGTCCTGGACAGAGTTATAGAGGAGGCCTGTCCTGTTGGTCCTCACCCCTCCCTCCCTGCTCCGCCAGCTCACTCCCATCAGGAGTAGGTACAGTTGGTTTTGGGTTCATCCGTTCACGAGCAGACACCCATCCAGGGGGTCAATCAACTCAGAACTGAGTGGGGAGGTCAGTCATGTTCACAGATGATTACAATTCAGTGTAGTCAGTTCTTTAGGAGAAATTCAGACTACAGATGGAATCGTGGAGGAAGACAGGAAGAGAGATTTCACTAACTCAGGCTGTTTGAAAAACATGCGACAGAGGAGAAATGATTCTGTAAATGATATAAAGGTGAGGATCTGCCTGTAGGAGACGTGACTGAGAAGGCACTTGGACCCAGGGCCACTTCAGGAATAGGAGAAGCTCAAAGTCACTAAAGACAATTGCAGAACTGGAAAGGAAGGAGTTAGCCACTGGATTATAAAGAGCTTCCTATGACCTGCCGAGGAGTTCAGCTACGATCTGAAATGCAAACCTGTGAAGCCCCGTTTCTGAGTCCCTAAACTGCCCAGGCAGCTGCTGACCAACCTGGCTGACAAGCACTCCTGTGCTGCACCCCCACCCACTGCGAGGTGAGAGCAGAGCTTCCACCGGGGACTCTGGTGCGCTGCCTCTGAGAATGGGTCTTTCATAGGTGTCCTCTGCCAAAGATAGCACCAGTATCTGCTTGCTGAATCAGCCCCAAGGACACAGGTCTTATCTGGCCCTTGAATTATGTCTCAGCAGCAGTGGATGAGTAATAATTTCACTTCCCCAAATAAATTTCTGGAGCATATCTCACTTGCACATCATCTTGGCTATTTTTCTTCCAGGTTGATGATGTAGCCACAGACAGCACAGCCCGCAGCTGCTGTTCAAAGGCTAGTCTTCTTCCCGACCTGATCATAACACAGAGCAACACGTGAGGGGCCAATGTCCCTCAGTGGAAAAACGGGCTTTAAGAACTCAGGCAAATGGTGTTAGGAGAATCAAAGGCGTTTGTAATGTAATGAGATACATTTGGAACTTCCACAGAAATAGGAATTTCTGGGTAAAAAGTAAGGAAGTTTATTTTCCTGAATGTCTTTTAATATAAGCTTTGGTGGCCTGGTTTGTTTGTTTTAAAAGTGTACGTGGCTACTTGTGCTATAAAATTATTATTCAACTTATTAAGCTTTCCGTAAATTTTCAAGTCTATCTTACAAGCAAATGATAGTTTTCTATTTAGAAATTTAGATCCATTTAACTAACACGTTTGTTTTAATTTTAACTTGGTTGATGGCATTTTCTTATATGTTTATACTATATTAACTATTAAGTATTGAGACGCCCGGTCCTCTTTGAAGTTGTTATGTAGGAGGCTGGCAGAAAAACCCATGTTCTTGAGTTCGAGGTAAGACCTTACCTAATTCTTTCGATCTCATGTTCTGTGCGAACCAGTAAAGACTGTTTCTGTTAGACAGCAAAGAACAGATAGTGCTAAAAACCATGTTTCCTAAGATAATAGGTGGTTAGAGATTCAGCTGTTTAACATCCCACATGTAAAAATGGAGCATCTGATCGTGGCCTGAAGGGTAGGCTACTTGGACACAGACAGACACGATCTCTAAGCCCCGTGTAGAGCTTCAGAGAGAGCTCACAGGACAGCGTTTCACGCCCTTGGGCTTCTGCACTGAATGGACTGCTGAGCCCCGGTCTGACGGGGAGTCCCTTTCCCACAGCCCAATCTTGCTCTGAAACCATCCCAACACCACCTCCCACCAATTTGCCCGGATTTGATCCTCCCCCCAAATCCCATAAGGAGGTATCTACATTTTTAAGCGGAGGATGGAATGGGTCCTTCTAAGGGAAACTCCATGGATCCTCCTAAGGGAAACTCCATGGATCCTCCTAAGGGAAATTTCAGAAGATGGATTTCTGTGATGTCTTACTGATACTTCACCACTGATCAAGCTCAACTCCACTGAAATTTGATCTTTTTTGAATCGTTAAAATATTTTTCAGGGACCACTACGCTTACCACTATTTTCAGGGGTCCTCAAACTACGGCCCGCGGGCCACATGCAGCCCACCGGCCACATGCGGCCCGCCAAAAACATTTATCTGTCCCGCCGGGTGTTTTTGCCTCCGCTGTGTGCATAGGAATTTGTTCATAGTTTTTTTTAAAACTATAGTCGGGCCCTCCAACGGTCTGAGGGACAGTGAACTGGCCCCCTGTTTAAAAAGTTTGAGGACCCCTGATCATATCCAACTGGATTATGGTCACCCTAAAATGAGCTTTCTGTGATGGATTTAACAAATTCACTTAGTCATTGAACATATATTTGAAAATACAGAAGGCACAATTTTATATACGTCAGGTGCACTTAAAATACTAATCATGTTCATAAAATTTTACTGGAACAAACAAGTGCATTTTAATGTATGAATATAAATGTAAAACATGATAAAAATTATTAAGATGAAGTTCAATGAAAACAAATAATCTTAATTTTGTCCTGTAAAATAGCAAAGTAATAGCAGTTTAAAGAAAAGGAGATGTTTAAACGCACATTATTACTAAATCATGGAGCTTAATAGTGGGAGAAAAACTGGCATGTGGATACACAATGTTCACATTAATTTATTCATTTATTAACTTTGAATAATGCACAGCCAAGCCTAAACTTTTAGCATAATATTTTCCGAAAAACTAGTTTTAGTCATTGCACACTGCAAACTAATGAAAATTCCTGTGATAATAAATCACCATCTATGTTCATTTTCATTTAGTGCCACTACCAATTATTTCGTCTAAGAGGATCTTTTGTCGGGAACTGTCATCTCTGCCTAATAATAATGAAATAGAAAACCATCAACAAGAATCCTGTTTAAATTATTTCCCATAGAAAATAAATCCATGAAAAAGACTGAAACATAAGAATGAGGTACAACAATCATTTTTAATGCACATTTTAGGGAACACTGCCATGGCCTTGAGAGGCTGCCATTTGCAGCAGTTACGGAAAACCGCGAGGCTCCTAAACCTCACCTGTGTGCCCGCCACAGGAGGACACCTGGTACTAGAGCTGTCCCAAATGGGCTCAGGTTCAAGGTCCAGGTGGCCACCCCTTTGCTTGTTGGAACTGGGACACACCGTGGGATGAACGGTGAACTCCCCATTCAGCAAATGTCCCTTCATCCCTATGTATAGAATTGTGAGCCTGTATTGTATTTATTTTATTTTTTAAATTTAGGAAATTTAAATATACTTGCATTGATTTTGGACAAGGAGGGAGAGAGATAGAAATATTAATGATGAGAGAGACTCATAGATTGGCTGCCTCCTGCATCCCCCCTCCCTCCGCTTCCCCCACCCCCACCACCCAGGGATCGAGCCCACAACCCGGGCATGTGCTCTGACTGGAAATCGAACTGGGTCCCCCTGGTTCTTAGGTCGATGTTCAACCACTGAGCCACACCGGCCGGGCAATGAGCCTGTATTATCACATGGCCTCTACAGTGCACTGTAGGAGCCTCTGAAGGCATGGCCCCCGCTGCTCAGGTGAGAATTTTGCATAAGGAATCACACCCGGTTCTCTGCGTTCCACGCCCACTAACCTCAGAAAAGAACTCAAGTGTATGAATTGTCCTTAAGCCTCTTGAGCGATTCAGTCTTAGCACTGCAACAAGGTAAGCCTGCGAAGACAGAAAGGAGCACACAGCTCACGAGATAAGAGCATACCTGCCTTTGCCTCTCTTGGCTTTAATTTTATGCTCAAGACATTTTTTATTAAAGCTAGAAAAAACATGGGTAGAAAGATTTAAAAATATCCTGCTCTGCCAAATGCCTAAGGTCTTTTCAGGTTATTTTATGGCATCTGACATCTTTTTCCCCCTCTAATTCAACTTGAAATTGTTAAAAAGACATCTGTACGTGACACAGTCCTCATTCAGACACTTAGCTTACTGAGGGTCATTATTTCGTGTTTCAGCTGAATCTCAATAGTGTGCGGCTCTTCAAAGGGAATTGTGTCTGGCGCATCACTTTCTTGTAGCAAGACAAACCTGTAATATTCCTTCCCATTCAATTAGACCTGAAACAAAGTCTGATACGGGGTTAATGGCTTTAGCCTCTTTAGATACTTTGAATGAACAAGAAGAACCTGAAAGATTTTTCTGGTAGGAATTAAATTTGAAACCCAAGATGATTCTCATATCTAAATGCACTGAAAAAGAGAGTAAGACATATTAAGAGAAGGCAATGGCTAGAATTTATATTTTTGGTAATTGTTATGCATTACACGTGTTTAACAAACTTAGTTCAGAATTGTAAAAAGGTGACATCTTCATGTAGTGCCCTTAGAATAATGTATTCAATGCAACCTTTGAACCAATGAGGTTGATTAAAATTTTTAGAAGGAATAATGGGTAAAAAAAAAAAAAAAAGAACATGGGCCCAACAAAGTAGCATCAATTTTCCTAAGCAAGAGCTGTATTCACACACCTTGCTTCTCATTCACTACCCCTGTCGCCTATCATTTTCTCCTGCCCCAATGCCAATGAGTGAATTACTTCCCAAATCATTACCCAGAAGACCTTGACTACTCCATACTGACAGGATGGATGGAAGGGACCAAAAGTAATATTTAATGAGCATGACCTGATGGCATTTACTCCGTGTCTATACTGTACCCCATGGAAACCTCAGAGCCTCCCAACAACCCTATGGGGGGGGGGGGGGACGCTAGCATCTGGCATGGTCCAGATGTGAGGAGCAACTCTGTGTAACCCTGGAGCGGAGAAAAGGCCTAAGCGGCTTGGGCACAGGAGACAAATGCACGGGTATGAGAGGATGAGATTGAAGAGGGAGCCAGAGGCAAACAGTATAAGAGCCTACAGTACATGCACATGACTTAGAAGCTTCTCCAAAAACAATGAGAAACCATTTGGGGAGTTTGACGGTTGCATGAAGTTTTCAGATTTGCCTGTTTAAAATGTAACTCCAGCTAAAATGTGTAGGAAAGAAAAACTGGTTGGGGCAAAAGAAACTGCTGGGCTCCAGGTTAGCATTTCAAGTCAGGCATAACCTGCACGGAGAAGCAATGGTGTCAGTAAACAGGGAAAGGAGTTGATGGGTCTCAGGTATATTGGGGGAACATATCAATTCTTCAGGATGGTCTACGTACTTAGCGACTATTTACTTGTTGCTCTTCCCCTACAAACTTGGATTTTACTTGTGGTTGAATGTTAATAGCCACCATGCTTCCTGGCATAGCACAGCCTCTCACCAATGATTGAGCCCAAGTCATGAAAGAGCAGCCAGACAGACACAGGAGAGTCAGCCTCATGAGACTGACAAATGGCATGACCCTGCGCAGTGCCCGCAGTGGAACCTGGTCACCTGTGTACGTCCTCAGGTTACGGGGATTGGCATTTTCACCAAGTGTGTTTTTTCCAGACTTAATTGTTTTAGTGGTAGGAATTGGAAAAAAAATCTATTATGCCCAGATCTATTGATTTTGAGTACGGACTAGAGCACAAAGAGGGGTGAGCCCCAAATATAATTTGCATCCTGAGCTCTGCACACATAACATTGGCCAAAGGCATGAAGTAAGTAAAAGGCATCTGAGCAACTGTGCCGAAGTAGGGCTTCCAGTTTGTTCTGCCAGGAGATGAACTCCACCCCTGCAGCTGGATAGTGGAAGAAGATCCTGTCCTGACAGCTGAAATTAATTTATTAACATTTCAGATTCATGCTTAGTTAACTGTGAAAAATAACTTGAATAAGACAAAAGCAGAGGTGTGTTTTGTTGAATTTATTGAAGGGCTGACATATACCAATGGGAATCATTGTTATTTTCCCTTTAAAAATGAAAAAAACTTTGAACCACTTCTGGAAGTCATATCAATGTTCTTATTCGTTTAAAAAATATTTTTTTTATTGATTTTAGAGAGAGGAAAAGAGAAGGAGAGACACAGAAACATCAATGATGAGAATCAGTGATTGGCTGCCTCCTGCACGCCCCCTATTGGGGATCGAGTGTACAACCTGGGCATGTGCCCTGACTGGGAATCGAACCGTGACCTCCTGGTTCCTGGGTCAGTGTTCAACCACTGAAGTATGCTGGCCAAGCTGTTCTTACTCCTTTGAGTGATATTATTTTTGCAGTAACTGACTGAATCTAATTCAGCATCCACCTTTTTAAAAAATTTTGAGTGTGTGCTGTGCTTTGGAGACTATGCTCATGGTAGCCAACACAGGATTCCAGTCCCTTTTGCAGGTGACAGATAAGTGGAAGACAATATGTAAATTAATCATTACAACACGATGTAACAAAGTGATCACAGGAATGCCTACCCGTTCAAGTGTCCCAGAAATCATGTCCAATCTGCCATAGTAACCCAGCCATTTGGCCATTCCTTTAACAGAGAATCCATCCCAAATAGAAACTATATCCTATAAAACGTAAAGTCTTTTCAATTCTATTATATAGTAACAAAACCTCCAGAAACTCTATCACGACCAAGTCACACTTTTTCTGTCCCTCGTCTGGCTTTCTGTCCCGTTCTGATGAGACAACAATGGCACAGCTGCCGCTCTCCCCTGTGCAGCGGGATGTAGCAAATGCGGAAAAGAGGACAATGCGACAGTAGTTCTAAGTGTTGGCTGAGCTCTGGGCGAAGCTGACATGTCCGCTGGTATCAGATCTGACAAAAGCAGCGACGTAGCTCATCGTCTGAACGAGCTGAGATGGAGGTGTATTGTGTGGAACATGAAACCACGCAAAGTTCATGCTCCCACCACAATGCCTAGCCACCCAGCAGGCACCAGCTCCATTCCGCGGCGAATAACCGTTATTTCTGGCTCTGATCCCCCAGATCGTGTCCTGGTATCATGCCTTCTGAAGTGGTTAATTTGCTATTTATGAAGTTGTTCACAGGCTTACAATGTGCAAATGTGTACACAGATATGTAAACATATACATATGAGGGGGGGATTGAGAATTTTACATGGAATCTATAGCAGTAAAATGCTCTATATGATTGGAGAAAATAAACCCCTACTTCATAGTTTGCTTTATGGTTTTTGATTAGGTCATATATATATTTTTTCTTATGGCAAAAAGTAAAATGTCTAGAGGAAATTTATATATATCATGAGGAAGTATGTCTGCTTCATTCAAAAAGTTGTATTGTAAAAATAGTTTATTAATATCTCTTATTTTTGTTTTGTGCCCTGAGTTTAAGCACTTCTTTTTATTACTCAAGTAATGTTTGTTCAACAGCTCTTCCTTCGATTCTTTCATGACATTCAGGTCTTTCCTTATGGAACCGAACCATGAGCAGATAACTCAGAATGAAAGGAATAAAGAGGTGAGCTTCTGGAATTGAGTGAGCACCTTATTGTTTGCTGTGGACAGAGCTGCCTAATAAAGGTAAAATGCCAGGGAGGCTCTGGCGAACAGCTTCATTATTGAACGCAGAAGCGAAAAGCAGGCTCAGTTGGAGGATTACATCAGAGCTGCCGGTGGCCAGCAGGCGGTGAATGCCAGCCATTTCTCCTGGTTACATATCCCTTGAAAAAATGCTCTATCTCCCCATTAATTAATGATTTTTATGCCTGGCATTTATTCCCTTTTAAACTTAAGAATGTTTTGTACTGCCCTAGCTGGTTTGGCTCAGTGGATAGAGCGTCAGACTGCGGACCGTAGGGTCCCAGGTTTGATTCCAGTCAAGGGCACATGCCTGGGTTGCAGGCTCGATCCCTAGTTGGGGGTGTGCAGGAGGCAGCCAATCAATGATTCTCTCTCATCATTGATGTTTCTATCTCTCCCTCTCCCTTCCTCTCTGAAATAAATAAAAAATATATTAAAAAAAATAATGTTTTGTATTGTTTGTTTGTTTTTTAATTTGGCCTGACAAAATACTTGCATGTAATAGTAATATAAATGTATGTAATACATAATACGATGTAAAACTGTGTATATATTTACAAATGTACATATTTCAGATTTTTTATCTTCTATTTTGCTGGTTTTATTTTTTTTCTTAGGAAGAAGTATTCTAGAAGAATCCATGCTAGTGCCTGGGTCACATCTCATCTCCTGAAAGTGAATGAAGTCCCATGGATAATATCGTCATCAGAAGAAAATCTGTGGTACAGTGGCATCACTTTAATCCTATTTTCTGCTCTAACTCGAACACATTGCAGTAAAAACTTTGCGTCTTCTAGAAATGAATCCTGGCAATTTTCATTTAATAGATTCTGAAATGAAAAATGCCCAGTGATGAGAAACAACACCAGCGAGGCCTGCAAACCCACGCAGAAGGGTTGGTTGGATGGAGGGAGCTTTGTGGAGGCCAATTGGCTGATGCATATGCAAGCTGAGAATGTTGCTCAAGGTACATGCTCTGCCCTATTTTCCTACCCTATTGGACACGAAGACAGCGATTTTCAACCTTTCTCATCTCATGACACATAAACTAGTTACTAAAATTCTATGTTACACCAAAATATGTTATACTTTTTTTTCTGATCTGGCAAAAAAACAAGTAAAAATGGGGATAATTTTGATTCATTCACACTGGACGGCTATTGTGGTATTGGCTGCTGTACACAGTCCCCATATGCCTTCAATAGAGTTTAACTTAATTTCCGCATCTTACCTAAGTATGGCACATTCGTCATCATTAATGACCCAGGCTTGACACATTTCTGTAACTGAAGACCATCCTTTATTCCTCTTCCCTGCGATTTTACTAAATGCATTTTTTTTCTCTTCTAGGATCCCATCCAAGATCCCACAGAATATAGAGCTGTCACGGCTCTTTAGGCCCTGCTGGGCTGTGGCAGTTCCTTAAATTAAAAAAAAAGTCCTTTCTCTTCTTTTGATGATCTTGACAGTTTTGGAAAGTTTCTGTCAGGTATGTGCAGAAACCCCTCAGTGGCGATGTACCAGGCCTCACTCGTGGTCAGATGGGGTGGAGGAGAGTTTGGAGTCGGACCAGAGGCAGCGAGGGGCATGCTCCTCACGGCGCAGGCCCAGAGCGTGTGTCCACATGACTCGCCTGTGGGGGAAGTGCCGTTGGTCAGGTTTTCCCACCCTGCAGCTATTTTTCCCTCTTTCCATTCTGTGCTCTTTTAAAAAATACATGTTTTTATGGACTTCAGAGAGGAATGAAGAGGGAGAGAAAAAGAAACATCAATGATAAGGATAAGAGAGAGTCATCGATCAGCTGCCTCCTGCCCGCCCCACACTGGGGTTGGGCCCGCAACCCGGGCATGTGCCTGACTGTGAATCGAACCATGACCTCCTAGTTCATAGGTTAATGCTCAACCACTGAGCAACACCAGCTGGGCCATTCTGGGCTCTTGGAAAGGAAATTGTTACGCATAACCCATGCGTAATGAAACATGAACAAGAGTAAGTTGGACTTTATGAAAATTTAAAAGCTCTGCTCTGTGTGAAAAACACTCTTACAAAAATAGACAAGCCACAGGATAGAAATAAGGAAGTGAAACACACACACACACACACACACACACACACATATACATATACATATATGTGCGTGTGTGTGTGTGTATATATGGAGATTAACCAACATGCTCCCCAAAATGACTGCAGTAGCCTACAGCTATACTACAGGCGCCCTGTGCTGGGTGCTGAGGTGTGAGTGGGGCTGCATTCTCTTCTCTTGGGATTAAAGCTCAGCCTCGGGGCACCTTCTGGGGGCTGTGGCTTCCATGTGTAGCTCCTCACCCCCTTTGAGCAAAGAATGCAGGCATCATAAAGGGTTCAAAAAAGAGGGAAATTAGATTTCATAATGTAAATGTTTGTGTATGACATATTTTTATTATTTGAAAATTGTATAATTGCGACAATATCTCTGGATACATACAACCTCAATTCTAATTTTCAGCCAGTGGAAATGATGATAATTATAATGCGAATGACAGTCCAATCACCACTGTAAAAAACCAGAGTGGCCTTTTTCTACCATCTCAAGCTTTTCGCCCCCCCCACCCCCCGTCCCCAATATCTAAGCATGTTTTGCTTCTCTTCTTGTTAACAACATAGATGTTTTTCTTGGCTAATGTGTAAATATTAAACCATAAAATGAGTGCAGATACCTTGTTAGCACTGGCGTATGGTATTATGTGACTAGCTCTTATTACATGTGAAAATTGTTGACAATGGCATTGATTTCTGTCATTTCCTCTATTTATTCTCCTTTAATAAGCCCTACCCCAGACTTTACCTACTATTCTCAATAACAGTAATTTGTTTTGATCCCTTAAGCAAAACAAACAAAAAAAACCCAACAAAACACACACACACACAAAACACACAAAAAAACCCCAAAAAACACACAAGAAAACATTGGACAGGATTCCTCGTGTCCTTTCTCTTTGACTATCCAGCTGTCAGCCTTATCTCAGAGGACTGATGATAGAATAAGATCACAAATTGCTTTTCATGATGCCAACCACACTTTTTCTAATATGCAACAATTTCCACTGGTTATTACCAATTAACAATTTTCCACTCATATCCACACAAAAAACTTCTATCATCTCCTACTTATTTGTAGAAATAGGTTAACAAAAACTCTACCTTGTACAAAATGCAATTTTTTTCTACCTTCCGTTATCATCTATCTCTTTACCCTATTAACCACAGTACACTGTGAAAATAGAAATGGGAATCATTATGTTACTTTAAAAATATGTAGCCTTCATAATTCTAAAAAGTATTTTATATGATTTGTAATATAATTATGGGTGCCAAAAACCAAACCCCACAGTGAAATTAAGATCCGGGAACTATATATTAAAATGGGGAGGGAATAGAAAAGTGCATTTGATTGAACATCTATGCTAAGAAAGAAAAAGAGAATTTCATTCTGAGCTTCTTGGCTATCAAACACAAGAAGAAAATACACATACAAAGTACCGTATAGTTTTAGTTATTTATAACCAAAAACGCACGCCCCTGTCATGGTGGGCTTGTCTGTCTTCCCATTTCTGAATTCTGATAAGATTGTGATGACTTACTTTGTATTCTGGACACCAAACTATGTATAAAATGATCCATACCAGCTATTTTGTTTATAAAAACACACCGACATTTTATGTGCATCACAATTAGTAAGTAAACCTTCCATAAGCGTTGAACATGTAATGGAATCATAATCCTGTATGGTTAGCAATAGCAGGGAGAAGCTGACATATACTATCCAGGAGGCTAGTTCTGTAATGATTTAATGTTGAGGTGCCATGGTGCACATCTGAACACTGACATGTAACTATTTCTGCTGAGTCTGAAAGTGCAGAGCAGTGATTTTCAACAGGTGTGCTGCAAGCATTTTTAGAACATGCAATACCTGACTATTTAGTCAGGGGCACTGACCAATTTGCTCTTAGACTGTAAAAAGAAAAATGACAACAGCCAACACAATAATAACTGTCTGGTGTGAATGAATCCAAATTATACTTTTTTTTGTCAAATCGGCAAAATATTACATATTTTGGTGTGTCACAGAATTTTAGTAATTATTTTGTGTGTGCCTTGAGATGAATAAGGTTTGAAAATTGTCGGTGTCGATGATGACAGATAATTCAAAACAGAGAAGTCAAAGGAAACTTGATGGGAAGACATTATGTTTCCTTACATGAAAGAAGATATAGTGTAGATATACAGGGAAATCTATATATATATATAAAAGCCTAAGCAATTGTTACGACCGAACGACCTGTCAACCAGTTGCTATGACGCACACTGAATGCCAGGGAGCAGACAATCAATGCAGGAGCTGCCCCTGGTGGTCAGTGTGCTCTCACAGCCAACCTCCCACAGCTGGCCAACCTCCTGCGGTCTTGATCTGAACTGGGCGAGACAGCCCCGATTGCCAGCCAGGCCGAGGGACCCCACCTGTGCACACATTCGGGCACCAGACTTGTAGTACTCTTATAAAATATACCAGTTGAGTACAGAAGCAGCTAGCATTCACCAACAGAAGGCAGGGTCCTTACACAGTGGTGAGTTGCAGTGATATGTGTAGAAATGAACATTTTTTTTCTTCTAAAAAATCTACTCTGGGAGTTTGACATATTTTCTTACAGTCATTGCTCCAATTTTTGTTTAATTTAGTTTGTTACACTGTGGGCTCTTTTAGACTTCTGGCATATGGAGCAATATTAATTTTTATTGCTCTCCCCACCTCTTTCCCAAATTCCTGGCCCTGAAGTGCAATTGGCAGAAAACCAAGAATCATGAGTTAATTTTAAAAGAAATGAAAATTTCTGAATTTCTGCCAATACCAGAATTTACAGAATTTCTGTAAATTCTGAATGAAGGACTGAGTGTTCCAATCTTCCAGCAATTTCTGCTCTGCCTCCTTCAATTGAAGGTTTTGGATTTGGGATGAAAATTCAGGGGAAATTCCTTTAGTAGCTACAAAGAAAAGAGCAGGAAAGCTGTAGGAAGCCAGAAAAGAAATGTCTAAGAATTCCCAAGTGGGTCAAATAGTGGCAAGAAATCAATTCCAGGCCTGAGGCTTCCCTTTTCACACCTTGATCTCTTTCCCCCTCATTTATCTCTCTATATAAAAGCCTAATATGCAAATTGTCCCCACACGTGTTCCACTGGGAGACCGATTGCTCCCTATGACCTGTGCTGACCACCAGGGGCAGAACAGAACAAAGGAAGGCCCTGGTCAGCAGCCAGAAGGCCCTGATTGGCCCTGATTGCCCGCCAGGCCTAGGGACCCTACCCGTGCACAAATTTCATGCATCGGGCCTCTAGTCAATAATAAATTTCTTTCACCTGGCTGGCGTGGCTCAGTGGTTAAGCGTTGACCTATGAACCAGGAAGTCACGGTTCAATTCCCAATCAGAGCATATGCATGGGGTTGCGGGCTCAATCCCTAGTATGGGGCATGCAGGAGGCAGCCGACCAGTGATTTTCCATGGATGTTTCTATCTTTCTCTCCCTCTCCCTTCCTCTATGAAATCAATAAAAACATATAAATAAATGAAATAAATAAATTTCTTTCTATTTTGGGTTGATCTCAGCTAGGTTATTCCGTTAATAACTGTGATCACTATGATGTAATTTACGCCAACACTGTGGCTTCCTGGTGCTCCACAGCCAGCGCATCGCTGGCCCTCTCTGTTCTCTCTGAGGCCTTGGTAACACCATGGAAACCTTTACTGGAATTTAAAAAGCAAAACTAAACAAAGAAAAGCTGGCAATGACAGAGCTTACCTGTATTATGTAGGCGTTTTCTTTAGGATTTTAGGATTTGAAATGTTTTGTATTACATCTCAAACTCAAAGGACTGCATCTGGTGGGACCATCCTGGCACTCACAGGTGATGGGTTTTTACTTTTGATCTCCTCATGCCTACATCTCACAGTCCCAACAAAAGCAAGAAGCCTCTCTTTATGAGACAGTAAGACTTTTCAATACAATAAAGATTGATCTCACCTAAATAGATAAAATATTCTAGGCCATCATCATTTTACAGATGACAGATTCCAAACATTCTTTGTCATTTACATCAATGATCTGCTTATTCTTGTTCTATTGTACTAACATATGTTGACAATAGGGGCACAAGTATTGTAATCGAATGTCTTTTCATTCATAAATATACTAACAAGATCTTCTAACCCTCCTTTGTTCCATTGTGTTGATGATTTACAAGAAATCGGGGCCTGGCAGGCATACCATGGGTAGATGGAGGCCTAGGGCAATTTTCTCATGGATGTTTAGATGAACAAGGCCTGCCCTGTTTGACCATCAAGAATTGTATAATTGATCAGCCCCTGCACTTTTAACTCAATGGAATACACTTAATGTGAAGTGACCTTTGATATAGATTTCCAGTTCCTCAAGAACTTGCTTTAAAAAACAAAACAAAAAACAAAAAAAACCCCGGCAGTGCACTCGGTGGTCCGGGATCTGTCTCCCGCTTCCAGTGTTTGGACGGAACAGACCCAGGGACACCCCTTCTTCCAGCCTCCGGCCTCTCTCCTGCCTCTCCAGTCACCACCTTCAGAACCTCCTCCCGGGCCAGCCAACACACCAGGTTTTTTCTACCTTAAACTCCTTATTGCCAACAGCCATGAGCTCCCAAATTCCTCAGAATTAGTCCACTGAGGTGGAGGCTGCAGTCAATCGCCCGGCCAACCTGCATCTGCGGGCCTCGCACATCTACCTCTCTCTGGGCTACTGTTTCAACCCAGATGATGTGTCTCTCGGGGCGTGGCCACTTCTTCCACCAGTTGGTGGAGAAGAAGCGATAGGGCGCTGAGCATCTCTTAAAGTTGCAAAACAAGCAAGGCAGCTGCATTCTCTTCCAGGACATGCAGAAACCTTCCCAAGACGAGTGGGGCAAAGCTCAGGGAGCCAGGGAAGCCGCCCTGGCCTTGGAGAGGAGCCTGAACCAGGCCCTTTTGGAGCTGCATGCCCAGGGTTCTCTGTGCAGACCCTCATCTCTGTGACTTCCTGGAGAACCACTTCCTGGGTGAGGAGGTGAAAGTGATCAAGAAGATGGCGACCATCTAACTAACATCCGCAGGCTGGCTGCCCCCAGGCTGGGCTGGGCGAGTATCTCTTCGAAAGGCTCCCCCTCAAGCAGGACTAGGAGCCTTTGGAGCCCAGAGGCCACTGCATCCCACTGGCTTTTACCTGAGCCTCTTCCCAAAACTACTAGTCATTCTTTTAACCACCCTGGAGCCCTCTCCCATGCACTGAACCAAAGGAAACAATAAAGCTTTTTGCAGAAAAAAAACAAAAACAACAAACACAACAACTAAAAGGATTAATGAGTTCCTGTAGGTTTTACTAAGCAGCATGTTCTTGGTTGTAGAGATCTTTTCATAATGATTAAAACAAATGATGGTCCAACAAAAAAAATAATGAAACAAACAAAAAATGAAATAAAAGATGGCCTTAAACAATGATTCCTCATTTTGATGAGTATATTAGGTACAGGAATAGGAAAGAAGTATCCCTTCTATTAATATTCTAGTTCTACAGATTTCCATGGAAAGAACATTTTATCTGATCCTTTCTGAGTCATGTTGACTACAGCTTATAATCATGTTTCTTCTTAAAAGTATATTTATTTTATTGATTTCCAAGAGGAAGGGAGAGAAAGAGAGAGATAGAAATATCAATGATGAGAGAGAATCATTGATTGGCTGCCTCCTGCACGCCCCCCACTGGGGATTGAGCCCGAAACCCCGGCATGTGCCCTTGGCTGGAATCGAACCCAGGACCTTTCAGTCCACAGGCTGACGCTCTATCCACTGAGCCAAACCAGCCAGGGTGCATGTTACTTTTTTATTTGAAACATTTTCACATATTTCTGCTCAGTGCACCCTCTATTCTAGACACCACTAACACCGTAATATATTAAATGAGAGAATGGTACATGAGTTACATATTCTAATTATCTGAACTACCAAAGAAGACATTTAAAAAACTACTCAAAATAGCAGTCATATGGAATTAAAATTATATCTATGATATTCCCAATATCTTGAAGTCATTATTTTTATGATTTACTATGTTTTACGTTAGTGAATCCAATAATTCTATTATTTATTTTACTTTTTTGTTGCCCCTTTTCTCACTAACAAGCAAACTTTCACAGTATCTTACCAATTTATGCTGATTGTCTTCATTCCTAAACTTTTCTACAATTTTGTTCGATCACTAAAAGCCTTTCTTCTTTTCCTTTGTTTCCTATAGATTTCTCCTCTTGCTCTATTTCTAGTGGAAAGCAAATTGAACCGCTTTGTTATTTCTATTAATTTTCTTAATGACAATGGGAACATTGCATATTTATTTGAGGCTGAATAAAACTACTAATATGTAGCAAAATATTGTTTTGCAGAATTTAACATCTGGATAAGTAATTTTACACATAAGTTTATACCATGGAACTTTTTCTCAATAGCATTTTTCTCCTGTGGACTACCCTACATAACATAGTAACTGAGTTTTAAGTAATTGGTTTGGGAGCCTTAAAGAAGAAAATTTACACCAAATTTAAATTTGCTCATAATTATATCTTTCCTCAAAATTCCATTTCCTGTAGCTTTTCTAATGAAAATCGTATTATTACACCAGGAATTAGCATTTCAATCTATACCTCTATAGCTTTCAAAACAAGCTCTTTAATATGGATTACTCTTTCAATTTAACAAGTTGACATGTTTAAGAAGAACAAAATCCCAAATGCCATCTTCATTTTCCAACTTGGTCTTTATCAACGACGCATGTCAGCATCTCAAATATTACCTAAAAATTACTTCAAATGACTCTTTGCTACTCCACTATTTAGAAATCTACATTTATTGCTACACAAAAAAGGATCCATGTATATATGTGGGCAGATCTCACAATTCTAAGAAACTGCAACTATGAGACTCAGATGATCATCAATCAGTAATGAGTCATTACTCCTAGTTGGCATCATCAATCAATATTACCAAGCCAATGTAACTAAGGCAGAGCTGTGATTAGCTTACTTATTTCTAACTCACTCCCTCTAGTAAGCTGGCTTTCAGCTCCAGAAATCTAATTGAAGATGAAGAACTTACACGTTTGCATCAGAATGTATCAGTAGTTTGGCCATTCATTGTTGAGTAACACATAAACTGACTTAATAATAAAATGTTATCTTTATTTTATATATTTTATTATGTGTTTTTTTAAAAAAATTGATTTGAGAGAGAGGAAGGGAGATGGAGAGAGAGATAGAAACATGCATGAGAGTGAAACATCGATTGGCTGCCTCCTGCACACTCCCTACTGGAGATGGAGCCTGCAACCTGGGCATGTGCCCTGACCGGGAATCCAACCAGTGACCTCTCCTGGTTCTTAGGTTGATGCTCAACCACTGAGCCACGCCGACCAGGCACAAATCCTATTTCTTAAATCAATCATTGCAAATGGTCAATTAATTTTTTTTGCACTAGACCGTGTGTGGAACATTTATGATTTTGTGTGACCAGTTTTTCTTTATGTATCAAAACATCTTGTAGACATTCTTGCCAAGGGGGGCGGCGGGGGGGGGGGGGGGGGGGGGGAGGAATGATCCAGACTGAACTAATAGAAATCTTCACGGGGGTTTTAAAAAACTGGACACGGGAGGAAAGAGTTGTTTTTCTTTTTCCTTTAATTGGATGAAAATCCATAGAAAGTCTGAGCTTAGATCTCAGATCTGTGCTAACTCACAGAGTGAAAGGTTGCGGTGATATGGCAGAGAGAGAAGGAAGTTTAAGTCTCTGGTTCTGGTCCCCCTTATGGTCGGCCACCTACCTGGCCCCTCCCTTTTTCTGATTTGGTGAATAAAATATTCTCCCTCTGCAGTTAAGCCATTGTGAATAGCCTTTCTATCTCATGCAAAGAAATAATGCTCCAAAAACAATAAAAAGTCTTACACAAGGTGTTTTTGGCCTCTGCTCATAAAATCCCCTGCGCACACATGGTTATATAATTGCAACCACTGACTCCCAACAGCAGCCCTGTTATCTGGGAAGCCTATTCTTCACACAAACCCTGAAATGAAATATGACGCGCTCATTTGAGGATGACACAGAGGCTGGGCCACTGGATTAAACAGTGTTTATGAACCCGCTCCTCAGCCCGTGTCCCTCCACCACGAGGAAGGTAGTGATTTCCGCGGAGTTATAAATCAGCAAAGGTCCTGGCCAGCGTTCTCCGGGACAGCTTGATTGTCTTTTCCAGAGAATATATTGGCATTTTCATTGCGGAAACATTAACCATGGTTTCCAGGTGTCACTCTCCGCAGAAATGACTTCCCCCTGCCAGGCAGGGATTTACAGCCTCCTTGCTAATGTGTTAGCTTATGAACTGGGAGCTGAGTGCCCTCCCAGAGAGAATGCAGCCCGTGTGGTGAGTTCAGAGAGAGAGAGAGAGACAGAGACAGAGAGACAGAGAGATATAACATCTCCATGTCGTAGCCACAGCCCTGTCCTGCAGAGCACATGGGGGAAAGGAAAGCTTCTCATATAAATCAATTTCCAGTCATGGTGTGCATGCACTCAACAGGAGCGTGCGCATGTACAAAGACACAGTCATTATCCATGTCCCTAAGAGAGGAAGCAGGTACCATAGCCCAGAGCAGAACTGTGAAGGAGGGAAGGAGGGAGGGAGGGAAGGAGGGAGGGAGGGAGGGAGGGAGGGAGGGAGGAAGAGAGAGAAGGGCAGAGGGGGAGAAGAGAGATGGGGGGGGGGTGGTGGGAGCGAGAGAGAGACCACAGTTATGTTTTTATCTTTGTTATAGAGATCATCGCTATTATTTCCCAAGGGGGAAACCAGAGACTTCTATTCAAGAAAACTCCATACCCTAAAATGTACACGTGAAGACTGAGTAAGCCTTGTTTTATGAGATTTTATGACAGGGTAGGGTTAATCATGGGCAGCAAATCTTTTTATTTCTTGAACAAGTCTCACGCATAAACGCCCGCTCTAGGGAATGCCCTGTCTCAGAGCTTGGCAGGTCCACAGGATGGAGCCGCTGGTGCCTGGAAGGAGGAAATGCGGGCAGTCATGTCCATGTGCTGCTTCACAGGAGTGTCAGCAGCATCAGAACTAGGGCTCTGAAAGCACCTGCACAAAAAGGAAGTGTCAGCGACCGCTCCAGAGGAGGGGACTCCACATGGTGATTACAGCTGTGTTATCCAGATAGGTGCTAGCTTAAAACAGCACTATATGTCAAATGCTGATGCATTGCAAAGCATCAAAAAGAGAGAGAGAAGAAAAAGGGGAAAGGGGCAGAGCTAAGTAGCTGGCACACCCTGCCTCATTTTCCACAGGCACAGCATCCACGAGGCATGTGAGCTGGGAAGTCGTCTGCACTCCTTTACGGGGATGTTGGCGGTGTCTAAAGGGGCCTAGGCTTTTTAACAATTTTAAAAGGCTCCCTCGGAACCTTAATTAGCCAGGAATCCAAGGAGGAGCGACAGCCAGCGGAGTCTCTTTTCTTGAGTTAAAGTCAAACTAATTAAATTTCAGAAGGAAAACATCTCCTGCTAGCACCCTTAATCCGTCACCCTTGCTTAGCCAAAAATAAATAAATAAATATGGAGACTGATGGGCTGAAAGTAATATTAACAGGAACATTTATGGTGGTGAAACAGTGATGAACCAATTTTTCATTAAGGACATTTTTGAATTCCTCAGCTAACATTCAAAAAGCATATATAATTTTGCTTCTAAAGAATCCATTTTAGGTCATGAATAACTCGAGGAATTCAGCAGTCTTTTTGTTAATATTAGTGTTTTTGCTGAATATTTTCTGCACAGATTTAAATATATATAGCATATATAATAGAGTTATTAATGTGTTCTGAAGCATTACACTTGCATGAACACACATGCAAACTCTAAACTGTTCTGCATTTCTTTAATGAAGGCCAGCATTAAAGGTGATGGCTAGCATTCATATCTCTATATATAAAAGACTCAGTGACTGAACAACCGAATGACTGGTCGACCGGTTGCTATGACGGGCACTGACCACCAAGGGACAGACACTCAATGAGCAGGATTGGGCTCTCTCCTGTCTGGACTGGGCCTGCGGGGATCGGGCCGAAACCGGTTCTCCGACATCCCCCCAGAGGTCCCGGATTGCGAAAGGGCACAGGCCAGGTCAAGGGAGCCTACCGATGCACGAATCCGTGTACTAGGCCTCTAGTTAGTTATAACATCCATAGAATATAAGACATGATAAGATAAATAGCTACACCATAAAATGCCAAGTAAAATTTTCTCAGAAAGTGAAATTCAAATTTTCTCAACGAACTGTTTTAAAGAAGCACTCGTTTTTTAAAAATGGAGATGCTATATTATTTATTTAACATTTGTACTTATAGATCTTTACAATAAAGATCTATCAAAACTGCAAAATATTATTTCTCTATGAGAGATCTTTGGCCATCATTTCCTTCCCGTTCTCACATTTCCTTTACAGAGAAATGTCAGTGTCCTCCTGGGACTCAGCTCTTCTAAGCACTGCTGACCGGGCAGCAGGACACTGGACCCCAGGCCATAGCCACAGTTGGGCCAATAAGACCTGTTTTCTTATCAGTTAGGACTGTGGTTCAGACACGCTAGTTGTGATTCTGAACTAGAAACTATGAAAGGCACATTCATCTTTGCAAGGAAAAACAAAATCAATGACAGCGAGATTATCTTCAGAGAAACAGAAGAATGATCCAGGCATATGAATCCAACAGAAATTAGAGTGGTGGTGAGGGGAGAGATAAAGAAAAAAAATAGCACATTACTTTGTACAGTTCTTTAGGTCTGTCACTACCTTCCTTCTTTTGTTTCATGCCCTTCTGTTTGATACTCTTTTCCTTCCTTCCTTCCTCCCTCCCTCCCTCTCCCTCCCCTCCTTTCACTATTCTATAAAATTACATATATCTTGGTTTTTACATCCTTGTAATTTGTGCTGTTAAAAAATTAAGGACACATAGACAATGTTTTTGTTGTTGTAGTCACATACATAATTAGATTATAATTAGGTCATGGGAAGTAGTAGCTGAGTATGCAGAGTATCTAATTAGGAGGGAGTCTGTTCTTTTAACATGCTCCCCCATGGGGTCTACCTTTATCTCTATCTCTGTTGCCTCCATTCTCCTTTCTAGGACCCACTTCACACCAATTAGAATGTTTCCTTTATCTTCTAATCCATCATCGATACCATCCACTTTCTATACATTCCACTCTGTAAAAGTTTCCATGATTAATGGGAGGCATTTTAATCTGATCCCCAAATCAGTATATTCTCTCTTCCACTGTACTCAATCTACCATTAAACCTAACAGCTGGGCCATAATTTTCTTTAACAAATTTTTTCCTTTTACCTATGTCTGGTGACCCCCACAAGCACAGCAATTCCAATACTCAGCTGGTGAGAGATGAGAAAACATTGACCCTTGTTCTTTAGTCTAAAGTCTAATTCATGTTGCCAGCCCCAAAGGAATCTTTCTTCCTAATCGCTGAACCTGAACTATATGCTGGATATAGGCACATGTCAATGATAAACTGTCTCATGTATTCAGCTGACCCTGTCCTATACTCAGAATGACAGCCCTATGCCAAAACTTCTACCCCCTCCTCTTGGCTACCTTCTCCCCATCTTAGCTAAATAATTTCCTTTTCACAAATTAACTTCCTCCTAATTGGATACTCTCCATACTCAGCCACTACTACCTATGACCTAATTATATTCTAATTATGTATGTGATGCTTCAGTTTTATTCTAATTATCTGAAATAAAAAAGTTATGAGAGTCAAAATAACATATTCTACATCTTTTAGTTCTCCACAATATTTAATATAATTCTCTGCTCAATTGAGTGCATGGTAGGTCCAATATCAAATAGTCCCAATGATAGATTAAGGCTACTTGCATCAATACTTTGACTAAAAGCACTATCATTTCATGTTTATTTCAACTATGTTCGTGTAAGTTATAATCTCTTTTTGATAGGTCTCTTTTGCTTTATATTTTCCCTCTATTTTGTATTTTCATTTTTTTTGTGTGTGTGTGCTCCTTTTCCTAGCCTAGCTTACCTTTTATCCACTGACCCCACTGCCTTTAATTTATTTTGCTCTTCTGTGTTCAGTGACATCTTAATTAATGGGCGCCACACTTTAAAGGAACCCACGGAACATGAATGATGAGATTCATTTAAGGTACCTAGCATCCCTAGTACCACTTTTTCAAGTAATTATGGTCCCTCACCCTTTTCCTGTAGGTCAGGTTATTGCCCAAACTTTCCAATCTAGACTAAATAACTCTGCAGGTTGTTTTTTTCTAGGTTTCATATTCTCTGAGCTATCTCCAATACCATAATCTATTTTTATTATATATGAAAAATTATTCACATCATTGTTTTCCCTCATGCAATGAGGGAACTGACATCTTTTGTCTACCTTTTTCCAAGCTTTCAAAGCTGTTAATATTTATTAATTTCCAATTATTATTTTTGTCAATTGCTCTGCCCCCTACTTCTTCAATAAGACTGTCAAGATCTCTACTTCGACACCTGTCGGGCAGCAGACCAGCTGGTGTGTAGGTTTCTAAAGTCTGATAAACGCAAGATGTTTCCTTGGCGTACAAGAAGATGGTGTTAGCATATCCCACGATTATTTTTACCTGAAATTAAACAAATGAACATTTACCCCTATTGATGGTTAATTTTCTGTGTCGACTTGACTAAGCCACAGAGTGCCCTGGACACTTGCCCAAACGTTATTCTGGGTGTGTCTGTGAGAGTGTTTCTTCCTAAGATGAACACTTGAATCAGTAGGCTACTTACCAGTAAAGCCCAGTGCCCTCCCAGCAGGGGGTGGGACTCCTCCAATCAGTAGGAAATCTGAATACAACAGAAAAGCTGAGATGGAACATTGGTCTCTCTCTGTCTTCAGACACAGAGTGAAATACCAGCTGGTCTTCGGTCTCCAGCCTGCAGACTTTCAGCTCTGCTAGCTCTCTGGCCTTCAGGCCTGCATATTCTTTTTGAGTGAACATTACCAGTATGCAGCCTCGAATTAATTTTATTTATAATAGCCAGGTGTTTAAGTCTATTGAGACATTGCTTTATTTCCAGTAGGCTTTGGAGCTAAATTATAGCTTGGATTTCACTCCAGTGATTTTCAGTCTCAAGGACTTGAGTATGTTTTTTGGCTACACTGTGCTTTCATTACTTCTTTTGTAAACTGAGATAAATTAGTATCTATCTCAGGTTATCATGATGATTATGATAATTATTAAGTGGAAGTGTAAAAAAGTGCTTAGGAAATAATGAGCACTCCATCGGTAATGCCTATCTATACTAATAAAAGGATAATATGCTAATTAGACCGGATGTCTTCCAGACGTCCTTTCAGACAAAGCCACAGTGGCGGGGCTGAGGCAGAGGCAGTTGGGGCCATCAGGCCAGCAGGGGAGAGCAGTTAGGATGATCAGGCCAGCAGGGGAGAGCAGTTAGGATGATCAGGCCAGCAGGGGAGAGCAGTTAGGGGATCAGGCAGGCAGAGTGGTTAGGGCAGGCAGGCAGGCAGGTGAGTGGTTAGGAGCTGGCTGTCCTGGTTTGTGAGAGGGATCCCAGATTGGAGAGGGTGCAGGCTGGGCTAAGGAATCCCCCTCCCCATCGTGCACGAATTTCGTGCACCGGGCCTCTAGTTTATTATAATTTCCTTAAGACATAGTGGTATTTGTCTTTTTTAAAATTAGATATTATTGATTGTTCTTTGGTTAAAGGTTGGTAATGTCAACCATTCTTATATCAGACGAGACTTAACTTCAACAAGGCTTAATTTTTAAGGATTTAAAAAAATCCTTTAAAATAACTAATTGCCCTAGCCAGTTTGGCTCAGTGGATAGAGTGTCAGTCCGAGGACTGAAGGGTCCCGGGTTCGATTCTGGTCAAGGGCACATACCTGGGTTGCTGGCTCAATCCCCAGTGTAGGGCGGTGCAGGAGGCAACTAAGCAATGATTCTCTCTCATCATTGATGTTTTTCTCTCTCTCTTTCCCTTCCTCTCTGAAATCAATAAAAAAATAAAAATTGCTAATTTATCTATCCAATATTCTACCATAAGGTATTGTATTAATGACAATATGCAAGGTAAATTCATTTATTTTAAGAGTAACATTCTATTAACACAGAGGTAAGCATTTTAATCCCATCTATTCACCTTCTTCTCCTATAAAAACATTGGAGATACCAAGATAAGTTAGAAAAGATCCATGAATGGACATAATTCAACTTGTATGGGAAAAATAAAGACTATAAAGAGAAGTCTAACGTAGTCCAAGGACCTTTCTCCCTCATGTCCGCATCATCAACCATCAGGATGAGGTAAGCAGTTTGGTTTGCTGCTTGTCCTGAATTTTTCCTCGGTGAGAAGTTTTTCTGGATCAGGTGTCCTTTCCTCATGCCCCAAACTCTGATGTGTGTCCCCTCCTTTCTCCGTCCCGAGGCTGCGATGATGACTGAGGTGCCAGAGGGAGGCACTCCCTCGATTAGAGCCAGCAAAGAGCTAAAGCATGGCGGCCCCCTCGTCCTCTTCCTTCTCCTTTCCCCTCCCTCTTCCGCCAACACTGCCAGAAAAGTCTACTTGTCCATATAAATATTTTCATCGCTGTTTGGAGACCAGCTCAGGAGGGAATTACAAGATCATTTCCCCTGCAGCACTTGACAGACTGACTTCTGAGTCTGTCTTCATATAGACAATAGCACCCATGATTTTTTATTTTCCTTCCTGACTCAGCTTTTTGACGGATTAGTCAACATCAATGAGCACACACCTGTCAGGCTGTTGTCTTAAATTTTATCCCAACTTGAATCTATACCATGTCTCTACCAGTGGGGGGCAGGAGGTGGCGGCGACAGTTTTTTAGTAAGGAGTTATTATTATTTTTTTTAATATATTTTATTGATTTTTTACAGAGAGGAAGGGAGAGAGATAGAGAGTTAGAAACATCAGCTGCCTCCTGCACATCTCCCACTGGGGATGTGCCTGCAACCCAGGTACATGCCCTTGACCGGAATCGAACCCGGGACCCCTCAGTCCGCAGGCCGACGCTCTATCCACTGAGCCAAACCGGTTTCGGCAAGTAAGGAGTTATTAATAGCATTTATATTGCCACAACCTGTGAACAGTGAAAGCCTGTCTGGCAGAAATTCTCTATGATATTTGACATGATTGAGATATCTCCCTTCATTAAAACTCTTTCCTCATTCACTCTATGGCATTTTCTCTTCTGATCTAATCCTTTCTCTTGATCATTTATTCTGCCTGTTGGTGAGCTCCTTTGCCCCTTAAAATGTGTACTTTTCAGGAGCCTGCCTTTGGCTTGCTGCTCACTTTCCTTGCTCATTCCAATTCCAATAACTAAGCTGCCTCTGTGCTTCCACAGACATGTCTTTCTCTCACAAAACTGAACTAATACGTTGGCATGGCTATATTTCTCGCTAGAATGCAAGCTTCTTTGGGACAGGGACTTCATTATACCCATCATTGTATCCTCACCACTTAGCATGTAATCTACACAAGAGGGGGCAATCGCTTTTGTTGACGTGAATTGCAATGAGCTAGTGTAGGGATAAGTCTGAATGAAAAAAAAAAGTCAACATTGAAAAACTTTCTATAGGAAAGAAATGCATTATTAAAAACTAAATCTATTTTGGGGAGAGAAAAGGTAACAGAATGGGAATAATCTAACTTTGCACATTCATGAGGGAGAAATAATAGACCAACCTAAGTGGGTAGAATCATTCTGATTCACGATAGTGAAATTGACTTAAATGCTTTTCATCTTGGTTCCTTTTCTCTCTAACTATACACTTCTTTCTTTAAATCACGCTAATGAATTAGGAATATATTTTTTTTTAAGTTGGGTTAAGCTATGATTTGAGTGTATGGAAATTTAACATTCTACAATTGCATATTTTCTGTCCATGCATTACAGGGTAAACAAAGCATTGACTTGCAGCTAGGGCCTAACAGATCAGGTTGGCAATGGAAAACAATTTAGTGAATTTACGCAAGTAAATATAGCTAAGTTTTTGGGGATGAAACTATGGAAAAATTGAACCAAACGTTCATTATATTGTTCAGGATATTTAATATTAAGTGCCCTTTAGATAAATAAGAATGCTAAGCTTACTCCTTTGCACGGACAGAAATGAATGAATAGCAAGCTCCCCCTACGTCTTAAGTGCCTTTCTGAAACTGCAGCATTTGCAGATAGAAATACATTTAAAAGACAGGGCTTCTGGCCTTCGTTATTAAAGAACTTAGTAAATTAACTGGCAGCACAGCGGGGTTTTATTATCAAGGAAAAAAATTAGTCCTATGTCTTTTTAAACACAATTTCGGAAACAGTGAGTTCACTAGAAGGCAAAATAAGGAATACATGTGGTTGTCAAAGAGAAGCATTCGTTAATTCTTGTTGGTTTCCTTCTACGTTCTTTCCTTTATTTCTCTCTCTCTTCTCTTGACACCGACTCATGCTATTTTGTACTTAGTGCAAAGGGGCAGGAATATAGAGCATTGAAAAATAATATAGACATTGAAGTTTATTATTATTTTTAAATATATTTTTATTGATGTTAGAAAGGAAGGGAGAGCATTGACTTGCAGCTAGGGCCTAACAGATCAGAGACAGAAACATCAATGATGAGAGAGAATCATGGGTTGGCTGCCTCCTGCACGCCCCCTACTGGGGTTCAAGCCTGCAACCCGGGCATGTGCACAACTGGGAATCAAACCATGACCTCCTGGTTCATAAACCAACACTCAACTGCTGAGCCACACTGGGCGAAGTTTATTATCTTTGATTAAAGGGATAATTAACCAGTATATGAACTGGTCAATTTGTAGTCCTTCTCCATTCACTTCATTTACAAATTATTTCCTTCCCCACCCCAATTTTACTATTATCACCCCCTCTTCAACGATGAATAAGACAAAATATCTTTTTTTAAGGTGCTCATGATGCCTGGTAATAGCCTCCAGTTATAAGACCATCTTTAAAAATCTCTTCTGAAATGTTACTATATAGACACTCACGCCCACCCCAGACTTATTGAATCAAAATCTCAGAATTTAGCCATTGTACTTCAGGGCTCTTTAGACATGACCTTGGTCACTCAGGTATATGAATGTTGCTGTCAATATTCATTTTACTCGTATGAAAACAACTCAAGTGCACGCAGGCCAAGTAATGAAAGCAAATGACTTCTGTAATCACAGAAAAATACATCCCAATGTAATTTTGAAGCATAAGAATCTAGCAGTAATAGAATAGCCACTCCCAAGACACATGGACTCTGAATGAGAATGATTATGTGACTATATATTTTTTATTTATACATAACTAAATATTTTTTATTTATACACACTATCAGATTGACCCAATGAACAAATGTTTTGACCTGTTTTATACCCAGGTAAAAACAGAAGTTCAAAATATAAAAATTAAAAATTCCAGTTTCCCTCAGGGTAAATTATTCTTCTGTTTAACACTACATTTCATAAATATTTTCCAGTGTGATGTTGGTTTCAATTCACGTTCCTGTAAAGCATATCTATAATCATAAAAGCATAATATGCTAATTAGACCGGACGTCCTTCCGGACGACTGAGGCTGCAAGGGAAGCCCGGATTCCGGGTGTCTGCCAGCGGCCGGAGGGGAGCCCGGGTCCCGGGTGCCAGAGGGAAGCCGGTGCTGGCAGTTGGGGGAATGAAGACCTACTCTTGCACGAATTTTGGGCATCAGGCTTCTAGTGTATATATGATATTCTAAAAAATAATGATGCATTAGTGCAGGAGGGTTGCTTTTGTGCCAAGAACAATATGGGAATCATATGGCTGAATAAACTGACCAAACAAGACATTAAAATCATGAATTGAGCAAAAGCAATTTTGGAAGAGCTTTTAAACATATTTTAGTGAATTATACATGATTGCAAGTATATTAATGTTTCTAATGTATAAAGAATGGTTGAAAACACTAAAATAAACCCCCTATGTATTCTATATAATACATGACATTACAATTGGAAAAAAAAACAAAACAACCTCTTCAAGGTCACAGCTAGATTGTAATAAACAATTGTTAAGGAGTTCATTGAGGTATTTACCATTTTTTTCTGATTTCCAAGCAAGCAAAAACTTCATTAAACTAAAGGCAATTAATTTTAAAATGCTTCAAATTGCAACTAATGAGCCTACAAGATTCATTACCAGTGAAGGTCACAGAACTAACTAGATTCCTGAGTTTATCTTTATTTCTAGCTGCATGACTGGCTGAGTTGGGTATTGGGAGGTCTACCACGCAAGCCATCAATCACACTACCACCCAGAAAGAGGGCTGTACCCAGGCACTGACATAAAAACAGTGTCAGAGTTCATTTTGGGGACTACGTGCAACATGTTAAGCTCCATTTTCTTTTCCTAATGATTTCATTCTAATTTTGTGGAAAAGTTTACTTAAATATTGAGATGTCCCATTCTTCCTAACATAAGACAGAGAATAAACATCTTCTATCTTAAGTAACATATTTATATGCTCTTTATAAAATCCACTGGTGATATTAACCAAAGAACATATATGCATATATGCATAACCCATGGACACAGACAATAGCATGAGGAAGGTCTGCGGAGGGGCAGTGGTTGGATAGAGAGGGACAAAAGCGAAGAAAATGGGAGACATCTATAATACTGTCAATAACAAAATAAAATTTAAAAATATATTTTATTTTCATGAGTCAAGAAAGTACTAAAAGCAGCTTATATCATGGATGGTGCACACAGAATGTGTCGTATTGAACTCAGTGAAAAGTGCCATGTAAGTAAGTCATCTTGTGGCCAAGATGGCATTGAGAATATTTACTAATCATATTTTGGGATGCATTGGTTTGTTCCCTCATTAATGTTTATATTCATTTGTTTGTCCATTCATTTTTGAACCATTATTTGTTCAATAGCTATCGAAGCATAAGTATTACATAGGGTGGTAGGAATAAAACATATTGCTCTCCTCTAATCTTTGGGGAGGACCCCTGCCATGTCATGATTTCCCAGGAATGTGAGTGCGATCACATGATGCTCAACTGCTAACAAGCTGTGTGAGTTGACTCTCTACTGTTCTTTTTCATCTATACCTTGGTATGTTTCTAGCTATTAAACTTTTAATAGCCACTTATGTTTTATGCTTTTGGATTTTCACTAATTGAGTAAAAATCAAATGCAAAAACAAAATAAAATAAAATAAGCTCCCCTCTGAAGAAATTTTGACAGTGGTGAATAAAGTTAGGTAAACATTCCAAGTACAATAAAGTACCATTACAGGTCTATCAATGAAGCCTTCGAGAGCCCAATGGAACCACTAATGAACATCTGATCAATGTAACTAATCCTTCTAAAAATGTGATCTTTAAAAATCGACTCTTCTTGTCTAGCTGAAGCATTGGTTTACTCTGACCTCCTAGGTCCTACCTTAAGGTGAGAGTCTACAAATTGCATGTGCGTGCACTCAATATTCTCCTCTTCACATTTTATACCGTGGTAGTGGAAAGTTATAAGATGAGTTTAAAGCCTATTGAATAATATTGACAATCTATTATGAGTTTGAATTAAAGCATTAGAATTACTGACAGAAAGGAGGTGAAATACACAATAGTGTAAAGGGAGGAATTCTAAGAACTTGTGGCTTATTGGATGTTAATGTTGAAGGAAACGAAAGTTTCTCACTGAGATAATTAAATTCTATCATTTGAAATAAGGGAAACCGATTTGAAGAGGACTGGTATAAGGAAGAAACCACTAAGTAGGATTTGAACCACGTTGATTTTTATATGCCAGGATGGTTCCTGACAGGGGTGTCCAAGTAATCCCATCGATATTTGGAGATGGGGCTGATTTAATGGTATTTGTCATCATTTCCATCTTTAATCAGAGGGAGTGGACCTTAGTTTTATTTACTTCAAATAATAAATTTTTAATTGTATATTTTTTTGTCTCAGTGAGTACTGACTTTTTTTTATTTAGAGTAACTTAAAAATTTCAATTTTAATATTTAAAATTCACAAAATATAATAAATTTAAAAGAAATATAAACTTATAATTTTTCAATGGATAGTATTTATAATGCTTAAATTATTAAAACTTAAAGTTTTATGTAACAAGAAGTTACATAACATAATAAACGTATTTTTAATTACTTACTTATTTTCCTATCTTCTGGGCATATGATGGATGGTGCCACACAAGAATGCGTTCTAAATTATACCTCAATTAAGATCAGAAGGAATTTGGCTGCATTAATCTTTTTCAAAGAGAGCGGGTCACAGTTATCTAGTTCCCTCTTTCCCCTTATACTTGAGTCTTAGGTGAACAAGAGTGATTTGAATGAGGAAAAAACCAGCAATGCCTTCCTGGACAGATTTTCAAAGAGTGGAAATGAAGAATAAAACTTTAATATAAAGCTTCTATACAGCAAAGGAAATCATCAACAAAATGAAAAGGCAGCCTACTGAATAGGATAAAAATCATTGCAAATGAATTATCTGATAAGGGACTAACATCCAAAAGCTATAAAAAACTCACATAACTCCATGACAATTGATTAAAAAATGAGATGATTTAAATGCACATTTTTTTCCCCAAGAAGGTAGACAGATGATCCACAGGTACATGAGAAGAGGCTCAACATCATTAATCAACAGGGAAGTGAAAACCAAAACCAAATGACATCACCTCACACCTGCTAGAATGGCTATCATCAAGAAGACAGGAGATAACAAGTGAGGATGAGGGCATGGAGAAAGGGAACCCTTGTGCACTGCTGGTGGGAACGTGAACTGGTGCAGCCACTGTGGCAAACAGTACAAGAGATTCCTCAAAAATTTAGAAGACAGAACTACCAAGTGATCCAACAATTTTACTTCTGAGTATTTATCCAAAGAAAACAAAGCCACTAATTTGAAAAGATATATGCATCCCCATCGTCAGTAAAATAACCTTTCAAAGACCCTCCAATATTTTCTCATTAATTATTAAATAAATAATATATATTAGCATTATATATTAGTACATTCCTGATCAATACTTCCTAACCATTTTTATGATCTCTATTATTGCCATTCCTCACCTACATACGTTATACTTCAGCAATGTGGAAGTATTTGCTATCCATCCCTATGACATCAAATTCATTCTTATTTGAAATTTCCTCCACTGTATTATTGTTTGCTCTCCTAACTCCTGACGGGAAATTGAAATTTTCTTGAACACAAGAACTCTTATTCATTTTTTTTGTCTACCGTATAGTCTTTGACACATAGTTCCATAAAAATTATTGAATTTTTGTTGAATGTATGGGATAATAGAGGCATGGATAAGTAGGCTTAAGAATGAATAAAGGGAAGCCAACATTTCAGGTTGGAATGAGGCGATACCATACTACATCATATCAGATCCTGGCTTTTATGCCCTATGTTTGTTTAGCAAAAACTTACTCGTAGCCACTGCCCTTATCATTAATGTCCCTAAAATCACAACTCACTTATTAAATATTCTGAATTTCAATAAAAAATAGCTGCCCATTTCTTTTTATCACTTTAAGATTTTCTTTAGCTTCACAGGTAATAGCATGTTCCCTGCCCTCTCATGGTGAAACAGGGTTAACATTCCTACAGACCTTGGCAAGAATACAGCACATCCTAGCTGCTGTGTCTCCTGAAGCGCAATCTGCTCTCAGATCCCAAACATCCACTCCATGTTTCTTTGTGGACTGTGCTGGGTTGTAATTATTCTCTCTCCCGGCTCCTTTCCATCACCCACCTCTTCCTTGCACACAACCAGTGGGTGGTGCCTGAGTACTGAGGGGACTTGGTGCCCGTGGGGAGGCTGGGCTGGCAAACTTGTTTCCGTGTAACCTGTTTATATTCTTTTTCAGGTTTTTGAAACACACCAAATCATTTGGAACTACACTAACATCAAAGAATAAAGAATTTTATATCGCAGAAAACAATAAGCAACATTTAAGTACTACTTTACTACTCTGAAAGTACAAAATAGCAAATTTTGCTTATATCATTTTAGTGTTTTATGATTTGTTCCACATATAACGTCATCTATAGAAAAGGATCTCTTTCAGAAAAGTGCAAGTCCAGGTGTAACAGGTGAGGTCACTCAGCGAGGTACGACACAGCTTATTCAGGTCCCTTAGTTGTTCTGGCTTTCCAAAAGTTATTATCACTCACCAATTTGTAACTCTTCAGCATCTACAAATCACATAATAATGATTTCACAAATATAAACCAGGAAGTTGACTTGTGATTAATTTTGGAAACATAGAATATTCATGAGTTGTTCCATTCTTCTTCTGTATTTAAAACTTCCTTAATTATTACTTTTGGAAAAATAACTGACTCAGCCCTTCATTCTGAACATGCATTTGATGGTTATTAAACTCAGACACATGTCTACAGGATTCAAATACCCAATCTCCATTAAAATTAAAATATGAAACTCACCTCTCCGTCATGACCTAATTGAACGGTGCTTTGACAAGTGTATCACCGTAATCTGAGCATCAGCTTTGGATGTGCGACTACTTTTTTGATAGCCAGGAACATGTTTGTCCCTTTTGCAGATAATTTGCTTATTACAATTGTCCTCTGTGCCCATAATGAAAAATGCCCTGATAAAGATAAGTAAATTCCCACATAATTTGATGATGTGGATTCAATACTAAATATGCAATATTTCTAAAATGCTTAGGGTACTCTTTGTGGGTGAAACTACTGCTGTCTAAGATCAAGGAATTGCCTTTTTCTCTTTCCTTGTAATAAGTTAAATTCTTACCCAGAGCAGTATTGGTGGACTGCCGAAGTCAAGTATGGCATTCACAAATGTAAGGTGGAAAACCGTAGGGCCATGGAAGGCAGTACAATCCCTAACAGTTGTCTACATTGGTGCAAATAAACCTCTGCCCTCTTCATGATGGAAAGATTCCTATATGACCATCGTCCACCAGGTCCATGACTGGTTCTCAGGCTCATGGTACAGAGAGTGAGCAGCGGCATAACCAGATCAGCTTAGCAAGGAAGGGGCCATATTGTTGAGACTTGGCACTGGTTCCAGCCCTGTAGCCAGGACCCCATTCTATGTTCCCTGGGGAAGAAGGCTGACTTTCAACCCAGAATGAATAATCTTGCCCATCTTGTCTTATTACAAGCCCTCTCTGCTTTGACAACTTTTGCTGACCATCCACATGAAACACAAATATTCTACTATCCTGTCCCAAATTAGGAGGTTCATTAATATATGTCTTCCCAAACTTCTTTTTAATCCATACATTTATTTCTTCTAAATGTCAGATTATCCATCAAAGCATTATTCATGGACACCTCACCTGAGGTTTTCTCTCCACTGAGGTAAAATGGAAACTGTGATTGTGCCAATTGAGGTTCTGACTACTGAGAGGTTTAATTTTGTCACTGTAATTTAGAATTGGGCGACAGTGGGTGGGATGGCAATGCTGTCCTTGTGCATGTTTTGCTGGTGTAGTCTTATCCGTAAACCAGGCTGGGTATTTTTCTCATCGGACCAGTGGTCACAGAGATTACTCATGAGGTCACGTATGTACTTTGAGTGGAGACACGGAAGACATCACAGTCAAGCTGTGAGTGTGAATCATCTAACATAAGTTGCGTGTACCTGTCTGGACGTGCTTGAAATCATCTCATATGCACAGCCTGACTTCACGGTAAAGTGCTGCTGGCTGGCGAAGCTCCCTGCTAATAGAATGTAATGATTCTAACTCACCATGTGTAATTCAGGTTGGATGATTATCTCACTTTCCATGGTTAAGCATTTTAGTTTCTATCATTGTCCAGGATCAAGGAAAGAACGATTTCTTAAAGGGAAAATACTTAATTGCTAAGATAGCACAGCAACTCTCCCTGACCCCCATTCCATGGGGGGCATCCCTGTGACTCTTGTAATGGGCTTTGTCATGGAGTTACGCCAAACCTGTCTCCACAGAAGGTACTTCTGCAACACTAGACCAATGGGGTCACAATGGATAGACAGTAGGGCTGTACACACTGTATCTCATTGTCATCCAGAGAGCATATGTAGTCAGAGAAGTGTTACATGTGATACCTTTTGCCTTTATGTTTCCGAAAAGTCTACCAAGCATTTGACTTCTTTAGTTGTCCAAAAAATTATATGCAGAGATGCGCCTAGTATTGTGGAGTGACTACCTCAAAATTTCAAAGCCAGCTTGATAACCAGTTACTCTACTAATATGGCAGAAACCAGTTATCTGTTGATAACCTGATAATTCACTCTTATTTTTAAAGGCCCATCAACTGCATCCTTCAGAAGTAACTGATAACTAAAAGGGAATGTGGAAGGAATATTTATTTCTTCTGTTAAAATGTTTACACAGTTAAATAAATGTTCTTGAATTTCCCGAAGTTGTGCTATTATTTTTGATTGAGTGATCAAACACTTATAATTATGATGTGCCAGAAATTATTATGAGTTCTACAAAATAGATAGCAATTCTATGAAATACATATTATAACATCAAGTGCTTATGTAAAAATGAAACTCTAAAATAATTCATATATGTGTGCAAGGTCGCAAAGCACATAGGTGGTAGAAATGTGATTTTAACCTGAGCAGTTGGATTCCAGAGTGTACGCTCTTTTAACACCACCAAGTTGGGAAATAGGAATGCTTCCAGGAACAGACTAGAGAGCCCAGAAATCAACCAACACCTTGACAGACCGTTAATATTTGACAAGGAGGCAAGAGCTACAATGGAGTCAAGACAGTCTGTTCAATAAGAAGCGTTGGGAAAATTGGAAAGGTACATGCAAAAAAAATGAAACTAGACCACCAATTTACCCCATACACAAGAAAAACTCAAATGGATAAAGTACTTAAATGTAAGTCATGAAACTATAAAAATCCTAGAAGAAAACATAGGCAGCAAAATATGAGACATTTCACGTAACAGAATTTTCAGCAATACATCTCCTAGGTCAAGGGAAATAAAGGAAAAAATAAACAAATGGAAGTACGTCAAACTAAAAAGCTTCTGCATAGAAAAAAACAAACAAACATCAAAATGAAAAGGGAACCCACTGTATGGGAGAACATATTCACCAATGATACACCTCATAAGGGGTTAATTTGCAAAATATATAAAGAACTTACACAACTCAACACCAGGAAGACAAACAATCCAATTTAAAAAATGGGCAAAGGACCCGAATAGACACTTCTCCAAAGATGACATACAGATGGCCAACAGAATATGAACAAATGTTTAATGTCACTAATCATCAGAGAGATGCAAATTAAAACTACAATGAGGTATCACCTCACACCTGCCAGAATGGCTACCTGCAATAAATCCATAAACAACAAGTGCATTCGAGGATATGGAGAAAAGGGAACCCTAGTTCACTGCTGGTGGGAATGCAAACTGGTGCAGCCACTTTGGAAAACAGCAAGGCGTTTCCTCAAAAAATTAAAACTGGAACTGCCTTTTACCCAGTGATTCCACTTCTGGGAATATATCCAAAGATATTCAAAACACCATTAAGAAAGAATCTATGCACCCCTATGTTCATAGCAACATTATTTATAATAGTTAAGATCTGGAAACAGCCAAAGTGCCTATCATTAGATGATTGGGTAAAAAAGCTGTGGTACATTTACACAATAAAATGCAATGTGGCAATAAAAAAGAAAGAACTCTTACCTTTTTTTTTGACAGCAAGGATGGACCTGGAGATTATTATTTTATGCGAAATAAGCAAGTCAGAGAAAGACAAATACCATATGATCTCACTAATATGTGGAACCAAATGAACAAAATAAACTGAAGAACAGAATACAACCAGAGGCATGAGTACCTGGAACACACTGACAGATGTTAGAGGGGAGGGACTTGGGAGGGCTGGACCAAAGAAGGTGAAGAGAGTAGCCATACAACATATATGCATAACCCACAGACGCAGATAAAATTGTGCATGAAGGCCAGGGGGCGGGGTGTAGGAGCCGGGCGGAGGCACGAAAACAGGGGAACAATGGGGAACATTTGTAATATTGTCAACAATGCAAAGAAAGAAAATAACAAAGGAAGAAAAAATGAAGGAAGGAAGGAAAGGAGGGAGGGAGGGAGGGAGGGAGAGAGGGAGGCAGGAAGAGAAGGAGGGAGGAAAAGCTGTAGGAGTTTTCATTTGGACTTTCTCATAATAGACCTTACTTCTTTGGTCAAATGACAACCTGGGAATTTTCACAATTGTAGAGTATATTTACTTATCAACATGAATCTAGTGAGTTGCGAAGGAAGAATGGATTATTTTAGAGTCAAAGCAGCCCTACCATGAGGTGAGTTCCATTCATCTGCTCCTTGGTGCTTTGGCCTTCCCTGTAATTAAGGAAAGAAGAGCAGGTTTTAGTCTCCAGATTAACGCACATTTAGATCCACTGTTGACAAATACTCAAAAGAATTAAGTGTTTCCTTTTCTGATTGTAGAGTTACTCCTTTCTCTTTGCAGAAGGCCAGAAAGAAGATCCTGAGACCTGTTATTCTAGGTCTTTCTGTGAACTAAACTACTCAGGAATTCCTTCAACAGTCATGATTCTATTATTTGAACCGAGCCTACATTTCCGAAGCCTAATGCATTTTGTGTTTTAAATGATTACGAAGTGGAATATTAGCAGGTTGACTACCGCGTGATCTCAGCTGCTACTGAGAGCCTACAGGTGGGACGCTCTGCTGAACCCCTGGTCCTGTTGACAGCACCCCCTTTGCTCTGGTCATTTGCCCTTCACAGGATGCCATCGTGTCCACTAAAATCAATAAGTCATTTTCAGCTGAAGTAAATGTCAAGCCTCTCATTATAGAAAGGGTGTATAGTAAATGTGTTCATCATTGGCCACTATTGAGATTCAGTCCCAGAAATCAACCAAGCAACCAACTGATGGCTTATTCTGGTGACTGACTAGAACCACCAGGGGAGACATACTCTTCAGGGACAGATATGGGGAGATGGAGACGTTAGTGTGGGTTCTTAACCTGCAAATCACCCATTCGGCATCCGTATCTCCTTGTAGGACCTCACCCGGTCTACTGCACTAAAAGCCCTGAGAAATCCGTTAGTGACTGATGTGCCAGCAACCTTGCAAAGCACTGAAGTAGCTGTGGGAAGCATTTGTTTTTAGGCAGCGAAGAAAGCAATGTGGTGATTAAGAGCAAGCTCTAAACCTTAACGGCCTGTTTCATACTCACCGCCCATTAGTTTGACATATTGTGTAAATATTTTCTGCTTCTTTATCTTCACTTGTAAAGGAAGGAAGGGTGACACTAATAACGCCCTCACAGAACTGCTATTAGTGTCACCTGACGAACTGAGAAGTCCCCCCACCCTCTGCCATCTGAAACCCTTACCTGGTGTCCTAAATCCTATGATTTAGGCTATGAGTGAGTCCACTTGCTGCTAATCACACACAGCAGCCCCCCCCCCTTATCCCTAGGGGATATGTTCCAAGACCCCCAGTGGATGCCTAAAACCACAGATAATATTACTAAACCCTATACTTACTGTGTTGTTTTCTATACATATCTGTGACAAAGTCTGCTTTACAAATTAGGCCCAGTAAAGGACTTACAACAATCACTAGTAATAAAATAGAACAATTATAACAATACTAGAGGCCCGATGCATGAAATTCGTGCAAGGGGCTCGGCCCTTGTGGCCCTGGCTGCCTTGGCTGGCCCTCTCAGGCCCAGCTTCCTCCAGAAGGTCGTCTGGACAGTTGTTCTGCTATTCAGACTAATTAGCATATTAGCTCTTTATTATATAGGATACTGTAATGCAAATTATGGGAAAGACTTTGGGGCACTGTTCAGTAAAATAAGGGTCACTTAAACACAAGTGTTGTGATGGCACGGCAGTCACATGACCTTGACAGGTAAGTGACTACCAGACAGGTAGTGTCTACAGCCTGGATCTGCTGGACAACAGGATTCACATCCCTGCAGTTCGGGACTGGATGGTGTGAGATTTCATCACGCTGCTTAGAACGGCATACGATTTAAAACTTGTGACCTGTTTATTCCTGGAGTTTTCCCTTTTATATTTCCGAGCCTCAGTTGTCCTCAGGTAACTGAATCTTCATGGAAAGTGAAGCCATGGGTAAGGGGGCACTACTACAAAATGTTTGAATTCTTCACTGTTCCTACTTTTTGGATTTCACCATTAATGTTGGATTCAACATTTCTGAGATCTTTAGCTTTGTTTTATTTTTCACTTTTTGGGGTATCTGATTTGGTGTACTCCATGGCCCTGCTCTAAATGCTGGGGTAATAAAAAAAATAAGCCCAGAGACATAGAAGCATAAACAGACTGTTGAACCTCAAAGGGAAGGCAAGGGAGGGTATGGGAATAGATCAACCAATGAACTTGTATGCATATATGCATAACCCGTGGGCACAGAGGGCCTGGGGGGGGGGGAGGTGTGGAGGGACAGGATCAAGCTGGAAGAGGTTAATGGGTGGAAAAGGAGGACCTATGTAATACTTTCAACAATAAAGATTAAAAAAATAAATGCTAGGGTAACAGACTAAGGAAATAGCTAGTCTTTGTATCTTATCAACTGAGGAGTGAGTTATGCATCCTATGAAGTCTTCAGGTAACATAACTTTGTATGGTTTAGATCAGTGGTTGGCAAACTCATTAGTCAACAGAGCCAAATATCAACAGTACGACGACTGAAATTTCTTTTGAGAGCCAAAATTTTTAAACTTAAGCTATACAGGTAGGTACATTGTTATTAACTTAATTAGGGTACTCCTAAGGCTTAGAAAGAGCCACACTCAAGGGGCCAAAG
The DNA here is from genome assembly GCF_028538775.1 of Myotis yumanensis. Taxonomy (NCBI): domain Eukaryota; kingdom Metazoa; phylum Chordata; class Mammalia; order Chiroptera; family Vespertilionidae; genus Myotis; species Myotis yumanensis. Next base: position 3,704,845 of record NW_027223768.1, read on the forward strand.
AGCCGCATGTGGCTCGCGAGCTGCAGTTTGCCGACCACTGGTTTAGATGACCCAAGGATAAGAAAATGATACAGATCTGCTTTAAAAATAGCTCACAGGCTACCTCTGGCACCAGCGTGTCCTTCTGATCATATTTATCTCCTCTAGCTCATCAGCCCGCAAAAAGAGAATTTGTTAGTCAACTCACAATGAACATTCCATCACACAAGGCATAACAGGTGATTGTGAAATGTGCTAATATGCTTCCAGTAAAAATTGAAAAATTGTGAAAAAATTTAAAAGATATCCTCAATTCCATATTCACTGCAGTGTATTCACAAAATACCCCAAACAATCTACAAGTCCTTTAATGGATGAAGAAAATATGGTGTCGGCATACAATGAAATATTACTCAGCCTTAAGAGGGGAGGAAATTCTGTTCTAGGTGAAAACATCGATGAACCTGGAGGAAAGTATGAGAAGTGAAATCAGCCAGTCAGTGAAGGACAGCGAAACTGTCAGTCATAGACCCAGACAACAGAATGGTGGATGCCAGGGGCTGGGAAGAGGGGGATGGAGAGTTGCTGTTCAATGGCTATAAAGTTGCAGGGACACAAATTCTAGAGACTTTCTACACAACACTGTGCCTTCAGTTAATGATATTGTGTTATGCACTTAAAATCCAAGAAGCTAGACCTCATATTAAGTAAACAATGTTATGAATAAATAATGAATAATAAATCATAATGAATTGAATACATAAATGTTGGTTACATTAAAAATGCATAAGATTATTCTGAGTAGCATGTGTAAAGGACAAATACAAGGAAAGGAACATATGCTTGGGCACTTCAGGGTGTTTGGCCGCGTCCTATTTATACGCAGTGTATATAACGGAGTGGACACAAATAAAACTTCATTTTGTTTATACTTCAAAAAGACTTCATTTTAAACTGAACTACCTGCATCACAATCATTACAGTGATTTTTTACCAATTTTAAGAGATTCCCTAATTCTATCACATTTTAAATAACAACATAAAAGCTAAGTGGGACAGTTATTACCTCGTTTACATATAAGACAAAAATAAGTAGAAAATTCATGATATATTTCTGACAGTTGGACGAAGCTCAAATCGCACCCTTTACTCCTATTTTTTAAAATCATTTAAAAACAAAAATGTTTTTTCTTAAAACCCAAATAACATGTTGATCCAAAATCATTTTACTTTTAGCAATGAACAAGTGAGTAAGCATCCTGTTCAGGTTTGAGCACAAAAACTGGCAAATACGAAAAAGCTAATTTACCTCGACACATCATTCTTTGTTAAGATAAATTAATAAACAGCACCTTTGGGTACAACGAATCTATTCAATTGTTGTCAGTGTTGATTAGAATATTTTTCTAAACTGTAATAAACTGTGAATGCATTAATATATGATGGTGTCTTTTGTTTATTTAATGTGAAGCAATTACCACTTATTCATTCCACCAATCATGATTTTCCATGAGTGATTCTGTCCCTTGCTTACAGTGCTCAAATGAACAAAGCAATTAGTCACATTTTATTGTTGCTCAAAGCTATTATTTATCCTGAGTCAGAGACGCCGTGGTGATTTAAATAGGTACCACGCCGCCTCGCTAATCAGGTTTGTTCGCAGATGTATGATTAGCAACTTCAGAAAGACAGAGATACCACAAATGAATACAACATGAGCTGAATCTTGTGTATTCTATTGGCTAATTTCAATCAATTCAAATCTTCCATGAATGCTTTCTATTAAATAGTTAATATAACTTACTTATCAATATTTGACTTTATAAGAACTTCTTTATCAAACAGTTATGGTCAAACTACTTGAATGTTGATTGTTATCAATAAGGTTATCATGTTAATTATAAAAATCCCTTCTCTTTATTTTCCAATAGAGGATGACTTTCAGAATTCTTTTTCTCTCTTTTCTTGGTTTTATTTCTTAAAGACTAGGTATTATCATATTTATCAAACATTTACACTCACTATGACTAAATTGATTTTCTCACATCCAGTGTTTCAAAGATTGTTTTAAATTTCAAAATTGCCTGGTGTGTTTTTTTCAGATTTGGATTCCTATTGGACTTCCTTCATATATCCCGTGCTTATAGTAATGTATTTATTTTATTCCATAACTATGACGGTTTTCAAATATGTCTCTAATATGTGAAACAGTTATTAACCTAGGAGGGAATGTGCCACAGAGGATTAAGATCTTGCTTGCTTAGGATAATGGTCACAATTTCTCCTGCTGTGGATTCCTCAATGGGTTAGAAAACCTGGCTTGTCATTAAAATGCTTCAAACTTTTGAGCAAAGGGATCAAATCTGATAAAGACTTTTTTCAAAACATTGATATGTGACATCTGAAATTTTTAGGTAGGTGACTACTAGTGACATGGCATGGCTTCTATTTCCCCCCATTGACTTTGCATCATCAGAACATACTTCACACAACATTTAATATCCAAATGACAAGATGATTCTTCATAATGTTATATAATCCACTGTACTTGTTGACAAGCTAAAAATGTAATTCTTTTCCTACATCACCATCATGTGCAAATCGTACATTTCTTAAAATAAATACAAATAATTCTTTGAGAGTTTTTGCTTTTCCTATAATTTTGTTATATGATTAGCTCGTTCCTGAATCTGCCACATTATGGGCATTACTCTATAATGGGACTCAAGCTCCTCATATTGCCAGAGACTTCTTAATATAGCCAAACAAACCTCTTTGTTTTAATCTTTCATTAATGCCTCACTAATGGCACATACACTTTTAGTAACAGTAAAACCAGTAACAGTACATTTACTCCGATTCCTATCCCGTTGAGTTGACAGTTGACAAAGTGTTCACACGAGTTGCCATGTGTGATTCAAAATCCGAGTTAAATAACACCTTGACCCCTCTATACCCTCCTGTAGAGTCAGGTGGTCTGATCACACACTTAGATGTCACGACAACGGTAAACAAGTACAAAAGGTGCTGAATGCTTATTCTCCGTTGCTGTGCTTATCTTGTAACTATATTGTCAGTACAGCACTGGCTGCGCAGACCCAGTCCCTGGACTGCACTGAAAATGTAACACGTCTAAACGTGTGCAACTTCTTCTCAGGGAACAGATTATCCTCTGCCTCATTGAGCATCACCAACATTTCAGGTATGCAATAAATCACACACTGACAGGTCCCCACTCAGGAGCTCTATAACAAAACAGAACGTGAGATAAGCCGAAGAAAGGATATAATTATGTGCATGCAACAGAGAGGCAAGTCAAAAAAAAAAAAAGAGTTTCAAGTAAGGGGGTGCCCTTCACTGTCCTTTTTTATACCTGTCATATTAAAGTCTTTCAGCTAAAATTTATTTACCAGTGACATGTAAACAAATGAACTACCAGGCATTTTACAGGCAAATTATACATTGAGTGCTTGGTTCTGAATAGTTTTCTGTTATTCCCATTTGAGTACTTCATAATCCTTTGATTTTCCCATATTAAAGCCCATATTATCAATGTAATGAATAAGTAAGTAGAAAATACTTTGAAAATAGCATCATGCCATCTTGATAGATATCCCGCTAACATTTTATTCACAAAAATTAATAATTTGGACAAGTCTCTTATTTGGGGTCCTATTCTTTCGGTACAGTAATTTGTGAAATTTGGCAGAATTAAGTACTTAAAATTTTATCATCATATCTATTCTTCTAGTGGAAACAATACACTGATTGAATTTAAGTATTAAAAATTCGATGTTCAATTCACAGTTATGGGCTTTAAAATAATAGTCAAGCCCAGCCGGCGTGGCTAGTGGTTGAAGATCAACCTATGAACCAAGAGGTCACGGTTCAGTTCCCAGTCAGGGCACATGCCCGGGTTGTGGACTCAATCCCAGTGTAGGGCATGCAGGAGGCAGCCAATCAATGATTCTCTCTAATCACTGATGTTTCTATCTCTCTCCCTCTTCCTTCCTCTCTGAAATAAAAATATATGTAAAAAAACAAAAACAAAATAATACTCAATAACCTCAAGCTTTTGGTGCTTTCTGTTTGTTTTAATGATCTAAATCATTTCAATTCCTTAATGCATTTTCCTCTATAGGTAAAATGTGTCCTTTGATACTTGTTTGTTCTGTTCAACTATTATAATAAAGGTATTTATTTTTATCAGTGCTGATCTCACAGTGTTATCCATTTCCATCAACTGGCCATGATGCTATGAGAGCATGTTCCTATGAAAAAAAAAATAAATTAATATGTAAGATCAATGAAAATAGGGACTCAGAAATTAAGACAATATTTGGCATATAGTAGTCATCTAATGAATATATACTGAATGACTGAATGAATGGGTTTGAATACTAGGGATAATAATATCTGTCTTCTCAGAATGCTTTCAAAAAGATCTTTAGACATAAGTCAATCTATCATTCTCTCTTAAGTCTCCCTTTTAACGGCTGTTCTTCTGAGTTGCATGTAATGATTCTCTGTTGTGCCATAAACCATCATTTTTCTCTGTTATAAGCCACTGTCTGGTTCTATGAACTGCAGATATCTAGGCAGATACTGCAAATCCTTTCAAAGAGGTCTCTTTTGGTTTGGTGTTAATACAAAGGTGTGTGTGTGTGTGTGTGTGTGTGTGTGTGTGAATGTGAGTGTATCAGACTACACTGATTGAGGAAACAATAGATTGAAAAGGAATAATAAGGGCTAGAACTATATATACTATACCCTAATCATTAATTTTGCTATAGCTTAAAGCTCCCATGTAGTTTTGTACTTATAGCTTCCTCTTGATTCCAATGACTCAGGAAAGACTCCAAAGAACAAAGAACTGAGAAGTGAAGTGAGGTTACTATATGAGAAATATTATGAAATATCTCCATTATGATAAGAAAGATCCATTTTAGATGGAAAAGATGTTAATGCAGTAGATACAGTAAACACCTACAGAATGATATAACATTCTGTATATTACTGATATAACATTTTATATTACTGATATAACATTTAATCTTATAAATTCTGTTTGAAAATATCAATAATTAAAAGTGAAACCAAACAGTCAGTGACTCTATTTATCTTCCTGTTTTGAATAAAAATAAAGATGGGAGATTAAACATCTGAAGGAACCACGGGTCCCTGGTCACATGCCTGCACTGCTGCGGTTAGAGATTAACAATGAGTTTGCTCTGCTACTAGAGAGAAAACACAAATGTTCACATAAAAAATAATTAGCTACCTCAACTGTCTCTTTCTACAAATCTTATAATTATACAAGGACATAAGATAATTTAATTTCTCTGTATTAAAAAAAGAGTATTTTAAAAGTACCTGATACTGGAACATCTGATGAAATACTCCCAGTACATGAGGCAAACAGTAAAGATTAATGTTACCCAGTGGCATCCCGTGAGTCACACTGAATTTTTGGCCAATTCAAGGTTTCACAACGGTTCAGTTTTCAGTTTTTCATGAATTTTGTATCTGAGATGTTCGTATACTCACAGCTACTAGGTGTGCTTGTTGGAGAAGTAACAGTGGCCTTAGGTCCCTCTCAATTTCATACTGCAGGTTCCTTTTCATTTCATCAGTTAAAATGCCATCAATATTGACTAGTAGCAACTAATAATGAGTTTTCATTATATGCCCAGGCTCTGTGCTAAGAACTTTGCATATACTAGTATTCCCTAATTTAAGACAGAATAAATAATAAAAACATAAAGGTACGAGTACTTAAGGAAACTGTCTACGGTTATACTTCTAATTTATTGTAGATTTGAAACTTGAACCCAAGAGTCTTCTCCACACTCTGAATATCCACTCTGTTTCTTATAAAGTAAACCATGGAAGGAAAGAACTGAGGAGATTTTCAATTATGCTTCAGAGGATGAAGGAAGAGTTGTCCCTTTAAACTTAATTCCAATTAAGTTCTACAAAGCAACATACAGGTAGATAAGATTATTGGATCACGTTAGACATCATTTTACTGCTCAGTGTAGAGGCTGTTTCCTGCATAAGCGGGAGCGGGAGTGCAACAGGGGATGATGGGAGGAAACAACTGAGTTTGGGGGAACCACCAGGAGAGCAGATGGCCAGGAACTAACCCGTGAACCCGGCTGCAGGCTGTCCCGTGGGCAAGATTTTACACTGACTGGATCTGCTGATGTCACTACTAACTGCCTCACTTTGCATTCTTTGCCTGTTAGGCGTCTGTCTGGTTTTCAGTGCCATGGCTGTAAACGCATATTTTAATAAATATTTATTGAGAACTTACTGTATGCCAGGCACTATGCTAGACAAGGCACGTAATCAATACAGTGCTTAGCCTCCAAAGTACATGTATGTTCTATCTATGAAAACACCACCAACAATCAAAATAACAACATCAACAAGCACACAGGCATTCAAGTGCAATGATTCAGATGTTAATGCAGTTACAGGGTGACCTTCTTTGGATGATTTCAAGTGGAATGAACCTCAGGAAAGGGAAGGGCTTCCTACTAGTAAACAAAGTGAGAAAAATACAATGGATGAGCCAAATCAAAAAATTTCATAACATCAAAATTAAAGATTTTGCTCATCAAAGAACATCTTGAGCAAAGATAGTCAATATAGGATATAAATGAGCACATAAACCAGCAAGAAAATAAAACAAAAACCAGACAGCTTGATAGAAAATTAGGCAGGGCTGTGATGAGCTAGTAACCAGAGAGCAACACAAATTCTAACAAGCCTATAAAGTGATCGTCAATCTCAACTGTCATCTCTGAGAAAAAAAAAAGTGGAACAATATGAAATATATCACTTTAGAGCAATCAGAAAGAACAAGTGAGAAAGCTGTATGATGCAAATATTCACTGAGGATATAGATGAAAGGAAACCTCACGCATGGCTCTTGTGAGTTCCGTGATGAAAGCATTCTGGTAGCGGACTGTCACTGTGGCTAAGCAGCCAGGTTAGGTACCAAAAACCAGTCTGATCTAGCAAGTGTGCCCCTGGGTTTTTATCTAAAAGAGTTCTCATACATGAGGGGGAAGGTGTGCAGGAGTTCCTTTCGTTATTATTTCTGGTAACAGGAATTTGTAGGCCAATTGGGGTTCTATTGCCTAAAGAGTGAATAAGAGATATATACAGGGTGTCCCTAAAAACGTATACACACCTTAAGAGATGACAGCTCAATTTTGACAATGAAATGTAGTTTAATAAACACTGCCTTTAGAATTATTCAAAGTATGTGTATAAATTTTGGGGACACCCTGTATATAAGACTAACACCATGGTGTACAATAAACAATTAGGAACAACACAAAAAATGCACATGTGAAAAAAAAGCAGATGCAGTATATAAAAATATACTAGCTAACTGAAAATGAAGAGAATGATGTATGCAACCAAAGACATGTACATACGTTGAAAGTAACATCAAACATATTAGAATCATGCCCTAACCGGTTTGGCTCAGCGGATAGAGTGTCGGCCTGCGGACTCAAGGGTCCCAGGTTCGATTCCGGTCAAGGGCATGTACCTTGGTTGTGGGCACATCCCCAGTGGAGGGTGTGCAGGAAGCAGCTGATCGATGTTTCTCTCTCATCGATGTTTCTAACTCTCTGTCCCTCTCCCTTCCTCTCTGTAAAAAATCAATAGAATATATTTTAAAAATTGTACTTTCCTTTTTAAAAAAACATATTAGAATCATTGCCTATGTTGGAGGGAGAGAGTTGGAGTGAGAAAGTAGGGTAAATGGGAGTAAATAAATGAATGAATTAGAACACTCCTTGAGGTGGGCTAGTATGATCACAACCAAAATCAAAAGAGATTAAATGATGATGTGATGTGGCAAGCATAATGTGCACCCTTTGTAAAATTCATTTCATGATGCTACATAATGCATGCACTGCCCCCAGATTCAAAACCATACCTTAATAGTGAGAAACTAACAAAGAGAAAAAACATCTCATCAGTTTGCACAGTCAGACATGATCTCCAGGAAAATGAATCAGCATCAGGACCTAGTCATGCAAAGACTCTCAAACAGTGGGCAGTTGGTCTACACAGTAATTTCAAATGCCTACAATTACTAATTTCCTTGTGTTGATCGGTGTTCTTTAGTCTCATATCCCTGCACTTCGTACTCTATGAAACATGGGGACAGGCATGCACCCTTTTTGGAATACATTGAAGAGGGCAAATCATGCACCAAAATTTGAGATAGAGCTGGTCCTGAAGAGAGGAAATTAATTCCAGACCTCTGCTTCACAGAGGACTGCCTATTGAATTATAATAGGTTCATAATTTTAGGAAAACTACTTCAAATAGTAAAAATTATAAGTTCTACCGTGAATCAAACTGCTGGGGCTGAATTGCAAGGTCATAGGTGACCCTGACCTGAGCTCTCCAGGCAGACCAAGTGCACATTAATTCAGTGTTTTCTGTTATTAGAGCGATCACAGAAATGAAAGCATAGAGCTGGAATACTCCCCAGGCTCATATCTTATGCAGGCAGCACAGAACAATGATTATAAATCTCCTTCCAGACAGAGCAAAAACCAACCTTACAAATCTGCCTTCGCTTTAGGTAGCAGAGGGGTTAAGGATATGATAAGAATTCTCCTAAATAACATTCCAATGTCTTGATAGATGGAGTCATCCGTCCCCACTAATATGGACGGAGTGAAGGAATTAATTATTTTGCAATCATGACCCAGCACAGAGATCAAGGTCGTGTTATTATATCAGCAGAACACTGACTAGTTGTGAATTATTCTTGATGAGACATCCAATTCTTAAATCTCAAGCTGGTAGTCACTGGTGGCCTATTAGCCATTATAGGTTATAAGGCATTTTATACAATACCATTATTCACAGATCCTACATTCTGCCTCTGTGGATTATAATAATGCTCATGGCTTAGGAAACTAACCTCTGAAGAATATGAAACATCTGGGTGGCAGATTTTTAAAACTCTGCATGATCATTTACATCTACTTGACTAGTTAGCATTTACAATCTTTATCATGATGCTTCTGGATATCTTGAAATACCACAGCATAGTCACTGCTCACCTCTTTGTTATCAAGTGCAAAGGCACTTCAAACGATACAAATATTAGATAAAATTAAGTCAATTCCTTATCAATTTTAAATTTATGCATGCAAAGTCACCTGGAGATATCCTGTTTTTTTCTTGTGATCGAAGTATACACCTTTGAGAATCTGAGTAATAAAACGTGTGAAACAGGGAACAAGTCGTCTCCCAGGTGATTCAGAATTTCCCAAGTCAACCTAATAGGAACTGACAATTCTAAATGTTGGGTGTTTTTCCTAACTCTCCCAATAAATACCCGTTATATCAATGAAATGGTGAAATGCAGTTACTGTAAACTTAGTACGTAGACTGCATGTTTCTACAGACAAGACTTACGTCTCTTTTCTCAGAAAAGGAGTCACCAGAACCTGTAACTGTGCAGTGTCCAGCAGCTCTTTAGTACTTGCTTAGCAAATAGATGATACTATTAGGACATCTACTTTCCAGGGACTCTTGTATTGAATACTGAGGATGGGATCTTCCTAAGTTCTATTAAAGAAATATTTCTCTTTATTTTTTGGAAAACATTACACTAGAGAGCTAAGGACTGTTACTGAAGAAATCATTATAAAGTCTTTTTGAACAGAACTACCATTTACCTAAGATGCAAACCATAAATTTTAAATTCTGTAAAATTACGTGTTTAGTACCTATTTTAAGGAAACTGAGCAATCCTACATGCATGAATTATGTGTGCTTATAAGGAGTTATGCTTATATTGCTAAACTTTTTAAATGGCTATTTTTAAGGGTCAGTATAAAGTTGGGGAACATCATAAAATGTGCATATATATCTATATCTATCTATCTATCTATCTATCTATCTATGCATATTCATGAGTCAGAGAGAGAGCAGTGGAGAATATATAGTTCAATAATGCCTGTTCTGAGGAGAGAGCTAAATTATCAGGAAACACCATTGCAAAAACTAAAAATGTAAAATAAAATATTATTTAAAATCCTTAAATGTATTTAAAAAGCTAAAAATATGCTGATGTATAAGTAGGGTAAGGTGTGTTTAACAAAACAGTATGTGAGAATCTAGGAAAAGCTGTCATTTGGTTTTGAGGCACTATCAGAGAAAAATGAAGACAATACAAAGTTCAGGCTTGGTTTAACTAAATACGTGATTGGATAGAGGAGAGAAGCTTATACCCTGCTACCAAAGGAAAAATGGAATCACTGTCCAGCATCTTCGCGGTCATACGCAATGTCTGGTGTGCAATGAAACAATATAAGGATTGCCAGCTAACAAAACCAAGAGATAATACAGAAAATAGAGACAGAACCATAGCTCATCAAATGCTGAAATTATAGTAATATGCTACCCCAGATAAGACAAGATAGAAAATCATACAGGATAATTATTTATAGAAAGGATAAATAAAAATTTTAGAATTGAGAAATGTATGGATGATAGCAGCTTAGATACAGGAAAGGAGAGGACTGTTTGCAAAAGATGACAAGTTAATAGGAAGTATCCAAACTGAAACTTGGAAAAGACAAAGAACCAATAAAATAAAATAGTTTTTAAAGCATATGAAGAATGAATCTAAGCTTTAACTTACATGTATTCAAACACGAAGAGGAAAAAGATACATTAGATGTGGTATTTGAAAACCAGTACTGGGAAAAGTTGTTGATAAATAGGATCAACACTGAGCCACAAACTCAAGATACTCGAGCAGTGGAAATGCAAATAAAACAACATATTAGTAAATAACAGACAAGCACCTGAAAATTAAAAATGAAACCAAACAAAAATCTTCAAATCAGACAGCAGAAAGAAAATAACATTATCTATGAGTTTTGTTTGCATTGAATGTAATTTCAATCCTGACTAAATATCCCACCAAAAGCCATAATTATATGCACTATGATATGTGTTCAGAAGTAGTCATAGAAGATTGTTATCCCCAAATTGAGAACTGAGTTGATAAATTATGGAATTACATTGGTGTCACGTGGCTGATCTAGGTTAGTCTCATATGATAATGTCTACTGATTAGCAATCTTAATTCCTCCCTATAAACTAACATATTCACAGGTCCTGGAAGTTAGAATGTGGACATCTTTGGGGAGCTATTATTCTATTTACAACAACCCTAAACTTCCTACAATAATTAAAGAGACAACATTATCCCTGGTATATAATGATGGTTCCCAGGCCCAGAGTTGATGAGCAAGACTCTTGAATTTTTTTAAGTCTGATGAAGTATTTGGTACTAATGAAATGATTTGTTAATACCAGAATAAGGTTAGTTAATTTTCCTCTTGATGCTTCTTAACTATGTGTAACTATCATAAATATTTACCAATTTCGGTGTAAAAGATAAAAATTTAAAACGGAGTGTTGGACATATGTCCATAATGACATATGTCCACAATTCTTCCCAAGATATGATATCCTCCTTTTTTGATATATTAAATTAAAAGGTTTCATTCAATATATTTTTGTAACTATATACTTTCAAAACATACAATACCCTTACTTTAATGTGTCAAAACTGAAATTTTGAGTTAATGAATCCTAACTCGAGTTTTGTGGAGAATATTTTTATACATTTGGAAGAACAATACTTTAAAAGGTTTTAGTATACTAATTCTTTATATTCCCATAATCTTTCCAAGTACAAATGTATATTAGAAAATTGTTAAAGTGGTTTTTGGTGATGTGTCTTGAAATTCATGTTCCTGTCAGTCATTTTACCTATTTAAAATGTATGCAATATTTACAAACTGTTCTCTAATTGTTGGTACTAATTTATACAGAATCACTTCCAAATTAATATAAATTTGATATACTGTATTTTTTTCTGTTTTCAGACATATTATTTCTTGGAATAAAGTTCTCTGCAACCATTTCCTTTTTTCTCATGTCTTGATTTTTGTCTGCCTACCTCCAATCCTCTGCTTCATAGCCCGTCTACTTTCTAAAAACGATTTTATGTCTATTTTGGTCAACTCTGCCTTGATTTTTTGTTATAATCAATAAAATACTGCAGAGCCCCTTGGCTGGAACTGTGATGCTCATCACAGTGAAGTTGTGCAAATGACCTCCAATAGCTCATTTCCGATGAGCATTCCACATTTCTGATGTTTATGCAAATTTTAGTCTAATTATCCAAAAGTTTTTGGAACAATGACCCCAGGAGTCTGACCCTTGTCCATAAACACCCTCCTGTACTAATAGGCTGTGGAAGCCCTCTTTCTCCTTTCTTCCCTTGGAAATGGAAATTGCTGAACTTAGGTGCACTTTAACGTCATTAAAAACCAGAACCAGTGGGAAGCCTTAGCAGCAGCTGATGAAATATTTCCAAATTGTCAAAGGGAGAATGTCTAGGTCATCACCACCTCCATGTTGCACTTAGTAGAGAAGCTGCCAAAAGAGGAGAAAGCACCTACCTGCTTTAAGATGGAGCATGTGTCCTTTATCTGACCCGTGAGACATCTGCAGAATAAGGGAGTTTGTAGCATCATTTCAGAGAGGTTGGCTATTTAGCATTTGCCTTTGTATTTCAAAAAGACAGTCTTACTAGAATATTTCACAAACAAGTATGAACATCATTAGAATAGAGGTGCCTATAGGTTAAATTTTTCATGTGAGAGGCATTGTGACCTTTTTCTTAAAAAAAACCCCAGAAACGTATTTTACTATGTTATTAAATACTAGAGGCCCAGTGCACGAAATTCGTGCATCGGGGGGAGGGTTTCCCTTGGCCCAACCTGCACTCTCTCCAATCAGGAACCCTCGGGGGATGTCCAAATACTGGCAGTCAGACATCCCCTCATAATCCGGGACCACTGGCTTCTAACTGCTCACCTGCCTGCCTGCCTGCCTGCTTGCCCCTAACTGCCCCCCTGCCTGTGTGGTTGCCCCAACTGCACCCCGTCCCTGCAAGCCTGGTAGCCCCACACAGCCTGCTGCTCAATTGTTTGGTTGCCCTTCACTAACCCCCTGCCGGCCTGGTTGCCCCATGCAGCCTGTTTGGTCATCCATTCAGTTGTTTTGGATGTGATGGTTGCTTAGCCTTTTATATATATAGATTCCACAATTATTTATGTAAAAGTATACTTGTGATATATACATATCTTTGTAAGTTGAATATTTGAAAGAGAAATATCACCGCCAATTCAGAAGGGCGAATAAGGAGGCATTTTCCCTACAGAATTCTAAATTTCAGTATTACTGTAGTACTGCATATATCTTATCATGCTTAAATCAGATTTTAAATACTTATGATTTTTCTATCTCAACACTAGACAAATTCAATTAAAAACATGGGCATAAGTTTTAAAATTTACTTAGGGTTTTATTAAAAATACCCACATAGGCTGAAATTGTTAACTCTTATGGATATGCTTAACTGGTTTGCAGTTGAAAGGAACAAAAGTTAGAAAACAAACAAGTAAAGTTAAATTTTGAATATCAATTATTAAAATCAGCCAAGTTTTTCAAAGCTTTTAGTTGAATGACACTCCAAAAACATACAGTTAATTGATTACTACCAAAACCAATTCTCTCAATGAGTTTGAGAAGCATATGTATCAAATAAATGTGAACAAAGGGGTTCACATTTATCATCAGTGAAATCATTCTTTGCTGTGTCAAAATATAACAACCAATCATTTGACTCCATCTTCATCGAATTCAAGGTTTTAAAAATTAGCATAGAACTTTGCAGTTTTCATAAAGTTGTTTCTCTAACAGTAGAGATTTAGAAACCCTCTGTGGAAGTATATGTTGGAAATTGCCTGTTCAAAGAAATTTATGATTTTATTGCAGCGGCCTATTGACTATTCCGCTAGTCACCCACAGGCAGAAAGTAACAGTTTATTTATTCAAACTGCAAATGAAATCGGGCAAGAAAAGTAATTAGCAAGCAACAAAAAATAATGAAAAAGCACCATAAAAACAGTTTGGAATTTATGTGGGTTGTCAGATTGTTAAAAAAAAAAACAACAACACAAAACTTCTATTTTAAAAAGGTAGAAAAACTATGTGTGTGTGTGTGTGTAGTTTTTTTCAACCAACTGCCTAAACATATAGATTTTTCAAAGGCAGTTCTAAAAATCACCAATACTGTTTCCTAACTCTTAAAATAATTTTAAATACCTCCTAATGTAATTTCAAGTATTCTGCTTAAAATATAAACTTTACAGTGCATGATGGCCAGAGTGGCTCAGTGGTTGAGGGTCTAGCCCAGCCGTGGGCAAACTTTTTGACTCGAGGGCCACAATGGGTTCTTAAACTGGACCGGAGGGCCGGAACAAAAGCATGGATGGAGTGTTTGTGTGAACTAATATAAATTCAAAGTAAACATCACTACATAAAAGGGTACATTCTTTTTTTTTTTTTTTTTTTAGTTTTATTCATTTCAAACGGGCCAGATCCGGCCCGCGGGCCGTAGTTTGCCCACGGCTGGTCTAGCCTATGAACCAGGAGGTCATGGTTCGAGTCCCTGTGAGAGCACAAAGCAGGATTTCGGGCTCAGTTCCCAGTGGGGGTTGTGCAGGAGGCAGCCAATCAATGATCCTCTCATTGATGCTTCTATCTCTTTCTCCCCTCCCTTCTTCTCTGAAATTGATAAAAAACATATTTACCTTTTAATTGGAGAGACAAAGCATGTTTCACTACCTGGCTGCAGTTTCCAATAAGCTATCGACAACGTTAAATGAGGGCTTCCTGTAATTCAAAATCATGGAAGAGAGAATGTCTAATTGCATAATGCAGATATAGGGACGTGAGAAATGTCCAATACAACTCATTTACCAGAAACCCTTTAAATGATGGACTCCTCAATGGACTCTCCCAGCTGAAATCACATCTTACTCTGTTCACACGGAGTGCCACCCACATTTGCTGAATGAACCATTACTCATAGCAGTTTATGAATTAGAAGTCCACCAGCCATGCAGACCCTCCACACACCTCTCCATGTCACAGTCTTCTGCTCCCATCTCTGCTTCCGGCCCTGTGCTCTTTAGAAATCAGATCCCGCCTTAAAGGAAAAAGAGAGCAGAAAGTGGCACTCAGTTCGCTGCCTTCCTTTCCACTGGGATTCTAGTTTAACCATATCTCATGAGGGCCAGTGTCCTGCATTGGGGAACGGATCTGAAAAAGGAATGAAGGAATTCTGGGTCACTCCTTTGAGGGCCTCCACTTCCTTCTCTAAGATTTCTGTTCCCTCAAATCTTCTCTTTCTCATCTGTTCTCCAGTGCCATTTGACCATTGCTTCCTCCCTTCACTTCTTTGTTTTCTTATTTTAAGATTTTATTGTTTTTAGTTCTTAGTAGGAGTTCATTGGTCTGATGTTAGCTACTCCATCAGAAATAGAACAGGAAGTCCAAGCGAGCTTTGATGTTGAAGGCACACAGACATGGACTCACAACCTATTATACTCCCTCCTGTAAAAGCAACTTACTCTGCTTACATCTGAATATCCTTTATCTACAATATGCAAAATATAACTCAAAATTAAGTTACTGAACTTATATATGTGGATGATGCTTAGCATGTGGC
Organism: Myotis yumanensis; assembly: GCF_028538775.1. NCBI lineage: Eukaryota > Metazoa > Chordata > Mammalia > Chiroptera > Vespertilionidae > Myotis > Myotis yumanensis. The sequence continues at coordinate 3,720,473 of NW_027223768.1, forward strand.
TCAGTGAAATTTTTTTCAAATAAATGCCACCTTTTCTTCTTAGGCATAAAATACATAAAATATCATGTAATACTAGTACAGAAATGTAGCATTTTAAAAAGGAAAGACATTTCAGGCATGGAAAATGGGTTAAACTATTTGTTCTATGCAAAATACAAAGAGACAAGTAATCACTAAAAAGAGGTAACTTTTATACATGCAAGTAGCTGCATGTACCCAATGTTTGAACTAAAGAAGCTGATGTTAAGTTTATTTTTTTAACACCACGTGAATGTTTTCCAAAAGGCAGATAAAATAATAATAATTCAGGAAAAAGACACAAATTGAGTATACCAGCCTGATTCTATTACTCTTCAATTTATCTGAAAAGTATCTGCAGTCTTATCAGTATAGCATCCTACTGAAACAGTATTCATTTTTTATTGAAAATATAATAACTATGCTTGACTTTCTGATTATTTTAGAGGTGAGGAATGAGTACTAACAATTTATAACATGTCATGAAAAAATCTCTTAACGTGTATGTGAGTGGATCTGCCTACTATTTTGCCTACAATGAAGTTGACAAAAAGCATTGTTGGCTCATGTGCAGTTTGATCTGTTTCTGTTCCTATGAAAATGGCACCGCTTACAGGACACGTACAAATTTTGATATGCAGCTGACAAGAAGACAAATAAAAAAGACATCTGTTTTCTTTAAGTTTCGGATGGAAATGGAGCATACTCCAAATCATTCTGGTGTTGAGGAAGCATTACAAAATCAGCTGGGCATTCTTTTACAGTGCTAACAAAGAAAATGTAATAGTTCAAATAACCATGCAATAACTAAGTTAACTAAAGAAAGAACTCGATTCCCTGAAAGCACTCTATTTCACTGAATACCAATGGGCATTAAAAGTCTAATATTTAACATTCTTTTGCACAGTAATCGAATTGATAAATGAAGGTTTCAAGTCATCAATAAGAGTAATTTTATGAAGTGGAAATAAAGATATTTTTATATAATAATACTGATGAAGCAACTATGAAGATGCTTTGTCTTTTCTTTTTCATTATATGTAATAAACAATGAAGCGCAGGATTTATGATTTGAGACATAATTAATTTAAATAGCAAATGATTATCCTGTTAATCTAAATTGGTATCTGTGCACCAGTGGATCCCTCATTTAAATATTCTAAACCGAATCTTTGGTTAATATGAATGCCATTCTTAAGACTTCATAAATTCATGTATAACTGCCACAGCAAAAAAAATACAAAAATTATTCCAGAAGTGAGCTGGAGGCTGTCCTCTGCCATCTCATTTTCTGTCCTCAGACTTGAACCCTGTTCATTTCCGTGTCTGCTTTCCCGTAGCCATCCCCAGGCACCAGTACAGGGCTAATGAAGCTGATTTTCTTGCCTCCACTCTCAGTGGCATTTCCTTTATTGCCACTTTCTTTGTAGAGGTATAACAATTACTTAAGGTGTGTGTGTGTGTGTGTGCACACGCGCGTGTGCTGGTGCTTTGTTTGTATGTTTGCCTGTATTAAAGGAGTGATCACCTCAGATGGATGCAGTCTGAAAACAATGTGCAGGCCACTAACAAGCTCAGTGCCATCTCCTCACTGAGCACCGGACCTTGTTGACTACCACCCTCAGAGTCCTTGTCCAAGCTCCTGGACAGGCAACTTGTGGGAATTTTCTGGTTTTGTCCTGACATAAAGTACAATATCAAGTCTGTTTATGAGATTAGTTTGTGTTTCTTTCCCAGCTACTTTACTGGTGAAAAAAATGAAAGAAACCAATATTACATAATCCTTTCTGAAATGTTCTTTTTATTAAAAGCATGTTTTTATTGATTTCAGAGAGGGCTAGGTGATGTAATTCATTATTATTCAAGAATCGCTTAAAATCAATGTTACAAATGACTTTTACTCTAATACATTCTAATAGAGAAATACTTTTCGTATAATATATGTACCCTTATTTCAGAATTTCATTAATCTCCCCACTCAAAAAAACCCGTGACATTAAAGTTCTTTTACAAGAAGTCAGTATTTTAACATATAATATTCCTTGCATTTAACAATCTGTCATGAATCTAATACTTGTAGGTTCATCTGAATTCATTTAAAATCGGGATATACTAAAACCCATAGTTTAATCTCAAATGGCAACATTTGGAATCTGGAAACAATAACGACTGTATCAAATGGCTAGATTAACCTCTGGGCTTGAGTTTCCTCATTGGCAAATCCAAGCTAGTAATACCTACTTTATAAAGTTGTGAACAGTAAGGTGAGAGAGTACTCGATAGAGCAACCGGCACAGCATCAGACCCACCTAACAACACCAACAGCTGCTCTTCAGCTTGAACGGTGTCATATTGTTGTCAGCTCTACATGCAGCTGAAATCTGTCAGCCTTTCGAACCACTTTGCTTCCCATTTGCAGGCTGCTCCTGGGAAGATGCGGGACCTCCTGCTGACCATTTCTCAGAATTCGCAGAGCCCATTATGTTGGTGATGGTTTGAGGAAAGCTTTGTAACTTGTGAACAAACACCACAAGGTCTGGCTTCTAGCCAGTGTCAAATGTGGTAACTAAGCAAACAAAAGCGGTGAGCAGAGTCAGTACCAAGGGGAGGAAAACCAAGCCCCCAGGAGGACAGTGCGTAAGCGCTGGACTGGAAGCACCAGGACTCCCCTGGACTTGATGAAACGTGCAAGCCCCACTCTGATCTAAAGTGCCCAGTACACCCTGAGCTGGCTGATCGGATCAATCGTGGCTTGTACTTTTGATTACATTTAACTTTTCCATACAGATGCCACTGAAGAAAGTCAATGCAGGTAAAATAGGGAACAACTAGCACACAGGTGAGCCAAGTTTCCTGGGTATACATACAGACACCATATACAGCATCGAGCTGGACAATACATGTAAGTGTACAGCTTGAATTTCTAGCTTGTATATTTCATATAGCAATAAAAGGAACAGACACAGCAGACATAAATTTTAGTGGAATATCATCTTAGAAACAAACTTAAATTCCCAAACTCCGCTATCATGGACAAAATAGGATTAGCTGCTCAGCACCTACTTTCTTAAGGCCTTCTTCCTTTGCTGGTAACTATGCATTTTTGAGTCTTCTGCGTTAATACAATTGATCTGGCACTCCTTTCAGGAGTGGGGGGAGACTCCCCCAACCCAACCCCAAACTGAGCCATTCAGTGTACCTTTCCCTGAATTTTTAACCAAGAAACAGAGACCCCACCCACTGATTCCCCTGACCACCGGGACACGCCTGCCAGCCTGGTTTTGCTCCTCGCCCAGAGGGGAGGACTTCCTGGTCTCTTGGGGTTGGGCTACCTCCCTCACACCGACAGCCCCAGAGTCACCTTCTGCGCACAGGCTACTTCTACACAGCGGGAGGACAGCAAGGAAGTGGATGCCAGACCCACTTCAAGATAGCCACGTGGGTGCATGTGGCCCCCTACCCCGAGTGGTGCCCACCATCAAGGCCTCTCTCAATAAACTGTCGTGGGACCCTGAGCCCTGCCTGTGGGCTTTGATCTCAAGGAAACAGCTGCGTTGGGCCCCATAAACCCCTCATCCCTTCCGGGAGCACTGTCCTCCCCCCACCAGAGTCCCTTTATGGCTCGCCGGCCCTGAGGGCCAGCCTGCTGCCAGGTTCACAGGGCATCCGTTGTTCCCCCTCCCCCCTGCCAGCCCGGCACAATGGCCCCCATCGGGGCAGGCCAGCTGGACCCCACCCATGTACAAATTCATGCACCGGGCCTCTAGCTGGGAATGAAAATTCCTCCACTTCATATGGGAGAAGCAATGGGTCTTCTTCATAAACCCAGTAATAAAAGGAATTGAAAAGAAACACACCTAGCTGCTGAAACACAAGTGTTTTAGCGAGGTTAATTCTTTCGGGAAACTGGAAAATGATGCAGACACAATCTAGGGAAATACAACCTGAAATTAAAGTTTACCACACCTTTGGTGACTGGACGCCCAATAGCACCATATTATAATAGTCTGAAAACACATTTCTATATCCGAGTTCTGTGTTGGGGGCTAGAGGATTGGTGGAAGCAACTGTGTAAATGTGAAGAGTAATTTTTCAGAAGAGTAAGAATAAAGAGGGGCAGAGAAAGACATTGAAAACTTTGATTAAATTTTTAAAAAGCAATGGAGAAAACCTGTAGTAAGAAGCAATATAGTAACGAAAGTATAAATTAAAATTCAAAAGGGAGCATGATAGTATTTGCCGATTATAAGGCTTGTATTCATTGCAAAGCCAAGATCATATTACAGTCTAACTTAGGAGTAATTATTTTATATAAGGATTAATTTTGATTCCATAAGTACAGTATCTGACATACTATTAGAAATAATGAGTGTCACTAACCCTATTTGTCTACCATCAATTTTCTCCCTCTCTCTGCCTCTCTTGCCACCTTTCTACACACACCATGTAGTAAATTGTAGATTTCATCCTTGACAGAGTTGGAAAATCTAGTGGTCTGACGACAAGTAGTGCCCATTAAACAAATATGGATTGTTTTTGATCTGCTCCACCAGAAACTGCTGTGTCTGTAACTCATTAACGGTCCATTAATTCCAGAAGAGCATAGAAACGCTTCTTTGGCCAGAATGTTTAAAATCCAGTCCTTGGCAATACAACTAAGCAGGAGAATATGTCCTACACAGAGTGCTGTTGACAGTCTTTTGAATATTCTATTTTTATGTATTCTTTGTGGCCTTGTATTGATATTAACTTTTTTTATTTTGCAAATAAAAAAAGCTCATGATCAGACTTAAACACGGAAGAACTAGCCCGTTACTTCTAAGTTGAATGCTCAGTTATTTGTGTTTAGAACAGTGTTACTGTGAATTGTCTATGCTGACTCCATGTCATTACAGCGGAGTGTCTACGATGCTGAAAAACGCAGCTGGGCTGGGGGTTTTCTCTTGGAAGACAGAGAGGTGATGGTGATCGAAAAGGCTAATGATAGGCGAGCAGTTCTGGCTCAGTAGAAGCCTTCTCTCCTGATGAAGCTTTTGATGAACTGTGTTACAAAGTTATCAAATATTCCCAATTACCTAGCAGGACTGAAATTTCCTGACACAACACAAAACACTATTATCATCCGTTTTCCGCCAACCTTTTTTTTTTTTAAATCACTGTTTTAGTAGTTGACAGGCATTCAGAGTGATACTGCCAAATCCATTGCATTCTCTTGCTCAACACCGTTCACGAGCTCCGAGCACATTCAAGACCTCCAGTGTGTGCACCTACTCCCATCCTCTTGAAACTGCACACTGCATGAATTTTGAATTTACCATTTACATTTTCTTTCACTTATCCTGCTCTATGGCATTCACGCTCCTTCACATGATATTCTCTCCATGTCATCCCTTGTTTTATCTGGCTAACTTTTTCACTCTAGTTCTTGTTTTAATAAAAGTCATTTATTATTTATTACTGAACCTCAGGAACTTGTAGATCAATAACAACAACAACAACAAAAACCCAAACATTTATATCACCAGAGTCCAAGAATGCAAGGAAAAGACAGTGGGGCTGAAAGAATATTTAAGGAATTAGTGGCTTAAAACTTCCCAAATTTGACAAAAAAAAAATCATGAACCCACAAGTTAAAGCAAGAGCAAACATCAGGTAGGGTAAACTCAGGGAAATCTAAGATAAGACATCATAATTTAGCTTCTAAAGACTAAAGGCAAGGAAAACAACCAGAGATCAATGAAACAACTTTGGAATGTCAGGAAATAAGGGAAAATTGAGAGAATACAAAAAATTATTAAACAAAATAGCTGGTCCTTTTCTTTATGAGTTTTCTAAATATATATAATTATCCAAATAGGAATTATAATATTTAAAAGTAAGGATGATAAAGGAACCTAAATAGAAGGAAGGCATTCTCACGTTACTTGAAGTGGTAAAAAATGTTGATGCCAGTTGACTGATAATCATGTGTATTGAATTATTAAAGTCAGCATTAAGAAAACTATGGAAACAGATTTCTTCAAAAGTCATCAAAAGAAATATTCAAGTAATGTACATGAAGGCAAGGGAAGAGAAACAGAAAAAACAAACACAAAATAACAATACAGCATTAGGGCTTAATATATCAATAAGTATCTTTCATGTACATGGTCTAAAATATTAATTATAAAGCAGGATTGAAGAGTGAATAAAAAAGGTCTCTACTACGTGCCATTTTAAGATGTGCTGTTAAAATTCAATGTCATAAGTCAGTGGAAAAAAGAAAGATGGAAAAAAGGTAAACGGTGCATTTCCATATCCCCCAGAAGATACATGGTGCCCACTGGCAGTCACCGCCTATTCCCAACTCAATCTAGGTAACCACCAGCCTGTACTCTGTTCCATAGATTTGTCATATATATAGATAGATAAATAGATAGATAGATAGAGATCTCCTAATATGCAAATTGACTGAATGGCTGAATGACCGGTTGCTATGACGCACACTGACCACCTGGGAGCAGACGCTCAATGCAGGAAGCCGCCCCCAGCCCGCAGGCCCCAGGCCAGCCAAGGTTTGTGCCAGCGGGGCCCCCTCGATCGCCCCGCCAGTGATCGCCGGCCAGGCCTAGGGACCCTACCTGTGCACAAATATAGTGCACCAGTCCTCTAATGTATATGTGTGTATATATGTGTGTGTGTGTATGTATATATATATATATATGCAGACTGACATATCATACAGTATATGAGATTCTTTCACTTAATATAATGTTGGTAAGATTCATTCATTTTGATATATAGCAGTAATTCCATCATTTTATTGTCAAATATAAACCCATTGTATGAATAGGTCACATGGTATGTACTCATTCACTAGCCGAGGGGCAGCGGGACGGCTGTCTGTTATGAGTAGTGCTGTTATGAACATTCACCTAGCAGAGTTTGTGGGACACAGGTTTGTAATTCTCTTGGATAGATACTAGGGATGGAAACAGGGCGGTCCTATGGCAACCCTTTATTAACCTAGAACACAAACGCCGAAGTGTTTTCCGAAGTGGCTACACTATTTTACACCCTGACCAACAGCACAGGAGGGTCCCCGTTTCTCCTCACTGTCACCAGCACTTATTGTTGTCTGTCTTTCATTAGAGCCATTCTGGAGGGTAGGAAGTGATGATGTAGCTGATGGAGTCTAGAACCCCTGAACTATGTCATCTCAAACCGTGCTGTCGCCACTGGTTCTCTCAAATAACTTGCAACTGCCTTTTTTAAGATGCAAATTATAGAAAACGGATTTTTATCCGAGTTTATGGCTTTCACCCTTAACGAATACGTCCACTGAGGCCGATTTTCAGAGATAAATGCCAGACAGTGTGCTTTGCTTGCAGTCCTGTGACTGTGTGGTAACGACACCTGAGGCCACTAATCTCCGTTATGCGGCTATAAAAACACACAGGGGGCGTGCTGGTCAGGTGACGGGACATTAGAACAGGAAGGATAGCACCCGAGGGGGCACGTGCTGCTCATAAGGAAAATATTACATTTCTGGTGAAGGATTTTAAACAGCTGGGCTTGAGCCTCTGCTGGTTTCCCAAGCCGGAGCCCGGAGTTTCACACATCCAAACTTCAACCTTTAAAAGCCTTCCTGCAGCCGTGTAAAAATTGGTTTTACTAGAGGAATTGGGCAGTTTCCGCACTCATTAACTGCTGCAATGGCCCTTTTTCATAAGCTAGAGAGGCACCCTATCTATTAAGTTGCTTATTAGTATCACCGAAAGCGCTTCACACATAGTGGATGGGCAAATCTGAATGATTTACCTTTTATTCCTCTTGGGGTTCTCATACCTGTAAGACTAATGCATCAAAGAGAGATGGAAGCTAGTTTGTTGACATAATGAGACCACTCCAACATTATCCAGGCTCTCTGATTGTTTTCCTGAAGGAAGCCAAAGGAATGTGAATTCTTTCTCAATTCTCTTCCATATTCTAGTACACTAACAGAGTGCCTTGTAGTCTTAGCTGGTTTTGCTCAGTGGTTAGAGTGTCAACATTTGATTCCCATCAAGGGCACAAACCTCAGTTGCAAGGCTCCATCCTTGACCCTGTCGGGGGCATGTGTGGGAGGCAACCAATCCATGTGTCTCTCGCACATTCATGTTTTTCTCTCTCCATCGTTCCCTCCCTTTTACTCTCTTAAAAAAAAATCAATGGGAAAAATATCCTCAGGTGAGGATTAACAAAAAATAAAATAAGAGTGCCTCATAGGTAGAGCTGTGGGTAACGATTATAACACTTGTCCATCAACTTGCTGGGTGCCTACCATGCGTCAGGTACCAAGAGAGACATTGGGATGAAAGTACTGTCTTCAAACTCTTACACTGAAAGATACCCAAAGTTTTTCCTCATTCAGCAGCCCTTCTCTGTGATTTTCAGTAAGTAAAATAGTAAAACAGAGAAAATATACTCTTGTTGAATGTTAAGATTGACAAATATGTACTGTACATTTCATTTATTTATTTATTTAAATATATTTTATTGATTTTTCACAGAGAGGAAGGGAGAGGGATAGAGAGTTAGAAACATCGATGAGAGAGAAACATCGATCAGCTGCCTCCTGCACATCTCCTACTGGGGATATGCCCACAACCAAGGTACATGCCCTTGACCGGAATCGAACCTGGGACCTTTCAGTCCGCAGGCCCACACTCTATCCACTGAGCCAAACTGGTTTCAGCTGTACTGTACATTTTAAAGAAAACTGATGAAGATCATACAGTTGGGCACTTTGTCTCTGACAAGAAAAACACCTGAAACACCTCAAAGAAGATGCAGATGTCACACAAAACCAATGTGCATTTTGTGGCACTTTATCCTCTGGGGAAAATTCACCTCCTCCATGCCCCATAGTACCCTATGGGAATTATTTTTCCACTTAGTATTTTATTATTTACTTTTTTAAAAAAATTTTTTATTGGTTTCAGAGAGGAAGGGAGAGGGAGAGAGAGCTAGAAACATCAATGATGAGAGAGAATCATTGATTGGCTGCCTCCTGCACGCCCCACACTGGGATGGAGCCCGCAACCCAGGCATGTGCCCTGACTGGTAATCGAACCGTGACCTCCTGGTTCATAGGTCAATGCTCAACCACTGAGCCATGCTGGCCGGGCTCCACTTAGCATTTTATACTGAAATTGTCCATTAATGTGTCAGTCTTCAACCGTATTTGGAACACTTTAAAATCATATCCCATGTTCCATTCACATTTTTTATCTCCAGCCTTCAACACTAAAATCTGCCACACACTAGGTTCTCATTTAATGTTGAAAAAGTCAGTTTTCAAGGACTGGAAACAGGGCCAGAGTCAAAAGAAAGAGGCAATTGTTTAATCTAAGCTTTCTTGATTTTATTTCTTTTTATCTTTCCCCTCTGGAACTACATTTCTAAAGAAGGAGATTTGGAGAAGCACACTTAAGAACTAGATAATGATTTACTTCATTGATGAATTTTTAGAGAAGATGTGGCAAAGTCCAGAGAAAGGGATTCAGAGAACTAGCTTTGAGGGACATAGGGATTTGCAGCCTTGCGATCATAATTCTCTTTACTAATGTTGTTTTTATCCAAGCAATAAGTAGAATTTTTAAACAGCATTTTGTTGATTAATTTATAAACACACACATATATTACACATTTCTTCGAGACTTTCCTACGCAGAAAAATGGTACCAACATTTAGTTTGAAAATTATAGATATTATCCTTGTGACTTGAGAGGTATTTTAATTTTTTCTTTCTGAAACAACACTGTCAAATTAATATTATTAGCCCTAGTTCACAGGAGAGATTTTTATTAAACTTGCACAAATGCTAAATGACAGGATGTGACCCTGCTCCCAATGTTTATACTTTTTCTTTTCCATTATAAATACTCCAAGCACAATTTTAACCAAAGAGTTGGGTATATTTCATGATAAACATGCTGTGAGCCGAACTGTCAAAATTGTCCTCCTCTTGTGTAGCTTTACTCTCCCCTATCATACATCCTTATATTCTGATTATTTAGGCTTGGAAAAGTATAGGATATTTCACTATTGCTAATAATTTAAAGATAAATTATTTACTTGAGGTAATAAAATATTAACATCTTGTTCCTTTGATTTAGACTATTTTATAATCTTTTAAAATAGATGCATAAAATAAAATACATGCAAAAGACAAGAAGAGAATAGGTCAAATCGACACCCTTGGTGATCCAGTCTCCTCTGACACCTCACATCTGCCGTTTTAACACTCAGAACCCTGCACTCACGTCTAGGCTCTAGCAGGAAATGTGTCCATAAGGATCCTTAGAGAGGACACACTGGTTTGAGAAACTGGCACAATCCTAATTGCATCGCATGTCTTGGCAATCGATTCTCCTTTCTAGGAGGAACTTTCGCCTTACTCAGTGGAATTTCTTAAACTAAATCAAGAAACCCGAATTGGCGAGGAGATGACTGGAACAGTTTGCTTCTTCTAACGATGACAGTGGAGAAACCCGAGGTCACATAAAACAAAGTGATGAAGCAGGTGCGAGACAGAGTCCCAGCTGGAAGACGGCCCGCGGATCAGCCCCACCAAGGTTTTAGTATCTAACTAGAAACACATTTTGTTGATATTTAGTCTTTCTCCCTCCAGAGTCACTGCTGCCAACTGGACACAGTTCAGTGAACATAATGGCCGTAACTATTCGGGACGCAGGTAACTGATTGGCATCATAATCGCCACTGGACCCAGGGCCTTGCTCTGCCTGCATAAAGACATCCAGAGAACCTGGCAGCGCCAACCATGCACAGGCTGTTCATGTGGCCCAATCTGGAGATGCATGCCTGGGCTTTCTTTCCACTGGAACTTATTTTAACAAATCATTGAGAGAATAATCTGAGGAATACAATGGAATCAGTAACTGCTTATCTTGAACTGATGATCAAGAGGTGTGTATACATTTAAATGCATGAAAAAGCCATAGGTTATAAAGTAATGAGAAGGGGTGGAAGGTCAAGAAGGTGCAGAGATTAAGCAAAACAAAACAAACAACAAAAACACACACACACCACAGTATGGTGATTCCCAGAGGGGAAGGGTGTGGGGGGAGGTAGAAGAGGGTAAAGGGAGGATAAATGGTGATGGCAGGAGACTAGACTTGGAGTGATTAACACATAATACTCTACACAGATGACGTATTACAGAATTGTTTAGTTGAGTCTGGCAGAGCATGAGCCTAAATTCGGTCCATCAATCCATTGTGTGGCATCCATATGGCCATGAGCCACATGAGTGCAGGGGAGTGTTCCCCCTGCAACAGGAGTGCCCAGGGCACTGGCAAGATGTCCGGGAGAGGGAGAGGGAGAGGGAGAGGGAGAGGGGGAGGGGGGAGGGGGAGGGGGAGAGGGAGAGAGCGCGAGACCCCTATATTCAGGAGGTAAGTATCTTAGATTTCCCACCCTTGCAGTGGCCACGGACTTGCTCCCAGGTCTGATTGATAGGCAAGCATCTTCCCATGTCACCCAGACCTTGCCTGGCATGTGACTATTGTCCTGTCCCCTCCCCCAGCGATCTGTGGGGAACAGACTCAGAGAATGTTAACTGCAGCCTCCTGCCAAAGCTGTATAAATGGCACGCCTTCCTGCCAAAGCTGTATAAATGGCACGCCTTCCTGCCAAAGCTGTATAAATGGCACGCCTTCATTAGCTGGTCTCCCCTTCACTCCTTTCCTGTTAATAACCGGGTTTTTATAATGGTATCACTATGAGTGGTAAAACAATAAAAATAAATCTGGAATGTAAAGGCAGACCCAACCAGGATTCAACAGTGTCCCCACATTTGACTTCTGTGACCGAGTACGCATGTCACTTCTCTGACTCATCTACCGACTTTTAAAGATGGGAGGTCTTCACAAGTGTTCGGCCCAAAGCCTCACATACCGCAGGCCCCGTGAGGACCACTGGGAGAGTTTATTAGTTTTATGCATTTGTCCATGCCTCTCGACAAACCATTCTCCAAAGGCACACATCGCAGCACACCACTCTACGCCATCCAGTGACTTCCATTAGAATAAAATAAAGCATCTTGCCCTGGGTTCTAGGATGTACCACTGTCCCAGGTTGTTCCTTAGTGTGTCTCTCTGTATTCTCCAGTCATTAAAACTGTGCTTGGCACAGAGAAGATGTTCAATAAATATTCACGTTTAACTCTCCCTCTATATTAATATTCATATGTATATGATCCCGAAGATTTATTGGTTCAAACTGTTAAATAAAAGTAAGTATATTTTTTAAATTTAAAATCCCCAGCCCTGGCTAGTGTGGTTCAGTGGTTAAAGTATTGGCCTGTGCACCAACATGTCTTGGGTTCGATTCCCAGTCAAGTGTACAATACCTGGGTTGTGGGTTCGATACCTGGGCCTAGCCAGGACGCTGGTGGGAGGCAATCAGTTGATGTGTCTCTCTCATATTGTTTCTCTCTCTCTTTCCCCTCTGTCTCTGTCCCCCTCCCTCCCTTCCTTCCACTCTCTCTGAAAAACAATGAGAAAAAAAAATGTCCTTTTATGAAGATTAACAAAACTAAAAATCTCCAAATCTTAAGAATAACTTAAAGCTATGGAGTATGGAGCACCTTTATCTTAAGAGAATTCAACTACATTTGCCGGTATTGTACTGCATTTTCAAATAATTCCTTTAACTACCTATGAAATGATAATGTTTTCTTTCCTACCGTTCTTTCTTTTTCCTTGTTGAGATGAATGGTTGAACACACGTGTATCTCAATTTAGGACGCTTAGCTTTGGCCACCGTCATCGATCACCTGCCAGGCACAGCCCTCGAGTGTTTCTTTCCTTGCCTCAGTAGGTATTTAAATTTCCTATTAGAAACCACTGGGGTACAAAGCCTGCAAGTATCCTAGCAATTTTAAGAGGCTACATGAATAACAAATGAAGGCTTTCCAATGTAGAATGGGTTTGGGGTACTTCACCGGAAAGTTGCTCGTGTGGTGTGAAACTTGTAACTCTGAAATTGGAAATGGAGAGCAGCTTTTCAGCCCACATTCTTATTTCTCCTGCCCCCAGGAGAAAAGAGCTCACTCCCTTTTTAAATTAAGTCTGTGATAACCATTTCCCAAGAGGATTTTTCAGGTTTGACTTTTTTTCTAAAACTTCTTGTTCGCTCTGGTGGTTATATTTTCCTAATCCTGATGAGAAAGAAAAATACATATATATTCCCACCAGGGGCTTTCACCCATTAGCTCGGGTCTTTAACTGAGACAGCCTCTCCACATGAACCAAAATACGAGGTCTGGTCACCCAGCAGTGGTGGAATGAATAGTAACAAAAATTCTAAAGATAATTACTTCTAATCAGACAAACCAGTAAAACCAACCTATATTGCAGGAAAATTAGAAAATGGAAATGATACGTATGTCAGTGTTCTTCATCTCGAGCTGGGTAACCCTGTATGTTGTAATTCTAAATTTGAGGTCGTGGTTGTCAGAATGATTCCACACCATGTGAGCGTTTACAGAGAGTAGAAACAATAAACTGTTCTAAACTAGAATCATGTGAAGTACTGTTTTTACTTTCTATCTGCAAATAGTAGCCATGTAAATCTTTCCACACCCAATACGCATATCTCCTCCATCCAATATTCATTTTTCCCCTCTCTCTATAAACGACATTGTTTCTTCCGGTCATAAGAGAATGTTTGGAAAAGAAGAAAGTTAAAATCACCTATAATTTCACCATAGAAATGAGAGTGTTTATATCTCAACATATTTGAAGTCATTCATTTTCTATATTTAATTCATAACTTTGCTGCTTCTGTGCAATGACTCTATCTCCCCACCAACATGTAGCCGAAGCCATGCAGGTCTCTGATCTAATTTAGAAATTTCCTTTTTTGGGTAAAAGCACTAACATTTTATTCTTTGTTATTGTAGTTATTTGCTAATGTAGCGTCATTTAACATATACTCACTAATATTTAATACACTGTAACAAAAACACGAAATGTGTGAGTCTGGATTAGTGGGTGGGAAATGGGTGGTAAGAAAGCAGATATAGCATTATGAATAGCCCAAGATCTACATGATGTAGTAGCAACATATGTGGCAAAATATTCTTCTCTGCCGCCTGCATCCAACCTGTCCTTCTCTTTAGCTGTCCAACATCTGACGCTACTCCCTGACGGAGAACGCCTCTCTTCTTGAGTGTTGGTCAGAGACAGAGCTGGGTTCTGCTGTATGACAATGATCACAACTCATGTTTCCAACCGCCTTTGAAACCGGCATACAAGCCACTGGCCTAGGAACTGGCAGTCACCGCCAGGTGTACTCACACGTGGCTACTGAAGCGGAGAATCAGGGACGTGAATGATGTCTCCGGGGATGGTGCTGCTTGCAACAAGAAACAGGGAAAAGACAACAATGGCAGGAGTACTCATTACGACCATCAGGCCCTCCTACAACAGCAGCCACGTGGTTCAACGGCAAGAGCTGGTCTTGGCTTGAGATAGTCTTAACCAATTACTGTCTGGACCAGTTCTGACTGTGAATTTGGCCATCTCTCCTTGTCTCTATGCTGGTCTACAGCCCTTTGGGTGATTCAATAGCTGCCCAATATTGGCTAAAATCATTTTGAGATACTTTTTTTCTTGGAACTAAACTTTGACTGATATACGGCTTTAACAAGTTTCTTACATTGACTTTTCATCTCAAATGTGAAGATGTGAGCATCAGAAAATAAAACTGTCATGTAAAGCTAGGTAGTAAAAGTGTGTGGTGATGGGAATATTAGTTGTTCCAGTGATATTTCATGAGAACTATCTTCTCCTGTTATATTCAAAGACCCATCGGTGAAAAGTTCCCTGTCTTAAAACAAAGCAAAGAGGTTGAAGGTTTTGGTAAAAGGAGGGGCTGTATCCTGGGTCCTCTCTGACCTTCATTTTACTGCAAATGGCCTCCCATTTAAGAGCAGAAATCTCACAAATCTGTCATCTAATGGGTTCCAAGAAGGTGAAGAATGAAATCGTATGTCTTGGCCTTTGTTAGTGAGTTAACCAAGCCCAAGACCATTAAATACAATATTCTCTTGCTATGTTTTTCTATGTAAAAGTAAATATATTATTGATGAAATGCCCAATGAATTGAGTTAGAAAACTATTGCTATCAAAATTGGTAGGCATTAGTTTTAGCATGTCAATGAGAATCTGGGTGGTAACAGAAGATATATTAATTTAACTCAAGAAAATTTAGTAGAAGAAAGACCCAAATTGCTGGGTGAATATACAACATTTCCATCTCACTGAAAATACTTTCAAAGTAGAAGACTTTTTATTTGTTGAATGGAGCAAACGTATGTCACTAACCAGATATAATAAAAAAAATCTAGGAACAGAAGAGATTTTAGAAAATGGTACAAAATTTCAAAAAGTAATGGCTTAAAATTAGATCACAAAGTGTTTGAAGAGGACTGTACACTTGCTAAATGCCTTTACTTCCAATGGGCTTGCACAAGCTCCCATGTCCCAGCCAATTACACGAGGAGCAGTCAGCAAAAGGATGACTGTGCTATAATGTACTTTCTATGTATGTTCTTAAAACAACTGAACCCTTTTAAGGGAGTGTACCATTCCATATTTTAAAAATCCTCCTCAGTAAACGGTTAGCATTGATTTATTGAGTCATTAGCTTTATAATTTTTAATTAGGAAAATGCATTTATAGTATTATCCCAGTTACTTTAATATGTTTTTATTGATTTTATTTTTAAAATAAATTCTTATTAATTTCAGAGAGGAAGGGAAAGGGGAAGATAGATAGACACATGAATAATGAGAATCATTAATTGGTTGCTTCCTGCACGCCCCCTACTGGAGATCAAGCCTGCAACTCCAGCATGTGCCCTTGGCCTGAATCAAACCTGGGAACCTTCAGTCCGCAGGCGGATGCTCTACCCACTGAGCCAAACTGGCTACGGCTTATCCCAGTTACTTTAATCCAGCAGGAAAATCACTTATCCATTTTATAATTTAAAAATTAGCAAAGATTAAAAATTTACTTCTGAAATTGTTTCCCAGAAATGTCCAAAGCCAAGTTAGGAGAGAAAATCCACAAAATATTATGTTTCTTCCTGGAAGATACCTGTGGCCAGAGTTACACAAAAGGTACGTGATAAGCCCACGTTTCCTACTTGTCACGAACCACTGCGTGTTTATGTATTTTTATAGTTCCTTTCACAGATCCAATGCTATGAACTGTGAATGGTTTGCTTAAATCATCCCTGAAGATATAACCTGAAGAAACTGATAGAATCTTGAATCTTGTACAAACAGAAAATTCAGATTGTTCTCAGAATATAAGAAACTCAATCCCATATTAATTGTAGCCTTAAGTCATTAAATATTTCTCCACTTTATTGCCCAGATATATAACAAATTTAACTGCACTTAGCATCAAAAGCCTGAATCATATTGCTGTTATTTCTATTATATTTGTTTTTATATGAAAGTGGAAGTGTTTCTTGATAGTAAAATGCTATGCCATTGTTTAAAAATGATCTCTCTTTAAAATAGAAACAGTTGAAATTTTTAGACACTATTTTTTGTGATGCTGATGTTTTAAGATGTGATTCTTTAGTGTAACTTTGTCTTGTGTGGACTACAATATTTAATTTATTCAAGAATAAAAGGTTAAAAAGTCAATTCTTTTTATGACTATTTCCACGTTTCTGAATCAGTGACTCTATGTTAGACGATGATTTATACTGTGGCTCTCTGGCTTGAGAGACAGGCTTACTTGGGTTTGCTTCTTAGTTCCATTGCTTGGATTTTCAGTCTGAGATGTCATTTAGCCTTCTTTAATTTTTAGGCCCAACTAATGCAGAGGCTCACTTACCTCATGAGGTTATTTTGGTGGATTCCATGAGGAAATAGAGGTGGATATGAGATCCATTCATAATTACTATCAACTTTGTGAAGTGATTTATATTTTAAGGAACATAGTTTTCATATATATGAAAATACAGTCTTGCCATTAACCTTCTCTGGTAGATATGATGAACCTTCCAGAGAAGAAAACAGAGATGAACGGAGGTTAATTCGGGTAATTAGTAGTGACTCGAGGATACAATACCACTCTTTTCACTTCTTTGTTCAATGACGGGACTAGAATAGTGTTCAGATTAGCAGAAGTGAAGGAGCAGAGAAACAGAGCTCAAGAATGTGATTTATGGAGGGGAAGAATCTCTGAGATGCTATTTCTGGTTTTAAGGAAAGAGGGACAAGGACAGGATCAAAGCTTAAGTGCCCGGATGCTCTTAGTGTGTGTGTGCCTTTGTAGCTGGTCTGCTTGCAAGATAAATGCATTGTTCTACAGTGTCTTCATATAGATGTCACACAAAAAGGGTACTGATGCTTAGGAACCCGATGCGGTGTCATTCAGGTTAAAAATAGACTACATCCACTCTGGTCCCATCTCGTCATATAATATGTAATCACACATAGGAATAAATTCTGGAATTAAATTTAACGAGGTATAAACAGTGGTCATTCCTTATTTTTAATATAAGGAGTGTTTTGGGCACAGACAATAGTGTGGTGAAGGGCTTGGGAGGGGAGGCTAGAAGGGGTCAATGGGGAAAAAAGGGGGACATCTGTAATACTTTCAACAATAAAGATAAAATTTTAAAAATGTTTGCTTATGTAATTCTATATATAAAAAGTTTGTATTTAGTAACTGATAGTTTTGTCAATTAAAAATATAACTCCATCATAATAATTTAATGTTAAATATGACAGATATATTTTTTTATATTTATTTATTTATTTATTTATTTTTTATTTTTCACTAAAAGTATTACAAAGGGTATTACATAAGTGTCCTTCCCCCCCCCCCCCGCCCTTAACAAGCCCCTGCCCTCCCTTACCCCCCAGTGTCTTATGTCCATTAGTTATGGTTATATGGATGCATACAAGTCCTTCGGTTGATCTCTTACTCCCCTCCCTCCAGTCCCCCAACCCTCCCTGGTCTTCCCACTGCAGTCCGACAATCAGTTTGAGGCAGCTCTGCCTCTGTATATGACAGATATATTTTTAACTGACAAAAAATAAGAATTAGTAAAGTATATAAGGTATTCACAATAGATGGCACTCTATTTGCAGACTGACTGAGCTGAAATGAAAATCACATACACATACACACACACACACACACACACACACGGAGCAGAGAACAGTTAACCAAGAGAACGAAGTCCTTTACTGAGAGTGATGACTAAAAATATAACACATAACTTAACCATCAACAGGAATGACAGTTTTGCAATTTAATACTTTCATCTGACTTGAATTGTCTCCGAGTATCACAATCCACTGCTCAAAAATAAAATTTAACATTTCTAAACTGTAAGGATTCTATATTCCAATGTTTAAAAAGTCTAGCATTTCTAGGAAAGACAAAAAACACACATAAAAACATTGCGAGCAAAATGTCACAACAAAAGCCAGAGTCGTGTTGTTTCAGCTAGAAATTCAAAATAACTGACTAAGGACCCCATTGTGCTCAATATTGTCCTTTGTAATTATAAACTCAGCTGAGCTGCCATCTGCAGAAAAAGCTACGGGCCATCGCAAAGATTACAAACGTGGAGTCATTGGAATTGCACACGTGGGCCAGCAGATGGCACTCCTGCGAAAAGACTGTCTGAATCATCTTTCATGAAGGGTAATTGTGGGCTATGGTTGTGGGCAGAATCTCAACATGGGAAGGATTTAACCCTGACCCTCTTTTCACCTTACCACCTACTTTACACTAATGACAACAGGATCAGTAAATTAAAAGTGTCAGCTGCCCGGCCATCAGTTTCCCAAGCTGTTGGGTCTAACTGTAATTTATGGTCGATAGTGATTCCGCAGCATTGCCAAATCTCTGTAATTATTACAGGGATGTAACCAAGCACAGAGAATAAATGTTGCTGCAAGCTAAACTGAGCCCTAACGTTACTATAATTAGGCCGATGATTCATGCTATTTGTTCCTCTTAGAAGATATCTACAGTAACTAGAAAATTAAGCTGCAATTTCTGATATTAGGGATTTTATTTTGGTGTCTGTTTTTTTTTCTTGTATAAAACTACAGTTTGATCATAGACAAGATCTGTTAATCCTTCACCCTTAATTACTTAAAGCACATTCTGGAAAGATCACTGGTGTGACATATTGATAAGAGGATAGCAAATAATTTAAGAAATAAATTGCCAGGATTAAGGTGAAATGCCTAGAATGTATATTCACTTAATATGTCCAAAAATAAAAATAAGTAGATGCTATATGTGTGTGTGTGCACACGCAAACACATGTACACACAAATGTGAATCTGCTCACATGTGTGTTATATTCTTTAAGAGAAAAGAGCTTCTTATAGTCATGAATATGGAATACATACTAGCTGTCATATAATATTTGACTATGTAATATTTTATCAGGACTCTGCAGGTGAATTAATTATTGTGATAAGTGATTTCTTTTTTTTCTTTTTAAAAATACATATTTTATTGATTTCAGAGAGGAAGGGAGAGGGAGAGAGAGAAACACGATGAGAGAGAATCATCAATAGGCTGCCTGTTGCACGCCCCCTACTGGGGATCCAACCTGCAACCTGGGCATATGCCCTGACTGGGTATCAAACCGTGACCTCCTGGTGCATAAGTCGATGCTCTACCACTGAACCACGTCAGCCAGGCTAAATGATTTCTTATATGAATAAGATTGGCCACAGCTTCTTTGGCCAAAACTACGAATAACAGTAAAAAACAACAACAACAAAAACAACCAGAAATCCTCCTGGGTTCAAATACTAATTCTACCAACCATTAGGCTTATAAACTTAGAAAATGACTTTCCTTTCTTATCTGCTGCAGCTTTTTAATCTGAAAAATAAGGTATTACTAACATCTTAAAACAGTTGTGTGGGATAAATAAAACAGAGCCTGGCCCCTCCAGGATCACAGAGGGCACATTAGCTCTCGGACTACACCTGGACCTTGCCAGTGAGACTACTGATATGACCGTCCGTGTTCATCAAACAACTTGTCCAGTTGGACGATGTCTGAAAGGTTATTTAATCCATCGTCCCACCTCATATGCATCAATGGCTGGTTTATGTGCTTTACTATTTTGAGAAAATGGAATTCACACAGGACCTGCGCATTTCCAGCTCACTGCCTCACAGCATAGCTCATCCCATTCAGTCTAGCCACACCTACACCAGTCTGATGGACTGCAAATCTGCTTCAGGTCCCAGACCTGGACCCAACAGATACACAGAATTCCCTTTCCACATCAAAACACTTAATGTTTATGACAATTTTGTATAGCGATAGGTGTCTAGTTCTTTTAGTATTTTCCTATATTAATGGTATAATGCATTTATTACTAGCATTTGCTTTGAGGATTTAACAAAATGTTGCTTGTAAAAACATTTAGCCCAGTGCCTCATAAACAGGCCCTGAATTTACATTATTTTGCCATATCCATCCATTTATGTGCTGGCTCCAAAGGATACACCACATCTCACCACTTCGTCTTTTATGATACTGTGATTCAACCTGGCTATGGTGTCTCAGGTGTGGAATTACCAAATCCTTATGACCTAGTCATTCAGTTTTATTTTTATTATTGTCTTAGGAGATGTGTCATAACATTGACTCAAGTTGAGTTGCCCTGAACAAAAATTCCTACATAATTTAGGATTATTTTGTGTTCAGTTAACAGAAAATTCAAGCGGCTTTCAAAAGTATTACTGTTATTAATTTAACTGAAATGGAAAGGGCTGGATCTTGATTCTGACTCATCATGATGGAGAGCATGCTGACCCTCATGACATCACATGGTCCTAATTATTTCCCTAAGGCCCATCTCCTAAGACCATCACACTGAGGTCTAAGGATCTCAGCACATGGGTTGGAGGGGGACACCACATTCAGTCTATAACATCTTGATGCTCAAATATCATCACTGTTGACAGTCACTGTTTGCCCTCCTCATAGTAGCAGGCTTCCTATATTCATTTCCAAAAAAATATATGACAGATACCCACGTCTGAATAATTATTACTGATCTGCCAGTCACTCTTTCAAGTAAAAACAATGTTCTATGAAAAAAGCCTCAAATTCAGGGAGCAACTCAATTGCACAAGTGTTGTTTTTTCCACCAAAGAAACCATTATGAATTAGAACGCAGCACAAGTGCTTTATAAATAACTTCCACTTGGTCGATTTTTAAAACGTGTGCACTCAGAGGCTGAGATTTCAAAACATCCATCATCATTGCTGCTTTTCCAAGGACATTTTCAAGTGAAACTGGACCTTTTTTTATTGAGAAAGCATGGCTGTAAAGAATCCTACTGATACTAGCAGTGGTGCTAGTACTAGCAGTGGTACTAACACTGGTACTGGCAGGACCAGTACTGATATGAATCGTCGTCGCTGCTTGGATTCATGCTTCCACACTAGCAGTTTTACACATCATTGTCTTTGCACCTTTGGTGCAAGTGTCACTACAGTGAAAGGGGAACTGAAATCTCAGGATTACTATGGTGATTTTTTAAAATATATTTTTATTGATTTCAGAGAGGAAGGGAGAAGGAGAAAGAGAAACATCAATGATGAGAGAGAATCATTGACCAGCTGCCTCCTGCATGCCCCATACTGGGGATCCAGCCTGCATGTGCCCTGACAGGGAATCAAATTGTGACCTCCTGGTTCCTAGGTCCATGCTCAACCCCTGAGCCCCAACGGCCTGGCTGGTGATTGTTTTGAATTTGCAGATCCCCTGAAAGCATCTCAAGGACTCCTGGGACTTCACAGGCCGCTGGCCTGATGTGAAATCACTTCCACATTACAGTGTTTTACACCGGTCGACAGAAGGGCCTGAACAGCTCACCCAGGTAGGATAGTTGAAGAACATTGACATGGAGGAACAGAGTAGGGGAAACATAAATGAGACAATACACAAATGCACGGGAGAGTGAAAACCTCAGCATAGTAGTAAGAAGTGATTTAAACCTAAGCAGTGTATTCCCATGATTTATAATCTTAGCCAACAGGTTGGACTAAGGTGCCATCAATATCCAAGGTTCTGAATCATAGTCTATGCCAAGGAGGAGGAGAGGAGAGAAGGAAAGAGAAGATTGGTGGCAGCACAGACGTGGAAAGCGAGGAGCAGAGATGAAAGAACTGACTCAGTGTGGGGGCAGTCACTACAGCTGCTGCTGCCTTAGCAGTGACCTGTGGAGTCCCATAATCCCAAACTATCAAAGCACTGAGATGAATATCCTAGCTCCCTACCAGTACCACACATATGTGGTATTTAGTTAAAAATAGTCTTACAATAGATCTCCATCCCCTGAGATAACATTTGTGTTTTATTTCATGGAACGGAACATTTTTATTAAGTATAGGTCCCTGTAGCAGAGTCTCATTACTCCTTTGGGTGGCATGTATCAGTAGGGACATGGATGGTATCAGAGGGGGAACTTCATTAGGTTTCATCAACAGGAACCAAATGGGTTAAGACCATGACTTCAGAAAGATATGAATGGGCCAACCAAAGTAAAAGAACAAGAACTTGGAGGTTGGCTACAGACAAATATCAATAATAACAATTATTCATATGAATAAAATATGTTCTCTACCATCCTTTTCTTACTGAAACAAGAATGAGAAAGATTTCAAAGAACACCAGAAGTCATATGTTGTTCCTAATTATCTCTGCTGCCAGACAACTTTTAACGTTATGAAAAATACAGGACACAGTAATCACTGGCAAGACCAATGGAATTCCTCTTTGAGGGGGAAGCTGGGAAGAAGGTCAGAGGGTCAGACAGTGCATTAAGAAAAGACTTTGAGAGACTGGTTTGGAGATTTAGGTAAGACTACTTTTATTAGGTCTTTGTCTCAGGAACTTCTGTGTATTGCAGAGTCCCTGTCATCTCCCTGAGGTGCCCACACACAATGTCAACTATGCCTCTGTGCGTTTCAGTTGCCACTGACCTCTTCTGTGGCCTTCACCGTGTGAAGAGCAAAGGCAGGGCAAAGTCTCCCAGAGAAGTGGCTTTGCAAATTTGATATGAATTGTTATTGATGTGAATCAATGAAGATATGTATATCTATATTTATATCTATATCTTCATTGATTTCAGAGAGGAAGGGAGAGGGGGAAAAAAAGAGAAACATCAATGATGAGAGAGAATCATTATCAGCTGCCTCCTGCACGCCCCCTACTGGGGACCAAGTCTGCAACCTGGGCATGTGCCCTTGACCTGAATCGAACCCAATACACAGGCCAACACTCTATCCACTGAGCCAAACCAGCTAGGGAGATGTGAATTGTTTTTAATAACAATAATGCGCTATCTATATGTCTAAGAAAATTTCAATTCACCCAAACACTAAAAGCAGTACCTTAAAACAGTAGAGTGAGTCAACAACTGCAAAATCCTTTACAGTGACTCATTACTTAAAGACACAACAGTCAACACTGATTATGAGAAGGAGGGAGAACAGTTCTGGTTTCTTTACATTCAATTGAAATCCAGTGTAATGTTTTCTTGGCAATACAAAGAAAGTGATCACAAGTTCAAGCAGGAGAATAATAAGGGGATACTGGCCAACACAATTTGGGAAAAGAATAATGGTAGTGGTTTACCTTCCAGATATTAAAATAGTAATTACAATTTTTGCACTGCATATTTATTTTATGATATATTTTTGTCTCTGCTGTTCTGTAAGTATGAAATATTTCATAATTAAAATAAAGAATACAATGTTACGATTAAAAGCACCAACAAATCAACAGTACAGAATAGTCAGATGCAGGTGCACACAAGAACTCAATATAGGATAAAGGTAATAAAATAATCACTAATAAAAGATAGGGTTATTCAATCCCTGTCACTAGCACCACTGTGTAAATATTTAAGAAAACATATATATTATAGTATCTGAAAGACATATACACACAAATAAAAAAACCCAAGTAATTCTTTTCCCATGTACCATAAATATCCAAGGTTCTACATCATATTACATGCCAATTTGCATACTGAGACAATGGGTCTACACCTGTGAGCCGTCTGTATTTAACTCCTCTACATTTCAATGTATTAATAATATAGAAAGAGAGAAAGCAGAACTAATGTTTATAGGAAGTATCTATTGGATACATCAGATTCTCTTGTGTGTACATGCGTGTGCACACGTACACACACACACATGCATACTTAACCTATGACTAGATACCATTGCTACCCATATGTTAGAAATGAGGAAACAGAAGCACAGAAAAACAAAGGCACATTGTCAAGGTTACACAGTATTTTGAACAACGTTACACAGTAGTAAGAGGTGATTTAACCCGAAGCAATGTATTTCCAAGATTTATAATCTTAGCCAACATGTTGGGTTTTCTGTGCCACCCCTGAAGTAGAAGCTGAGACATCATGATGTATATGTGTAAGTCATAATGTTTATAAAGCAAATAGCACTAAGTCTAACATGAACGCTCAACTTCACCTCTATCTTTCGCTATTAGATGTAAACCCAGTCCCTGCTCTCTGTTCAGAGAGTCTGTAAGTTAAGAGTACTAGGTATTCTAGACTGTCAGGCAAAGATCTTAGCAACATATTAAACTTCAGGAAACTGATTTCTGTTTGTAATGGCAGCGCAGGAACAGCTCTTTGCCTAGGACGTCCAAGTTTGCAACTGTTCTTGTTACGAAGGCCAACAGCATCACTTGCTTGCTCAAAAAACTATTCCTGTTTGGATACATTTCACGGCAACCCTACATATGAAGTATATACTAGTACACAGCACCTTGACTAAATTACATTCCCCCAAATCCATACGCTTTTATTATTATAGATAAGCCTCCCAATCCTTGGAAATGTTTATTGCTGCAGTTTAGAGGAAGGAAAGGTTCCATGTGACATGAATTAAAAGATGAACATCAACACCCCCGAAGAAATACACTAAATTCTACAGGAAATGTTCACCTGCACTCACAGCTGTTTGCCAGCCACACTGATGAGATGTTTGTGTGTGTGTTTTGTGGCCATTTGGGTCTGTTGAAAATTTAGTGGGTCCACAGCCTATTGCTTAGAGTATGACTGTAACTTCAGCTTGTTCAAGTCTGTGCCATAGCTATGCTTATATTATTGACTCCACTGTTCAGCATACATCTTATCACATACCATATATATTAAGTAGACAACCATGTACACACAAGTACAGCCTCTTAGACAACGTAATGATCAAGAAAAAGTGTCGGTGTAATTATGAGAAGTAAACAGAAGTTTACAGGCTATTCAGTTCTGATGAGAAATTTCCTCCAGGAAAAAAAAAAAATACAAGGTTTTACAAATCATAATTTATATTGTTTATAGGCATCCAAATATATCTAAAACTAGGTATTTCAAATGCATGGCTCCTTGGCTCCCTGGACATTCTAAAAATAGTTGTCATATTTTAAGAATGTCATTCACGTTAAAAGAACAGAAAGAATTTTTCTTCTCTCATAAATATGAGAGTAATATTGTCCATCAATCTCTTAGACAATATAATCAGTGAGAATGTGCCTGGAGATGACTTTACTTCGGTCATTCTGCCACTTATGCTATAACTTAGGAGATTAGAGGAAATCTGTGTCCACAGAGCTGTACCAGCTTCACTGATAATCTCAACAACTAGGCATTGTTACACTCAGCACCAACATCCAAATCCCTAAAATGCCTTGTAAAACACTTCTACTAACATCTGTACTCCCAACACATTCATTGCACATCACAAAACTTGGTGTTTAGTTTATTTCATAGGTGTAGATGTGCTCTGCTGGGATATATGGATGTATAAGGGGAAAACATAACAAAATGTGTGCATAAAGTGACAATAAGATTTCACATTAACTCGGATGCTAATATCAAAAGACAGGCTGAGTAGAAGCCAAGTAAATTCAATAAAGAAAATATAATATCTTGTATTCACCATTATATCCCCAGCACTTACTTGGAGCTCTTGGCACACAGTAGGACCATAATGTGTTTTTTTAATCATAAAATATAAAATGGACTATTTCTGTACCATTTAACAAAATACTAGTATAGGCAAAGTATTTCACTAATTTACACATTTATAATTCTGTCAGTACAAATGTACGGACCAATCTGCTTACAGCTCAGATATGGTGACTAATAGGGTAATTTTTTAAGAAGTTGGGTACTCCTTAGAAAAAACACTCCATCATGTATAAACATCATTATGACTGATAGAAAATTAGTTGCTATGGTAGCTTTTCAGAAAATATAATCTTTGTCTTCAATACATTTGCTCACTTGGGTGTTTTTTAAAATGTAGGTCATGGGAAATTGGTGATGGTGGACCTCATTATAAATCTGCTTGCTTTTATATAAGATTTATTTGAGATACAGAATTCACTCAGGTATGGTGACTATTTTTTTTTTTTTACTGAATCTCTTACAACCTCCATAAGTACCTTTTCCTGTTAAAACCTACACTGCAAAATGTACACATCAGACTCAGAATTCTACGAGGTGGATTTATAACAAAGGTAATAAATGCTCATTCTAAATAGCTCTTGAAATGACATGGGCAATAAGCCATTAGATATGAGTTAGATAAGCTATGCTTTTCTCATCTCAACCTTCCCATCCAATTTGAATGTGTATGTGCATAATATTTTTTATTTCCACACACCAGAGATTCAAGAGAGCAATAGCCATGTTTTTTATTCTTATTAAAACTTACATCTTCTGTATTGGTAATATAGGCAGTAGTGAGTACATATTAAAAATATATGAAAGGGCCCAGCTGATGTGGCTCAGTGGTTGAGTATCAATCCATGAACCAGGAGGTCAGGGTTCAATCACCAGTCAGGGCATATGCCCGGGTTGTGGACTCGATCCCCAGAAGGGATCATGCAGGAGGCAGCCAATCAATGATTCTCTCTCATCATTGATGTTCCTATCTCTCCCTCTCCCTTCCTTTCTGAAATCAATAAAAATATATTAAAAAACATGTACATATATATGAGGGCTCTAAGTTTTTTAAAGTGGCAGTTATTTCACAATAATGTAGTGTTCTTACTCCGTGTTTCTCTCCTATAGTTAACGGTAGACAGAAATTGAGATATTCTTATTCAAAAATCTTTCAAACCATAAAATTGTTGCTATGTAGCATAAGATTTTACTCATTTTAAAAAGTTACTCAGTATCAGTACCCACGTGGCAGGCACCACACTGAGTACTAAGGCTATGATGCAATCACCTCCTAGGTCAGGAGGACACAGCTCACTGGATACAAAGGAATTTTCAAAACCGAACAAAAGTGTAATTCTGGTACAATTACTGAGAGTCTTAAAAAATGACATAAGAAAAGCATACGGCTGAATATTGGATAGATGCTACCTGGGATGCCTCCCTGATATAACTTGCATCTGACATGTAGAGATTAGAGGTGTTACTTGAATTGGGGCAGATGTACAGGCTGTGGGTGGAAGGAGGAAGAAGTCATTCAGGAAGAAGTCATTCCAGGAAAAAAGAATGGCCTGTGCAAAGGTGAAGTGGTAAGAGATGTGTGAAAAAAATAGCATATTTCATGGAGTGATGAGTCCACTTGGTAAAGTTTTTTTTGGGGGGGAAAGGTCGTAAGTCAATACCCTGACAATGGTATTGAACTCTTTTTTCCCCCTTGCCAAAGTCTTTATTTGAAATGTCTTTAATCAGTTTTGTGACTCTTTTAATTGAACTCTAGGGTTCCTAAATTATATGTTTTGATCATAGACATGATCCCCCTTCTTCTGTTTATTCGACTCAAGCCTGGCCAAGGCCTCGCAGTTGGTCGGAATGTTCTTAGATCTGGACCAGAAAGAGGTTTCTGATCTTCTTCCCCAAATCTGAAACGGGCCCTCCCACTACAATGGGATGCTGTAGATAGATGGGGTGTGTGTGTGTGTGTGTGTGTGTGTGTGTGTGTGTGTGTGTGTAACACCTAATTGGGTTATTGCAGAAAATAACAGATTGGAAGCAATATTGCCAGAAAGCAATGCCAAAGCAATTAGGAACAGGAGGATTCTACTCCTTTTTCCAGACCCAGGGTTTGGAGAGGCACATGCGGACGGATGAAAGAAATGGGTAATTAGTGGCTTCCTCTGAGAATGTGGGATACTGATTTCCATAATGAAACCCCAAGACTGAAAGTGCTGACAGCAACTTGCATGTAGCCAGATCAGTTTTATATTTTTGATATTCAGAAAAGGAACCTGCTTTACTGAGCAAAGTTACTGTGCACAGAACGTTAGTGTTAATTTTAAAGGTGTTAAAATATTATTTATGCCATTCCTTCCCCTAAGACATTTTTGATGATTAGCAACAATTCAAAGTTACATCTGCTGCTCATTTTATTAACTTGTTTGAAATTGGAAATGTTATAAAAATATGCCAATATTCTGTCACTGAAGGTATTATTGAATATGTGAGGTACTAAACTTTTCTGAATTTGAGGAATTTAGAATTTTTAAAATTTGGTTGCTATTCCATATAATCCTCCTAATTCCTTTGTATGACAATTATTTTTGAGTCAAGGGGGTTTATGTTTATAATAATCAATATTTGAACCTTTTTCTGTGCTTTTTAAAAACATCAAAATTACAGAGTGTGTATGCTAATCAAATTTGTATAACATTTCATATATTTTCAGAAATATGTGAAATATAATGTCTACCATAAAATAAACATTTTTCTAACCACAGATCTTGCCAGATAACCAACAGGGATTGCCCACTATGTTGGAACAAAAATAGTCCAGAGCTACACTTTCGAAGGCGAGCACCTGCTGTAAATAACCATCTGTGATGAACGGTAATTTAATTATGGAGTCACTCCTTTTGTGTACACTGGAAGGATCTCACAGGTCTTCCCCAGTTGGTAGACAATCAACTTCTGGCATTTTGTTAAGGAAACTTGCATATTCTCTTACTAACACCTGCTCACTCTATCTCACTGCAGATTTTGTAAAGAGCTTCTGGGATTTTACAGTGGCATTGATAGGCAAACACATTATTAAACCTGGACTCAAAAGCTGCAATAATTAATTATCTGCCTTAGAAAGCCGGCGTCCTCAGCTTCAGAATAAGTTGGTGTTGACCTGTTAAAAACTCCTCTGGTAACTTCAGATATTTAATGGGGATAATTCAGATGACCAAATGTTTGTGACCCATTTTAATAGTTGATAAAGAGGATCTTCATCATGTCATCCAAGACTGTTTAGAGAACTGTTCTCTCCCTTTCATCAACTATTTATCGAATTGAAAAATTAGATTGTGATAGTCAAAGGTGCCATATATTTTATCTTCGCATTGATGATTAGCTAATTGCTCTTTTTTATTAAATATTTTTTTTAAATATCATATTCTCATATTACAGTGATTACTGGCTCAATATGTTCCATCTTCACAATCACCATGAGGTGGAACCAACTCTCCCCTGACTCACACCACACACTTTTGTGATAAAGCTACTTAACAACTAGAAATAGAAGGGAATTCCCTTAGCCTGAGAAAGAAGATCTGGGAACTTCCCACAGCTATCATGACATTTAATGAAGAAAGACCAAACGCTTCCTGTTGAAACCAGGAACAAGACAAGATATCCACTCTTGCCACTACTTAGCATTGTACTGAAGGTTCTGGCCATGACAATGGATGGCTAAGGTAAGAAAAACATTAAAACGCCTCCAGGTTGTAAAGAAAGAAGTAAAATTATTTTATTTGCAGGTGACATGATCCTAGATGTAGAAAAATCCAAAGACAGACAGATACACACACACACACACACACATCTATAATAATAATGGGATTAAACAATGTGGAGCATATAAGATATATTTACAAGAATAAACTTCGTTTCTACATAGTAGCAATGAACAATCTGAAAATCAAATAAGAATCAAACATGTTGAGAGCCTACTGTCATTTTTTGTGTGTATATACTGAAGTGGAATTTTTCTATCATCTAGTACTAATATGCTTAATTTTTTGAGGGACCACCATCCTGTTTTCCATGTCCTAATTCAGTCAAGAAGCTGTAACAAATGACCATATACCGGGTAGTTTACGTAAGAAACATGAATTTCTCACAGTTTTGGAGGTTAAGTCCAAGATCAAGGTGCTGGCCAATTTGGTGTTTGATGATGGCTCACTCCTGGTTCATAGATGGCAATCTTTTCCCTGTATCCTCACGTGACAGGAAGGACAAGGGAGCTCTCTGAGTCTTTTATGAGGCACCTGTCACATTCATGAGGGCTCCACTCAACACTCACTGACCAAATTCTATGTTAAAAATGATCTTCCCTTGCCGAACCGGTTTGGCTCAGTGGCTAGAGCATCGGCCTGCAGACTCAGGGGTCCTAGGTTCGATTCCGGTCAAGGGCATGTACCTTGGTTGCGGGCACATCCCCACTGGGGGGCGTGCAGGAGGCAGCTGATCGATCTCTCTCATCGATGTTTCTGGCGCTCTATCCCTCTCCCTTCTTCTCTGTAAAAAATCAATAAAATAAATTAAAAAAAAATGATCTTCCAGTGTAACAATAGTAGAAACTGCTACTCAAAACACATATCACCACCAATGCCCAGCCAGCATGGCTCAATGGTTGAGCTTTGACCTATGAACCAGAAAATCACGGTCCAATTCCTGGTCAGGGCACATACCCCGATTTAGGGTTCGATCCCCAGTAGGGGGCATGCAGGAGGCAGCTGATCAATGATTCTCTCTCATCATTGATGTTTCTATTTCTCTCTCCCACTTCCTTCTCTCTAGAATCAATACAAATATATTTAAAAAAAACAAACAAACAAGTATCTATAAAAGCCCAAGAACTGAATTATGTTTCCAGTGGCCTAGTGGACCTTTCTGTAAAGAACACACTGGACATTGGACACTGCTTTAAAACTCTCTTTCCAGTTGGGTTCACACTGAGACGTGTGTGCTGCCCATTAAATCTGCATGCATTCCCAAGCTAAATTTCAGATGGTTTCCCCACATTTCTGGTCAACGGAAGCCAAGGTCAGGTGCTGAATGGCACGAGACGTGAAGATCAAGCGTATGGCATCCTCTCTCTCTGCCTCCAACTACAGCTCTCAGAGCTAACTCCTCTCTCTGTGTTCCCACTCCAAAGTGGGATGCCCACCGTGGGTTCTGCTTCTTTGGATAACCATGGCCTCTGACCTCTGGGGACTTTGCCTCGTTATTTTGTCTTTCCTGAACAGGCACAACAGACGTTTCTTGCCCTCCCATCTAGGTGGGGAGGAGAATTACTATTCGCCTTGGGCTTCTCAAACAACTAATTGCTCTCACTAAATTCCCTGCTTTAAATTCCTCGATTGATTTTTGTGTTCCTGGTAACTCAGACTGAAATTCTTTGGACAGTGCTGCTCTCAAACAATCTTCTTGAATTACAGATAAATGTTGCTACAGTAGACCCAGTGCCCAGAGTCTCGTCAAAGCTTTATTTATATCCACACTCTGTTGAACTGGCTGAACTCAGTACGCCGGGGGGCCAGTCACCACTTTGTTGGTGAGACACGGTTGGAGGGGTAGCTTTTTGATTCCACTTTTCAGATACACAGGAGGCAGCTAAGGCACCATGTTCTCACACTTGCTATTTCCAGGGGTGATCCCTGATTTTGTAAGCACTTCTGCTGTTTCATAAAAATAGAAAATAAAACACCAAAACAGCAACAACAGAAGACAAACTAAAGTGGACTGTTTCCAGTACTGAACCCTAATTGGTAAAACCTGAGGTTTAAAAATATAAATTAAGCCTGGCTGGCATGGCTCAGTGGTTGAGCATCAACCTATGAACCGGGAGGTCAAGGTTCAATTCCCTGTCCAGGCACATGCCTGGATCGCAGGCTAGATCCCCAGTGTGGCAGCCAATCAGTGATTCTCAACATTGATGTTTCTACCTCTCTCTACCTCTCCTTTCCTACTGAAATCAATATAAGTATATTAAAAAATAAAAATATAAAATTAAGCTTAGGTGAAGATATTACATTTTCAAACATTTTATATTTTTATATGATCTGCTTGAACTATAATTTATAAGAGAACCAGTGTTCAGACTTTATAAAATTCATGGAAAATATTTTCTTTACAAGATTAAATATTCTTTCCTTTTGGTAAAAAGTGTGTTTTAGCTACTGATAGCCCTTCAAGAGTTTCATAAAGCTTGGATTGATTAAACAAATAAAAACTAAACCCTTACTTGAAAGGCAATTTCAAGCGGTTATGTTGTCATGAATTTAAAATTATATTGCTAAAACAATTCTTCTCAAGGGTATCCAATAACTTGAAATATCTCACAACATGAAAGGTTTAAAGTCAAAGTAATTTTTTCTACTGGAAAGCTTTTTTTACCTGTTGTGTGAGATCCCGGGATTAAAATGTTAATACACATTATTATATTCTCATTTGTGGTTTAATCCAGCAAACATTTCTTTTCATCACAGTAGTGTTACCAGCGGCACTGTGTGATCTGGAAAACAGCCGTCCTGTTGATCTGAATTAATAATTTCTCTTAATGCTAATTAGGACTCTATTCCAGCATATTGCAAACACCACACGGTATATATTACTAACCAGAAAATACTGAAGGACAAGGTTACAATGTGTAAGAAATAAAAAGGAGACAAGGCAATTTTGCAGGGGATGGATTTAATTCATATGATCACATATATATATATATATATATATATATATATATATATATAATAGATGTATATATGGGTATATCCCTGTATCTCTCTACATGTACCTCTAGAGAGAGAGAGAGAGAGAGAGAGAGAGAAAGATATAGAGAGATATCAACATATGTGAATATCAGGTAGATATAAATACAGGTATAGAGATAAATATAGCTGTCTGGGAAGACAGTCCCTCTGAAATGTGTGTTTTTCTCCAAATTTAATAATGCAAAGCATATATTCGCTCCCCTGCAATAAGTCAGTTGCCATTTTCACAGAATTGGTAAATTTTAATTACTCCAGCAATGAAGAGGATCTTAGAAGTGACTTATATATAATGAGCTGGCGTCCTGTGTGTTTGATGTCACCCTGGAGCTTGAAGGCACCTGCCATATGCTGTCTTTAATAATTCCACAGTTGCCTTCTCTAGGCGATGTAAGCACTGATGAAGTTATACTGGTTTGTGCAATACACTCAACTGTAACTAAAATATGCTTGGAAAATGCCTCTGTTTTTCCTTCCTCATTTCATTTGAAGATACACTTCACCTCCCTCAAAAAAAAAAGATCAAAAAGATTGTCAAAGAAAATCATACTGACATGGGGATCAGAAAATGGGGCTATTATGCAGCCTTTATACCCCTCTGGTTTGTGATTGAGAAATAACATCTAACCTGTTCACACTGCTTCTACCATTAGCTCTTTTCAGAGCACCTATTAGGCATGTTTTATAACTAGGCTCTATTTTAAATTCTTACATAAAAAGATACATAAGACTTGGTGGGTACTGTGAGGAGCATTAAAATTTAGAGTGTCTATGGCAGGGAGTACATAATATCATAACCAATTAAATCTATTAAATGCCTGCAATAAAGGCAGATTTCAGTCTCATAAAGCATTATTGCTTAATAATATTATATTATTTTATTGGCTTAATATTCTTCTCTACTTTATGTTACCATTGTCTTTATGTATTAAATATATAAAAACTCTGTCTCCAGTACATGGTGAAAGTTTTGCTTTCCAGTTTAATTTATAGTGTTTTCAGTTTATCAAAAGATGATTTTAGAATGTTTTCATTTCTATAAACAAAATGCATTAATATTTTCAAGAATTTTACCTTTCATATCATTCTTACAAAGCTCTCATGCAAGAATAATTAATGTATTTTAATATTTCCATCAATATATTTTCAAGTTTTATTTTTTTATATTAAAAGTTTTAATACAACAATGGGCTGGTGTGCCTCAGTGGCTGGGTGTCATCCTATGCACTAATGGGTCACTGGTTTGATTCTAGGTCAGGGCACATACTGGATTCGAGGGCTAGACACCCAGTAGGGGCCATGCAGTAGGCAGCCTATGGATATTTTCTCTCATCGATGTTTCTCTCTCTTTCTCCCTCTCCGTTCCTCTTTCTTCAAATCAATAAAACATATTTTTAAAAAGTTTTAATAAAGCAAGAATGAATACCAGTGCCTACTTTTCAATTGGATATACTCTTACAAACACTGGTTAAAATGGTAGCCAGCTTTCTCACAGAAAAAAAACAGCACAATCATTCATACAGTAGAAACACGTGTAGGTAGGGATCTTTATTGAACTGCCTGTACTATTTCAGTGTCTCACATAATTATTGCTGGCTGTATTTTTTTTTAATTTGTTGTTTCCTAAATTAGTTTTGGATTTAATAAGCCTTATGGGTATAACTGGCAACTACATATTGTCACAGCTGAGGTGCACAGTGAAAATCAACAATACTTCTCCCTGACTAAGGTGTGGCTGATCTTGAAATAGTCACTGTTACATTTTTCCTTCAAGGTTCACATCTTCTTAAGATAAACACCGTTAAATGAAATATATTCATGTCCTTAAGCTACGGATAGATCTGATGAGTCACTGCACCTCTGTTACTCAGTGGGGGACATGGCAACAAAGATGAAAGTACAACAAAGGAAAATGTGACTATTTTACTTCCCTGGGCCAATAACCACAGAAGTCAAATTAAATGTCCTTGAAGAAATCACAGAACCAACCCACATTTCCTTTATTTATTTATTTATTTGAGTTTTTAAAAATTTTTTGATTGATTTCAGAGAGGAAGAGAGAGGGAGATAGAAACATAAATGATGAGAGGGAGTCATCGATCGGCTGCCTTCTGCACACCCCACACTGGGGGTTGAGCCCGCAACATGGGCACAGGACGCTCAACCACTGAGCCATGCCAGCTAGGTCTACATTTCCTTTAATGGTCTTCTGTCACTGTTTTAAAACTCTTCATAACTTCTTTCTTTGAATTCTGGTTCTGTTAATGAATTTTGGTGGGACAATGGAGGATGGAAGAGAGCAGGGGAGAAAGGCACAATACGCATGTCATTGCGAGCTGCACCGTTGGCCCACTGCACTGAATTGTGGGGCCCCTCCATGCATGGAGTTCAACAAGACCCACAGCAAGTGCAACGTCAGCCATTATTTCTGGGGCTGAACAAGCAGGGTGCTGACGGCCCGGAGAGGCCAAGCTTTCTGTTTGAACCAGAACTACCCTTGGAGCACAAAGGAGGCAATGGTGTTTTAAGAAATCACACAACCAAGGAATCCACCTTATCCTCTATCCTCTCTCAGGAGTGCTAACTGCTGCATTCACTTCTGCTGACATGGTGACGGAGAAAGGAAAGACAGCAACTCGGATTATTTTCATTTCAGGCCTTCCTGACTCCTCAAAGAGCTGAGGGTAGATAGTATTGGCACAATGTGTCCATATCAAGAAGTGAAATAAGTAGCTGAGCCTGGCTGGTGTAGCTCAGTGGTTGAGTGTTGAACTATGAACTAGGAGGTCATGGTTTGATTCTGGGTCAGGGCACATGCCCAGGTTGCAGGCTTGATCCCCCATGTGGGATCAATCAATGGTTCTGTTTCATCATTGATGTTTCTCTCTCTCTCCCTCTCTGAAATCAATAAAAAACATTCAAAAACAAAAAGAAGTAGTTGAATTAGTTTTGTGAAGTGCTTCTACTGTTTGCTAAGAATGAATTGTGTAGGCACACACTAGGTCTAAAATATGACTTGTGTAATTACGTTACACCTCATGCACATTAAATACTCTTGTATTAGCAGTTAAAACTGGTATTGATAAAAATAAAGGTGCAAGGTAAAATCATGTTAATAATTAAGATTTTTACGTTCTTTACTTAGAACGACATTAATTAGCAAATACAACAACACTGCTGAGTTGAGAGAGACAGACAGGAAAGGAAAAGGAAACACTGTGTGTAGCACCTTTAACAGTTCATGTTCCCTTCTCTGGGAGCACGCCCTCGCCCCTGCTGCCTGCCTATTTTCCTTTCATCCTGGGCCCCGCAAATGATGGGTCTGGCCCTGGATGGGGACATAGTCACATGGCAAAATAATGCAATGAAGTCTAGGAAGTACAGACGATTTGGGCATTCTTGTGCCCCAGAAACCCTGGAGATCAGAATAGTTAAGAAATGGCGCTCAAAAGCATTTGGTAAATTCATTCTCAAGAGTCATATTGCTTGGCTGGCGCGGCTCAGTGGTTGAACATTAACCTATGAACCAGGAGATCATAGTTCAATTCCAGGTCAGGCACATGCCCAGGTTGCAGGCTTGATCCCCAGTGTGGGGTGTCCAGGAGGCAGCTGGTCAATGATTCTCTCTCATCGCTGATGTCTCTCTTTCTCTCTCTCTTTTTTGTTAATGGAACCGAAGTTTATTGAGAGAAGCTGAGAAGCCAGTCCTGGGAAAGGTGCAGCTGGGGTTCCAGGAGCAGGCCAGTGTCCAGAGCCTCCTTTCCATGTTAGGGTTGGGAGTAGCTCAGCATCCAAGCAAATTAAAGTCTATTAGTCTACGTGTAGCATCTCACATGGCCATACACCACGTAGGTGGGGATGTCCCCACCACAGGAACTTCAGGAACTCGCTTTGTGCCAGGGAGAAGACTGATGTTTCTCTCTCTCTCCCTCTCCTTTCCTCTCTGAAATAAATAAATAAATAAATATATATATATATATATATATATATATATATATATGTATATATATGGCAAAGAGTCATAAGTTCTTCACAAACTTTCTCCTTTAATTTTCTCTGCAAACCTAGAACAGACAATTTTCTCCTTGGACGGATGGAGCAGTAAGCCCTCAATTCCTGGAGTGTCTTCACAATAGTACCACGCTGATATATATCCTGTTTCCTCTCACCTATGAGGGGGAAGACGAAGGGGGCTACTGGACACCAACAGGGGGAAGGGACGCGTGGGGGGTGATCTGACTGCCACACACTCTACATCCTGAGCGCCGTTTCGGGGATGGGCTGAATGATGGAGAACCTGGGTGGCTGCATCCCTCACACTAAATGCTGAGGACTTCCGTGGTCCCCATCCACATGCTACATCCCGGCAAGTGTCGGGGTCATCATCCTAAATCAAGGGCCTTCTTTTATCTTTTATCTATTTCCTTAAAAATTAGCTTTTACATATACAAACAATCCCATAAATTCAGCGTGTTTTGTTTTTTTTTTACTCTCAGGTGCTATTTCCTAGGTGTCTCCATGTTTAAACAATCAAATTTGGCCCCAACGGAAAAGAAAAAAAAAACGAAATAAAAATAAATAAAAAGGCAAACAAAATATCTGAAGAAATGAATGTCTTACATGATTGTTCATAGATACACACGTGTATCAAGGGCAAACATTTCACATGGACTGAAGAAGGCAGACTTTTTACCTTCTCGCGTGATTTAGATTATTCTTTTCGCCTGATATCACCAGAGACATTCCAATTCCCAAAGCTCTGACACCTGTGCTCTTTGCAAACCTTTGCCCAATGTTTTTATTAACTCAATTTAATGGAACCTTTTTGATGGTGACCTTAAGAATTTAATAACTCCTCAATACAAGGGCAATGCCACCTGCAGGCTCCGCGGGGATTAGACTGCAGTGGTTCAATATGTCTGCGGGACACATTAAAGATAAGAAGGAGGTGGGTGGACACAGCACACAAATCCGTCCCTTCCCTGTAACCCACAAGGACTGCCACTGTGCATGATGGTCACTCCCAGACACAAGTAGAAAATCTCTGTGGTTGCTAAGGCGACAGGCAGCTCACTTGCGGCTCCTTAATAATATTAATCTAACGCTGATCATGTCAGATAGGCCTGCGATCTCCAAGGCCTGAGGTGTCTCTCTTCCTGACAGACACGCTGCGCATCTCGGAGATACGATCAATATGTTATTAGTCAACAACCTGACGCGCGGCCATGAATTAATCCCTTTCTGTCAACCCAGCAGTTTCTAGTCCTCTGTAACCTCATCCTGTCCATACGGACGGGACCCGGCTTAATCCAATTAAGGTGAAATTAACTTTTTTCCCCCTCCTGGTCCTCTCCATCTATGTTAATTCCAATCTCCCAGGACAGCTGCTCCAAGCAAATAATTTTATGCTTGACCTTTTATGTGAAGATGAACGTGGGAGAGATCTATGCCTGGGAAGTCAATGAGCTGCCTCTGCATTTGCACCCCTCCCCTTAGCTTCCGGGAGTGGCAGGAAAAATTCCACTGAGCAGGGAGGCGGCCTCAATGACAGTGATGTATTCATTTGGGGAGCAGAAAGGACTGTCACTGTAGTGCTGAGTTTAGCGTATATGAGACTTTGGTCCTTCTGAAAAGTGAATGAAGAAGTGGGGCCAGGAGCTGGGCACTGCTGTCCATGTGACAAGCAAAGGATGTGGACAGTCTGCACTATGCAAAGCTAATCAGTTATGTTCCCGGTACTGAGGTGATACGGTGACATTACCTGCTAAGGGGAGGGCACTGATTGGGAAGTATAGTCCTCTGAGTGAAGGCTTTAGAGCAAAGCTTTCTCTCCATGGGCCCTCTGCCAGGATTAGCGAGGAGAGCAGAGCGGCTTTATTCTCTGGTTGCTCAGTTTCGGGCCTCTGTGGCTGGCGTGCTTTAAAGATCTCAGGTCTGGTAATCCCCAGGCCAACACCGAACGGAGTTGGTGCCCTGGGCAAAGCCGTTCCCATTTTCTATCTCTCCCTTCCTCTTCTAGTCTTCCCCACCCTCTCCCCTTGGCCTGCGCTGCTCTCCACCCACCCTCCTTCCAGGCATTTGGGGAAACCTTGCTTGCCTCTCCAAATCCTTCTGAGGAGGAGAAGATAAATGGCACGTCATTTCCATTTAGAGAAATTGAGTGTGAATTTAGAGAAATCGAGTGTCTCCCCACGGCTCTGAGAGAATAGAAGTCTTTGACCCTGCTCCAGAGCACTGAAATATTGATAAGGAAGCAATGGAAATATTTCTACTTCAGCAAACTCCGGATATTGGTTTTGTTTACAAGTGACTGCGGTTAGGGAGAGCCAGAGAAGCAACGATTCCTCAAACAGAGAGCAGGAAAACGGGCAGCTAAGACTGAGGAAATCCTAACTTTTTACATTTTTATCAGCTGCGGTATCCCACTGTGTACATAGCCCGCACGTTTATTATGCAGTGTTTTTGATAAAATAGCAAACACCTACTTTGGCTGCCTATGTTTTCATAAGTGACATTTTGTTTGTTTGTTTGTTTGTTTGTTTTTATTATGCATTGGGATGTCCAAATATTGGACATTTCTCATCAGTTCTGGAATATTCTGTAACTTTTCCTGTAAAGATTTCCTCCCCCATCCTCTTGTTCTTCCTCCTGAAATTCCATGTGGATGTGTCTAGTATTTGCACTCTTGACACAGATTTCAATTTTTTTTCTATCTCCTTTTTGCCTCTAGACACTGATGTATATGTGTGTGTGTGTGTGTGTGTGCGCGCGCGCGCGCTTCTAAACTCATCTTGGATAATATTCATGGTGCTTTGTTTCTTACATGTTGTCTTTAAACTAACAGCTATATTATGTTTCTTTAAAAGTAAACATTCGCTTCTGTATTATGCCGGATAGCCTGCAGTATGGTAAGTATTTGTGTGTTTGCTCTCTATTGTCTCCACTGCCCAACATTCATTGTTCTGTGTGTCCTTGTGGACTTTGGAATTTTACAGCTCATGGGGCTGTGGGCTTTATATTTTGATTCTGGGGTTAAGAAATGATTCACTTCTTAGGAATTATTTCTGTTCCTCCAGAAATAAATGTTTGCTTCACCCAGTTTAGACCACACATCCTGTGAGGGTCATAAAGTGACCCTCCTCCAGGCGCCCCGGCTGAGGGAGACTGTTTTGGCGGTTTCCTTCTGATGTGAGATATATTCCTCCTTCATCCATACAAGGGGAATGCACCATTTGGGTTCTAGGAAAATGCACAATGTTCCCATTAAATTCCCCTCCACGCTTGCCTAGCCTAGGACGCTGCCTTCTCTCCCTAGATTCCCAGAGAGCCCGCAAAAATTATAATTTGTGTCAACAAAGGATTCGTCTCCGGGAATCTGTTGGAAACCCATGCTTATTTCCAGAGGTGCTTGGAACCGTGGGTGACCCCTGGCCAAACCCGAATAAACTGTGCTACCTGATGATCAGCGTAGCCCTGTGCTAGGATTTGAGACAGACCAGGAGGCAATGTGCACCGGCTTATAGACGTTTATAGAGAATGAACAGATTCCTGGTTTGTCCCTGGGTTCTGCTTTGCAGACTGGGTTTGGCTCCATTCACAGAGGCAGAGAAAAGTCCCTCCCGCTTCAAGCAGGTGGAGGTGCCCTGTGATGGAGCGGCCGCACCCCTTCCCAGTGATCGGCTCAACAATGGGAAGACAGCGCGAGGTGGGCAGCTAAGGACGGACCCGGAGGGCCATAGGTGTGAGCTGGGCCTGTCACACGCCTGCCTGGCTGGCTGGCTCTCCCTCTCCCACTGTCTGTATCTCACTCTGAGAATATACCCCCAGAGCCCTGGGAGTCCCTTCAGCCTCGGACCCTGGGTGAAGGCCGCACAAGCCACTGGCGGACCCCTCTGGGCACAGCCGCCTTCGGGTCAGGCAGCCTCCTGCTCAGTCCCAAGTCTCCCGCCCCCTCTGTTTATAGCTGCCTAGAGTTTATTTTCTTGCCAGATCAGCTTTTCACTTAAAAATATTTTTAAAGTATTTTATTGAGCTGTTTTAGGTGCTTGTAGTGGGAAGGTCACTTAGGCTGTCTGCTATGTCCTACTGCCTGGGGTGAAAGAGAGTGAACATTAATAGAGAAAGAGAAAAATTGCAACTAATGGCGATAGCTTTATTTTCTCATCAGAATATTAAGAATCATTTTAACTGACATTATGGTCAAAGGCTCATCTTGCACGCCACCACTACTATCACTGCCATACACCCACACGCACACACATGTGCACACATACACATGCACACATATATATACCCCCACACACGTGGACACATATGTACATACGAACACAAAGACACACATGCACACATACACATATACATGTGCACACATGAATACATATATATATATATATATATATATACACACTACTTAGCATTATGTACATGTGTATGTGACTTATGTACAGTATAAAGTAACAGTCCTTAAATGTTGGAGAATTTCCAAAATTTCTAAAATATTCTCAACTTTGTTACTGTTGCCAGTCCACCATGAAAAATGCTTTACTTTGGCCTTAGATATTATCCCATGCAATATGATACATTCTCACAAAGAGATGAAGTCAATGAGTAATTTTCATCCTAAAGTGAGTGAACGAACATACCATCTTTCCTCCTTTTACTGCTCATGGGTTGCGATGAGAAAGGCAGAGAGGTGAGCGGGGAGAGGGCCTGGGAGCAGAGCTGTGTGCAAGCTCAGAGAGGGGAAAGCAGGGGAGCCAGGGGCCCACAGGCAAAGCCCATCGCACGTGTTTAGCTCTGGCCCGTGAAGCAGCGTCATAGTTGGACCGAACGCCAGGCTGTCTATTTGCTGAAGAAGAAGGGAGCGGGCCTCGCTGCCTGCGTGGGCCCTGCCCGCCGGCCTTCCCTTTAATTGGCACCTGCCCGGTCCGAGTGGCGGGTGGCCCAGCTCAGGAGCGCTCTGCCGCTGAGCAGCTGCGGCGAACCAGCCTCCTTCAAACAGAGGCTGCGCTGCATTGCTGAGCTTAGGAAGTTTTCGTTGGTTTCATTTGTAGAAAAGCTAGAAGTAAACCTTTCACCTGAAAAAAGATGAAAGGCGTTCGCCTAGAGAAATCGTCCAGGGATCCAAACAAGGAGACAGCTGGAGACGGACTGTTTAAAAATCTGGTCTGCTGCTTCGGGTAACTTAAAAGAAGGAAGAAAATGTGTGTGCAGGGCCCAGAGAGGGTGGCAGCGGGCACACGGCTGGGACTGCCAGACACCGCGTGTGCCCTTCTAGTCGGCAAAGAGGCGATTTCTTCCTTAAGAAGCACACTGCTGTGAACTTACACAATAAATAAAATAATTATACTTATTAGTATGACGATGCTTCAAGAGCACTATTAAAATAGGAGGTGCCTCACTGGATGTCTGTTAAAATAGGTCTGCCCCAAATATTTCTAGGGTTGAGACAAAACCAGATAATATTTTCATTTAGAGCAGAAAATAATTAACACTTTATATTTCCAGTTTAAGTTTAGTTGATGAGCAAGGAATGTTGTCCATCAGTGGAGATGCACAAATCACAGCTATTTCTAGACTATTCTTATAATCTCATTAAACCCATTTTAGTAGCTGTAACAAAGG
Source organism: Myotis yumanensis (assembly GCF_028538775.1). Lineage (NCBI taxonomy): Eukaryota > Metazoa > Chordata > Mammalia > Chiroptera > Vespertilionidae > Myotis > Myotis yumanensis. The sequence continues at coordinate 3,762,974 of NW_027223768.1, forward strand.
TAGGAGCTCGGCTAGGGTGCTGACATCAAGGCAAAACAATTTTTGCAGCCTTTATTCAATAGATGTATGTGAATCGACATGAAGCTCTCTTTCATAAAATAAGGATTAGCTATTTCTCTTATGTTACTGTTAGGTTTGTTTTTTAAAACAAACTGAGAAATGTCCCCAGAAATTCTGTTTTCAAATGTCACCCTCAAAGGTAAGAGCAAATCTCTTTGTCAGCAAAGATTGCTCCCTTTCCTGCGTGTGTGTTGTATGTCCGTACTTCCTGCAAGTCACAGAGAAAGCCATGGGCACACTGCTAGCAAATGCTACAACACACCAGAAACTCTATTCTTTCTGCACTAAACATAGAGGTGAAGGTTCAAATTTAAAGAGACAAGAAACTGCAAACGTGTGTGAGAGCATAAACAGGGTGGGGCAAAAGGAGGTTTACAGCTGTTCGCATGAAAATAATACAGTAAGCACCAAGTGCCAAGAATAAACTGTGTTTCGTGTACTCACGTTTGTAAACTTCCTTTGCCCCACCCTGTCTACATAAAGTAGTATAAGACCCTACCTCCACTTCTGCCCAAAACAGTTTAAACTATAGTGAGCAGTGAGGAGTCAGCCACGGGGCAAGGTGTCTTAGCTTTAATCAATCACTCTTTTTAGTTTATGACATTTATTCAGATGACTTTAAAATGCGAACCTCAAAATTTTACCAATGGACTTCCCAATATGTCTCCAGATGGGCTTAAATACTACTTCTGACCTACAAATAATTAAGTAAAGAAAAACTTTTATGATAGATACACATAAAGCTTTAATGTATCCAACTTAAAGTTGTACTTTTAGTTTGTCCACATGTTCGACAACGTCATTCCTTTCCGAGCACCTGAGCCTGTTTCTGCTGCCCCCACGCCAACAGGCTCCGAGGCACTGGAGGTTAGATGGGAGCTGGGGCCTTGACCGATGACACAGGAACCCATGGCCTGTGCCTTGTGCCAATCCCCTTGCATCAAGAAGTCACCATGAGGTCCAAGAGCAGCATATTGTACAATCCAGGTCATCAAATCCTCTACATCTTCCATTCCACACGTAGGGTGCCAAATCCTTTTCATCTTCAGTTGGTGTGGTAATTAACAGAGGGATGAAGGAAAGACATGCATGCTGGGAAGTGTATGATAGGAGATACACTGTGTACCAATCAGACCCTTTTGTCTGACACACACATGGGTTTCGGAATTAGCCATTAGTATGACAACTATTGCCACAGATTGCACTGTTCTGAGCAAATTACCTGTCCCTTTACAGCAGCAGAAGTGAAGTGTGAAACTGACAAACCTATTTTTCAAATGAATTTGCAGAGCCTTCAGCCGAAAGTAAGTCAGAGGTAGGAGGAGTATGGTTCACACAAGAGAGAAATAGATTTTCTGCTTTGACTGCTTACAAGAACTGGAGATGATCTATGAACTGATAACAACAGTATCTCTTACTTTCAGGGAAAATGTCTTGATGTTTCATTTACTGGGTTATCGGAATACACAGACTATTTGAATAGTATTCAAGAATCCACTTGTAAAAATACTGGTAATATTTCCTCCACCCTACCTACATTCAAATAATTCATGATGCAATGCTGAGGTTTGTAGCTACAATTTTAGCTTTAATGACAGCCATCATTTCATCCTTCCTTCTTAACATATCCATTTCTCCTATAGGACTTCCCATTTTTATTTTTCTGACTTTCATCTGTCTTCATGCTTATTGTGTTGCATATGCACTTAGTTCTTTGTAATGATAACATTCATAACATCCTTTTTTTCTCATGGTCTTGGATACAGAATAAATCTAAGCCTCTCAACAAAGACAAGGATTTTTAAAATCGGGCCCTGCTACTTCATGGAACACGAATGACTTGGTGACCTGAGGCATAGCAAAACGCTTCAACATATATTGAAAGCGATGCTTTGTGAAATTTGGATAACCATGATTAATGATTTTTAGGAAATTAGGATAAGACACCTTTACACAGAACACCTGACCTTCTCATATAACCCTGCTCTTAAATATCTTAGCTCTTGGATACTTAGTTCTCTGGGCACATAATTACATTCTACATAAAACAATTATCAAAATTAATAGCAACAGGAAAGGTTTGTTTTTCCCATATTCACCTACTTTTACAAATCCAAGTGCTGTGCGCTCACATGAAAGTCAAACCATCGTTTTTCACACACTTCCAACATTGCTAACCTGACGCTGTCCGAGTGATACGTTTGCACTCACCAGTCTCAGCGGTGAGTACTCACTGATAGGGGGCATTTCTAAATGTGTAGCTACCTTACATGTTCGAAATGAGGTGCCATCTCTTCCCCATCACGAGTAGCCCTCTCTAAAGCACTCTTGATTCTTAAAGCACGGCCTTCATACTTTAGTATCAGTCGCCCTCAGTCTTTACAGATCTTGATAGTGTATACTGATGAAAAACCTCCCCTTTTGGAGCCCACGTTCCCACTTAGAGAGAAGCAGAGTGTTAAAGAAGGAGTGACGTACTAATTGATTTCAGCACCGTTTCCGCCTTGTCATGTCAGCAACCTAACTTCCCTGGGCCCAAGCTTATCTTCATCATTATTTTCAAAGACAATGTGTTGACTTCCCCACCCCCAGAGCATTCTTGGCTTCCCTCCATTTTTTTAAAAATGGCGTTAGTTTTTTCCTATATCCTCTTGGGTAAAATCCCGTAGTTAATATGCAGAACATCTCAGTTTTGTAATCACTACTTCTGAAAGGTTGCTGTTACCAGTGCTCCCTAAGGACCCTACAGATCCTGAGTCAGGAGGCACTGCCGTGCCAATCTAATTATTCCTTGCCCTCAGCCTTGCATCAATGACAGAATTGTGTATCTACTACGTATCCATGCAATCCATGAGTTTACAACAAGTTTACTTTGTTTAAGTTGTGACAATGGCACACACACACACAATTATACGCATACGTACATTTGTGTATGCTTTGACTACACACATGCTAATCTAAGATACTTAAAACATTTATTCTATATTAAGTTCTATGACCATGTCCGGCTCCCACGTTGCTGAGATACTGCTGTGTTTCATTAGGCAGCCCTTCTGGGGGACCTATCCTTGTATGTTTCCTCTGAAGAGCTACCAGCGTCATGGCTCTGTAATCAGTACAAGACACTTCATATTATTAAAAGTGCTATCACAGGGAAGCACAAATTGCCCGGCATCCTTTGTGTCCTATTTAAGTCATTAATTAGTTTTCTTTTTAAAGGAACATTACAACAGGAGGGGAAAGGAAGGTACTCACTGATAGGGGGCATTTTCAAACTCTTAGGACTTTAGAGTTCCTTCTGCTTATACAAAAGTCCACGAGTGTAATAAAAGTGTAGCTGCCTTACAGAAAGTGCTTCACAAAGACTATTTGGGGTTTAAAGACTATGAAATAATAATAAAAAATGCAGACATTTTAAGTGGTTAATAATTTAACCCAAAATTTATGTAGCTTACATCTGAAAGAAACATAATAAGAGTGTTCCTATGTCTGGATAAATTTGTAACATTCTCTGTCTCAAAAGACCTGAATTCCATACCGTGATTATTTAATATGCTATTTATCCCTATTTGTGCAATACTGCGTTATGGTGTCTTATTGTGTTTCGTAGGCATAGGCAAATGTGTTTTATACATTTTCTTATACAAGCCGATGGCATTCTCATGCTATATTGAATAGTTTTCAGAAAATACGAACCTAAATAACTAAGCACCATGATAAACCCTAAGTACTTTCTACAGAAGAAAATCACACTTGAAAAGCAGAAAAGACAGATGATTAGTTAGGAAAGGCCAAGGGGTTAACTCAGTTCCTGACTGAACTCGGGCAAGGAGCCAGTCATCACACTGCAATTAGAGAACACAAACTCTTCATCCGCGGGCAGGACGGGATCACACCCATCACGCGTGGCACTAATGGCCTCCATGCTCTCAAAGCCTATCCATCTTCCAAATGAACACAAACAGTGCATTTGTAAGTAGATAAATACTGAGGGGCAAGTTGGGGTTATTTTTCTTTCTTTCTTTCTTTTTTTTTTGTTCAACATTCAGCTTATTGTTTAACAAATACAACATGCATTTTTTTCACATCTGAATGGAATTCTTGTATCATCAAAGTTATAAGTTGATGGTATTCCAAATGACAATGTAGAAATTTCCTTTGGATATCATAAGACACTCGATGTTGAATTATAGGAATTATTTTATGAATTATGTTATGTATTGATGTCTATTAGAAAATGAATTCACTTAAGATTCAGAACTTAATAACCTTAACATAGACTTTTAAAAAAAAAAAAAGTCTAGACAGTGGCTCTATCAGCTGAGAGTTTGTCTCTTTCATCCTTTTCCACCAGAAAGGGTAAAACAATTTCCATGTATGTCATTTTGAATTGATAAAACAAATTAGTGGAATGACTTTGGAGAAATGGATTTAGCAACATTTCACTTTTTATTCTCTCTTAGAAATATAGGAGAAAAATTCCAAATCTTTATTTTGTTATGTTGATTTTTTCATTTAAAAATCAGTATAGATCAGTGATGGCGAACCTATGACACGCGTGTCAGAGGTGACACGCGAACTCATTTTTTTGGTTGATTTTTCTTTGTTAAATGGCATTTAAATATATAAAATAAATATAAAAAATATAAATCTTTGTTTTACTATGGTTGCAAATATAAAAAAATTTCTATATGTGACACAGCACCAGAGTTAAGTTAGGGTTTTTCAAAATGCTGACATGCCGAGCTCAAAAGGTTCGCCATCACTGGTATAGATCTTTACACAAACAAAAAAGTGAATTGCATATTCATGTATATGTTTGTATACATTCATATACACAGTCATACATTCATCTATTATGGTCTCAACCAACCATGAGCTTTTCTCTGGGAAGCCCATGTGGGAAGGTCACGGGAGGTGACCTCTGCCTCACAGACATCCTGGAAGTGCTGCCTAAAACCTAAAACCTAGGAATGGATTCTTCACAGGCTGAGTTGAAGAAGAGACTGGATCAAGGCTGACAGCCTTGCAGTGGCCCAAGCTAAACAGCCTGTGCTTACTTCCCCAACCCCTATCTTTATCCTGAGTTCTACACCTATACACTGTCCAACTATATACATCTTTTAAAAAATATATTTATTGATTTCAGAGAGGAAGGAAGAGAGAGAAACATCAATGATGAGAGAGAATCATTGGTCAGGGTCCACAGAAACTGGGTGAAAACCAATCTGGGTGGTTTATGATGCTAATTTGTGGTCTGATTGTTATGCAGCAATATGCCATCACCAGAAGGAATGTTCTAACAGTGAGAGCAAATGGAGTAAGTCAATTCAGAAAGCACATGACACTCCTGAGGAAAATGGTGAACAACTCCATCATTTAATTACTATTAAAAGGGTGCTATGGATATTTTTTAAGTGTTTATTATGAAAGTTATAAGACTTAAAAAAAAGTGAAACTAAGGCTTAGAGATCGTCTTGTATCAAGTCTGTGCTACAGAGAGGACTGATCGATGCCTGCCATTAAGTAATATAGAACCACTGACGCCAACATTTGTCTTCGTCACAGGGAAGGATAGAAGCTTAACACATGGACTATGGTGAGCCATAACTCTTTCTAAGAAAGCGTTCTCTGAAAGTGCTGACAAAAAGGAAACCACAGGAAGGCACTCGTGGGTAAAATGGGATATACTGTCCACTAGGGGGCTAATCCTGGTTGGTTTCACATTTTCAATGCCTCCCCATAAACCACTTTGACTCACAGGGTAACTGATTGCTTCAGTCACCACAGTATCCTTACCAGCCCTCCCATGCCTTATTGGTAACTAGAGGCCCAGTGCACGAAATTCGTACAGGGGTGGGGGTGGGGGTGGGGGCCCTCAGCCCCCGCTGAAGTTGAAGTCAGGAAATCCAAGTCCACCGCCTAGTTGTGCTGCCAGTTATTAGTGTAACTTTGACATTAACTCTTTGGGTCTCAGTTTACTCTTCTATGAAATGGCAGTTATAATGCCACCTTGCTCTGCTCTCCCTGTAGGATTCTTGTGAATTTTACATCAAATAATACATGCAAAAACATTTAGAATAAATGATAACAAAAAATCAATGAATCTTGAGTTATTAATATTTCTACTTACTTAGCACATATAAATACTGGAAGTGGGTATCCCTGTTGTTATGCTACAAGTAAAGACTGATACTTCCCCAACCCCTATCTTTATCCTGAGTTCTACACCTATACACTGTCCAACTATATACATCTTTTAAAAAATATATTTATTGATTTCAGAGAGGAAGGAAGAGAGAGAAACATCAATGATGAGAGAGAATCATTGATCAGTTGTCTCTTACATGCCCCACACTGGGGATCAAGCCAGCAACCTGGGCATGTGCCCTGAATCGAACTGTGACCTCCTGGTTCATAGGTTGATACTCAACCACTGAGCCATGCTGGCCGGGCTACCAGTACATCTTTACCTTACTGTCCCACAGGCATTTCAAACTCAATTCACCTGAACTGAACCCACCTTGTGGCACCTTCCTTCTGCTGGACCTGGACTAAGTCCCTGGAATCTGATCCCCTCCATTTGCAGTCTGTCCTATAACTGGTGCCCCATCTACTCATTTATTTGAGCCAGATAATCATCTTCGATTCATCCCTTCCATACCTCTCACATCTCTATTCTATTAAAGTTTTCTTAAGTCAATTTGCTGTAATGATTGCACTACTCTCTTTGAAACGACCTTGCCTCTCCATCTCCTTTAACACTTTCTATACATTGCAACCAGAGTCATCTTTCTTAACTTCACATCTGATCCTATATATTCCCTGATCCACTTCCTCAGACTCCCCATGGTCTTTAAGATGAAATACAGATGGTGCAGCACAATATAAAGGAAATATTCGTGATGTTAAAGCTTTCCCATTGTCACAGCTTTGCTGTATTCTAGTCACACAAATATTGGAGGCGCCTAGAAATAGTTTAGTCTTCTGGGTCTATTGTCCATGTTTGCTCTGAATGAAATATTTTTTACCATGTCCCCCCGCCCCAACCCCCCATCTTTGAAGGTCTCATTAAGACTCAGCTCAGATACTTTTTTTTTTTTGGAAAACAAATGCTTATTCTGTCCACTTACCTCTATCCCACTAACATTTGTTTGATTTCGTATCATTTCTACAAGTTCCCAAAGCACTTCTTTTAACTCTTATCCCTCTATATTGCAAGCATTGACTTTCATCATTAATCTATGAGGTATTTGATTCCTAGAGACTTACCTTATTTATATTTGCATGTATCGTTGATTGAATTGAGTAAATACATGAGTTAAGGTCCCAAAGGGTGATGCAGCAAAAATCTGAATTTTGGTCACACCTATAAATTAAATCAAGGGGTGAGCAATCAGAGTACAATGCTAATTTCAACACAAAATATGTTATAAGCCTAATTCATTGAATTAAACTATTTATGCATGCAAACAGAAAAAGGATTCTCCATAATAGAGAGAAAATAAAGAGCAACTTTTGAAATTCCGTCTGCAGATAATAATTTGGTGCATAAATGGAAAAATCAATCCTATCAATAATCTAACCCTATCTTTGAACTTTATCTCCATTTATATTTTTAAGGCAACTCACACTTAGCATGAACATAGAAATAGTCTCCACTTTCTCTCAAAACATATTCATTTTTAATTTCTCCCAACTCAGGAAATGGCACCATGATTCATTTAATTGCTAAAGTAAAAATGCTAGCAATTTTATAGGCATCTTGTTTTCCTTTCACCCCCACACACAATTTCTATAAATAATTATAGATCATGATCAGTATAATTTACCATGTTGTGGCTGGAGACAGACACAAAGATAAAATAACACTTGTAATTTCAAGTTACTGGGTGCCATTAGCATAATAACGACTAAACCAGAAGAAGGGGTCATGTGCTCCAGAAACACAGAGAAAATAAAAAATTGGCAGGATTAGACCCATATGTAAATTGCTTTAGAAGAAATACAAGCTAGAGCAGTGGTTCTCAACCCTCCTAATGCCGCGACCCTTTAATACAGTTCCTCATGTTGTGGTGATCCCCAACTATAAAATTATTTTCGTTGCCACTTCATAACTGTAATTTTGCTACTGTTATGAATCATAATGTAAATATCTGATATGCAGGATGTATTTTCATTGTTACAAATTGAACATAATTAAAGCATAGTGATTAATCACAAAAACAATATGTAATTATATATGTGTTTTCTGATGGTCTTAGGCGACCCCTGTGAAAGGGTCGTTCGATCCCCAAAGGGGTCGCGACCCACAGGTTGAGAACCGCTGAGCTAGAGAATGTTAAAGTAATGAGAATAAGAGTAAAATAAACTAAGGATGTAGGTCTTTTGCAATAGGTTTGATTTCATATCAATTTGGGGAATAGTCAATGCTAAGAAGCCATGTAACAGTGAAATAGGATACCCCGGATTTCAGAGAGGAGGGGAGAGGGAGAGAGATACATCAATGATGGGAGAGAATCATTGATTGGCTCCTCCTGCACTGGGATCAAGCCAGCAACCTGGGCATGTGCCCTGACTAGGAATTGAACAGTGACCTCCTGGTTCTTAGCCGACGCTTAATGACTGAGCCATGCCAGCCAGGCTGGATACCAGTGTTTTTGAAGGTCTAGGTCACAAAGATCAAAATTTTGAGGTGGACAACTCAAGTATTCTGATAATTGGAACAACCTAGGACGAACTGAATGTTCTGATTCTGAGGCTTTTAGGGGCCCAAGGGATGACTACTGTAGCCTCAGCTCTTCATGTCCCAGCGAGTAAAGAGGTTGGTAGAAGGTGTTATGAAATAAAATGCTTAATTAACAGTGATGATTTAGGCCCCAAGTTTTTCAAGGTAACATTTGACTAAACGTCTGGCCTTCATACAGAGGAAGCACAGAGCTTATCAATTCATGGATTTTGTGTGTACTTACAAGGTCTTATACAGGCGAAGTTTGAGGTTGCAGTGGATACACCATAAAGATTTAAGAGGGCAGGTATTCAAACAGCGCTTATTTCATATGGCGGGCTATCCTAGTTCAGGAAGGATTACCATATTATGGGAAAAGTAAGATTCCAATTTCTCACAATATGAGCCCAAAGAAAATAACTGTTCAATTTTACAAAATAGACAATTTTTTTTAAAGAAAAATTTCAATTTTGGCAGAAAGCTTTCCAACTTCTTCCAGTGCCTTGGATCCTGCGTGTTAAATATTTTATGATGCATTCCAGCAATACATTCTTGCCAATTAACTGAGATCACGGGTTGACAGGGTGTCAGCCGATACACAGTTCTTCGGATACATATTTGATAGCATAAGGCCAGCAGTTTCTATAATATGGAGTTATTTGGGTCTACGAACGTTTACACTGGCAGTTTGCAGAAATGATATCATGGGTAATAGAACAGATTTTGCCCATACCATCTGTTATTATTCAGAGACTCTCATTTCACAAATGAAAAACTAATTGATAACAGCATCAATGCTAAGACGGCTGAAAGACATTTCTCCTCTGAACATGATGATTTAGCTGTTTTCTCCACAATGCATTTTTGATTACCTCGGCTACAGAGTAAGACACAACGTGCCTTACTCCCAGCTCTTCCCTGAGCCTCATTTACCACTTGTCTTCTCTTAGCAAAAGGATATCACCAGCCAATCAACCTAATCACTCACCGAGGAAATTTGCATCGTGGCAACGGAACCAAATGTCTTTCATTCCAATGACACAATAAGCAAGGTAACTGTCACAAAACATACCGAATGCAAGGAAAACGTACTCCAAATATTATTGGAGAAGACCCAGATTATATCTCCGAGTTGCTGCCAAATTGATTTTTTTGCTATTTAATATTATTCCTCTGTCATAATAACTCCTTTCATCATTATCAACCTGATGAGCTCTGTGGCTGATTTGATTTCATCACTAAGCCAACCAAGCCACAGATGGATGGTTCATTTGGGAGCCAGGGTATCATGTCACTTCAACATCCCTGACTGTCCCGAGTTCTGCTCCAAATGCTGAGGGAGAATTAACACCCAGAGACAGGGTGGTAGGTGTTCAGTGAGTGGTTTTTTCAGTGAGTATATTTTATCTATGTATTTTATGTGGTGAGGTGTAAAATGTCCAAATTGATAGAACCTGGATTCTATAATCAGATCCCCCTGCGCACAAATCTTGGTTCTCTCACTCGTTAGAAGCTTTTGAATCTTGGTGTCTTTGTAGAATGGAGATACTGGTAGTCATTTCCATTTTCAGAGAGATACTTGCCAATTAACTAGGATAAAGTGAAAAATATGTGGAGGGCATTTCTTGCTAAAAGGATGACCCCAGCAGCATTGTGGCCAACAACCTGCTTCCCGGAGTCACGCACACACCACATTCCGCCAGGAATCGCATGCTTTTGCCCAATCAGTGGATTCCATTCATCGTGTTTCCTCCTGTGTAAGAAGTAGTGGGGAGGGAATTAAAGAAAGAAGATGCATGGGGAGGGAGAGAAATGGAAGACAGAGAAGGACACGGGAGTGTATCTAACTCATCTAACTCAGTTACGTGGGGCAAGTGGGAATATGATGGGTGATGTCTCTAACTGGTTTGCCTAGAGAAGGGGTCCGTGTATAAAAGTAATGTGGAGAAAAGGATTGAGAAAAAAACATCTGATGGCATGGCATGTAGGGTCTTGTGCAGTTGAAGCTGTATTTTCTGGGCAGCACAGATTCATGATGCCCTCTGCAGTGAGTAATATTATTATGCAAAAACTAAGATGAGTGGCCAATTAGATTTCATCTTCCCCTCCTTAGAAGATGTGCAATTCTTCAGACCCCCGTCAAGGTCAAATGATGTTAAACATATAGCAAGCATATATTAAACATGACGAATAAGTCCTAGGACCATTTTATGTGGAACAGCTTTGTGGTCTTCTGATATATCCCCCTTAGAAGAATATAGCCTTCAGCAGGGTTAGACCCTTCCCGCATAGTAAACTTGTTTACTTCTTCCTGTCCCTGTTTTATCTTATCCGAACATATAAAGCTGCAACTTCAAAGTCATTAGGAATAGAGATTGTGTCCTGCACTTGAATATCCTTCATGTGAATTGCCCTCCGGAGGAGGAACTTAATGATCACAGTAACAGACTGATCTCCACATCCCTGAAGCTCCCGCCTGAAGGTCGTCTTGCAAGCAGTCACCGGAGGCAGAGGCACAGGCTCTGCTCAGGCTCAGGTGAGCTCCTCAGGAGGCGGCTCCCCCGCATGAATCTGATCCTGGGTCTCCTTTCCTCTCTGGTTTTACTTGGAATTTAGTGCTGCTGCAGACACCAACAGAGGGAAGTGTGGAGATAAACAGCCCTGCTTCCAAGAGGAACTACACCAAGGTTTCTGTACTGAGCTAGAAACTGCATTTCTGATTTTAACCTAGCGAGGAGCTGAGCAGTGTGACTGCCCTCACCTCCGCGAGTCCTGCTCCCTCTGCAGGGAGTGGAGGAGCACAGACCTGCTGAGCGGAGGCCTCGGGTTAGTGCCTGTGGAAAGCGAGTTGCTCCTCCCAGCTCCACGGAAGATGTAGTTACATACTCGGACATAGCACACTTTCTTCTCATTGTACAAAGAACAATTAGTTGCCAGGTAGCCTATTTTTAAAAATCTTTCCAATAATAATGGGTTTATTAACCATCATCTAACTCAGTTAAGTAGGAGGACTAGTCCCGTAGTGAAGCAATTAAAAAGAAATATGGGCACACGGGGAGAAGAACAGCAGACGAGATTAATCAGGAGAAACCAAATTTTACCGAAAAGCGGACACTACCCCCAGGCAGGCTGTGCAATGGCCTAGGACAGGTTAGCTTGCTTTTGTAGGACAAGGAGCTTTGGTCAAATACTCGCTTAATCTATACGACGACTTCACTTGGAAAATCATTCAAAAGAATCCCCCCCATAAGCTCCGATAGCCAGTCAGGGTCTGTATGAGTCCCTGATTTGCAATCATCTCCTGAATGATCACATGAGTCCGCCATCCATCCTCTTAGCTCTAGGAGCCTTGGGGGCAACAGTTTGCTTTTTCCAGTGCGTGGTTAGTAAGAAAGAAACAGCTGTTGAATGGGTGTTGAATGAGATGAGCTGGAGAGAGGCATCAGACAGCGTGTAACTGAAATGTAAGTAATGGAAGTGTAACAAAAAACCACTGGTGGGGCTTTTCATCACTTCGGTGAAGAGCCGAGTCTCGCCTTCCACTGCTCCCTATAACTTCTGCATGGAAGCCTTCGCCCACCCTCTCAGGCTCTCATAGGAAACATCTGGGATGTCAGAACGACGACCCAAGGTTAGAGCCCTGCGACATTTTTGGGCTCTTCAAGCTCTGAGAAGCACAATAATTACGTTTGCTGGGAGTCTCACCTCCCATAGCCATGCCCCTTAATCACACACACAGTGGCGACCTCTAAAGTGCGCAGGCCTGGGATGAAAGGGGTGGGCTCACATGCTGCCTTTAGGACACAGACACATGGTTGAGAGTTCAAACCGAGGTAATCCGAACAGATAATTTTATGTTTGAGTTTTCTCTTAAGCTAGCATGAAAAGTGTAGATGGGGTTTTCTACATAGATTGCAAATGCTCAAAACATCGATTTAAAGGCTCTCGTTGGATAAGCATACTTTATTTGAGGGCTGAAAACTTTCTAATACCATTTTGAAATACTGCATATTTTCTGTAGCTGAATCTATGAGAATTATTTTTATAGTGAAGTCAGAAATGGAGAATTGTAAGTACTTCCAAATGAAATCCCTCAAGCTTTCAATGCAAAAGCTGCTGTTCTGAAATAGCTGGAGAACAGTATTTCTGAAATTTTGTTGAACCGATTAGAAGAACCATATTTAATAAATTTTATTCAGGCATTTTATTAGTAACCATAATATGTGTTTTGAATGGCAAGTATATTGAGCATATAAAAATACTAGGGGCCTAGTGCACAAATTCATGCACCTTGAAAGGAACTGTGGAAAGTGGGGCTGCAGTGGGCACAGGGGTGGGTCTCGGCTCATCCTCCACACCTTCACCTGGCCCCTCCCGCCACAGCCCCCCATCCCCTGTCTGCCCGCAGCCCTGCTCCAGGTCCCGCTTGCTCCCATGCACTGATGGTGCCAGCCCAGGTTGCACCTGCGGATGGTGTGGAGCGACTGGGGCTGGTGCCAGTAGTGGGTGCAAGCGGGGCTGGTGCCATCAGTGGGTGTGAGTGGCGGCTGCTGGCCTGATCACCCTTCAGGAGCAGGGGGAGGTAGAGAAGCCCTCATGGGCGATCAGGGCCGGCAGCCGCCGCTTGCACCCGCTGACGGCGCCAAGCGATTATATTTGTTGAAGTTATCTTACTCTGGTGATATGGGCTAACAATTCTGAAATTATTATACGTATGTACTGGAATTAAACAAATGAAATGAAGGGATGGCAGTTGTCGGGAGCCAGGTTTCTCACCATTGAAGTGGGAAGTTGGGGAGAAAGACAAGCAAGGGGAGAAAACTAGAATGAGCCCCATGTTAATGCATTAGAGTTGATGAGAGTGTGAATTCATAGTTAGCTTAATGCAGACACAGACAAATACATATAGAAATATTTACAGATACTTATATGTATTTGTATATGTATACATATACACATACACACATATATATATACATATACATATATACACACACATATATATATATCCCATGTTCAAAGGCTGTTAAATCATGTTGTTTACCCATATCTTCAGAAAAAAATCACTTCTAGTGTCGTGGTAAACAACCTGCTTGCCTATTTATAATGGTCTGGCCCTCTAGCAACTTCAGCGTGAAATTATAGCTAACTTGCCTACAAATGTCAGGTGGTCATAATAATCTGGCCACTCAGTGTATATACACAGGTAAGTATACATGTATACTTTCATGCTCTTTCAGTTGAAAGGATCTAAAAAAAATACACTCCAGTAGCAAGCAGTACACAAACATACATAAACAAATGAAATAAAAATGATAATGAATGTGGGTATGTCAATTGGACATAGGAGACAAGAAGAGCTCCCGATGGCCAAAGTTGGAGAAGTTTATGCACCAAATTAAAAAGTATTGGAATATGACCCAACATATAAAGTAAATATCCATGGTTCTACCTGATATAAATAAATGATCAGTTAAAAAATAAGTGGCTAATAGACAAATCTCTGTGCAAAAGAATTCTACATAATTTATGTAGACTCTCCAACCTCAAAGAAGTGAAGAATAAGTCTTCAGCCATAGTCACTTCCTTCCAAATATAGAGTACAGAAAGGAGGGAAAAAAGAGTATATAAACAGAGGAGAAATCTGACAAACTCTACCTTAACCACGCGATCAAAGTCAACATCAACATAAATTACATGCATGCTTGGACTCTTGATAAGACACGGTCTTCTTCCCAACACCCACAACTCCAGTCAAACCAAGAGAAAGCCATCAAACAATTACCAATTGATGGGGATTCTATAAAATACCCGACTAGGTTTCAAAATTGTCAAAATCATCAAAGAACAAAAAAAGTCTGAGAAAATGTCAGAGCCAAGAGAAAGCTAAGGAAACTTACCAACTAAGTATGATAGTTTGGATAGAATCGTGGACGAGAAAATGACAACTGGTTGAAAACTAAGGGCATCTGAATAAAGTTAATGATACTGCATTATTTTTAATTCATTAGTTGTGACAAATTACCATACTAGTGTAATATGCTGATACAGGAAAAACAGGATGTGAGGTTTATTTCACTAGGGTCTAAAGGGACTTTTGGGGATAATGATGTTCTCTATCTTGACGGTGGCAGTGGAAGGACCACTGTATCCATCTGTTAAAACTAATTAGTGAATTTTGTATGTAAACGTACCTCAATGAAGTTGCTAAAGAAAAACTTTACAAAATAGAATAGTCAAGCCATAAAGTGATAATAGTCATTAGCTACCCATTAAGCAATCTGGTAAGTCCCGAGTTATATGCCATATAATTGACCAAAAATATTCCTGCTCACAGGTGCTGCTGGAACTCTTTCCCATGACTGTTCCCAGTGAATTGGAGTATAATTTAAGACTAGACGAAAGCCTATGAAATAAGGGATCCTCTGCTATCCATTTGGTATGTCTATTGTTCATCAATCTCTCATTTCCAGGAATTAGCCTTCCCATATGATCAGATATCTAGTACTCTCTAGGTCCCTATGTCCAGGGTTGGGCCAACGTAGACTTACAGTTGTAAACACAGAGTTTATTTTTATATTATTAATTGCTGTAAGCCCACTGTTATTACTATGTACCTATTTTTGCCCAGTCCTATATTCTGATTTTTAAAAACATATATAAAGGCTTAACCAATGATCAAAATATAACTGCCTCAGCTTACTATATTTTCAGCAATAAGATAAATGACTTAAAGTTAAACATTCATTGGGTGTTTGTATATATATATATATTTGTGCTCCTGGTAATAGTATGTCTTACACCTTCAGAAAAAGACGAGGTCAAAAAATCTCACTGCTAGTTGGGGCATATTCACATGGTATGCAGAGAGGTATTACTGTTTTAAATTAATGTTTACATTTCTATATAATGAACTGTGTGGAAAATAAATGATGCATGCCTTTTACTTAGCCCCAAAAATTAATGTAAATTAATTATTTATCACCACACACGTGAGAATGAAACCATTTGTACTATATTAATATGTTTTTTCAATAAAAAGCTCTTTCTATGTATTGCATAGAAATATTTTGCAAGTAATCTGTCTAGTTAAATATGTTCCCATGAGCTTAAGTAAAAATGTCTAGTTCGTATTCATGAGAAGAAATGAATCTCCTTAATAGGGTTAACTGGTTGCAATATATGACTGCAATTCAAAAAGGCACAGTGCTTTACTTATATACACATGTGTGTATATTCTGAGGGAAGTAATCATATCAATAACCTTGAGCAACTTCTTTAACCACGGGGTAACACAGAAATTCTTTTACTCATGCACCTTCCCATAAAGCAAAAATGCTCTATTACCAGCTGTAATTCTGTTTATGTATCTTAAATATTGTTAACAAAATAACATGGCTATTAATACTAGTAACAATTTTGGTAAAGTGTTTTAAACGTTCCTTCCTAATTGAGACATTATGGTTAATCTATACCAGTAATTATCATACAGAGAAATTGTATATAAACAAGTTGAACACTAGAACATGACATGAAATAATATTTAATTGAATCATGATGATGAACCATGATGTAGCTGAGCTGTATTCAGCAAAGTTTGAAAGCAATGTGTCATAACAGTAAAAAGACTACTTTGAAGATACCCTAAAATATTTTTCTAAGAAGAGCCTCATGTTAGTAGTAAACTGATTATTTAAAGTTACACAAGTGAACTAATTACGGAAGAGAATATCAGGACGTTAAGTTGGTGTCAGTGGGGTTCTCAACCTTCCTAATGCCGCAACCCTTTAATACAGTTCCTCATGCTGTGGTGACCCCCAACCATAAAATTATTTTCGTTGCTACTTCATAACTGCAATTTTGCTACTGTTATGAATCATCATGTAAATATCTGATATGCAGGATGTATTTTCATTGTTCGCAACCCACAGGCTGAGAACTGCTGGCTAGAGACATATGCCTTCTGCTGCCCAAACTGAAAGGACTAATTGAAATTTCAGCCCCCAAGGAAATACCGTGGCACAAGAGTCAACCATAGCAAGACCCTTCCCAAACAGTCACAGAAATACACACAAAAACAGAGGGCTCTTGGCCTCATCTTTTTTTTAAAATATAGTTTATTGATTTTTTTAACAGAGGGAGAGAGATAGAGAGTTAGGAACATCGAGGAGAGAGAAACATCAATCAGCTGCCTCCTGCACACTCCCCACTGGGGATGTGCCTGCAACCAAGGTACATGCCCTTGACTGGAATAGAACCGGGGACCCTTGAGTTCGCAGGCCAACGCTCTATCCACTGAGCCAAACCGGTTAGGGCTCATCTTTCTTTAATTAACTAAGAACAATGTCCCTGAGAAAAACCTATTGACTAAACATGCCCCAACATCTTCCCAAGTGAATTCTCTTAGGATGCTAACGTACCAGAACAAGATTGGATCAACACACCCATGTGCCTGTCCATGAACGTTAATGCTAATGATTGCAGTGAAAACTCTAATGCGTGTGCTTTGCCTAAGCTTTCCTCTCGAACTTGCTCATTGAAATAATATCCCCCAATCTGCTTTGAAACTAAAATACGGCAGACGGTCAACACATAACTAGCGTGATACCAACAGGTTACCTATCTGAGAAAATGCTGCATTTCCAAATACTTTAAGTCAAATATTCCTGAGACGAGAATTTGGGAACAAAGCATATATTTGTAATACACAGAATTGCATAAAAATGGCCACAGACAATGGCCATGTCTTTGCATTTTATATAGCTTTCGTAGTGCATATAAATCAAATGGTGAATGCAATTCTAAAAAAAAAAAAAAACAGGTGCTCCACAAATTGTTTAAAAAGATTTTGGATAAAAAACTTATGTATGCTAACATTTCTGGTGCTGCCAATCCACTAAAAAGTTGAACATTGTGAATTTTAATCCAATGTTTTAAAGTTCAATAAGATGACTGGAAATTTGGGACCAAAAAAAAAAAAAGAATACCTTGAAAACCTTTAGTGGTTTTTGCTATAATCAGTGATCATGTACCTGGTTGATTCAAGGTTATTTTCATTCAAAATATGTGATACAAAAACACACAGATTTCTGACTTCATGTCTCTCTGTTGAAGACTATGTGTCCTCTTTCCTAAGGGTACTAAATGTTTGTAAAGAAAGAATATAGATATGCCCTGGAGAAATACAAGTGATAAGGTTTAGCATATGCAGTAAGAGAAAATACATTGTAGTATATCATGAAGTCTACAGTCTCTATTTAAAACATATTTGAGGTGTCTAATAATAATAAATGCTTGCAATTATAGTTGTAAATTGTCACAGGTTTCTAATACGAATCATGATTTAAGACATTTTAAAATGTAAAGAGAAAATGTGCATCTTAGAATTGACCAATACAGTTTTTGAATTACAAATAAAGACACATGAGGGTCATCGGGCACATGAGCCCTAAATATCTAAGTAGCATATGTGTGTTCCTTTTCCTTTTTATTTTCTCTTAACACAAATTCACTGTGTTGATGCCAAAGTAGCTAAATGCTGTGGGCTGAATAGTGTCCCCCAAAGATTTCGAAGTTCTAAGCTCCCAGTGTGACCTGGTGTTGAAATAGGGTCTTTGCAGATGATCAAGTGAAGGTGAGCTCATTAGGATGGGCCATGATGCAATATAACTGTGTCCTTATAAAAAGTGGGAATTTGGACAATGAAACATGCACACAGGCAGAATGCTATGTGAACATGAAGCCAGAGATCGGCGTGATGTATTTGCATGTCAAGCAATGCCAAAGATTGCTGGCCAACTACCAAAGCTAGATATGGAACATACCTTTCTAGGCATGGAACAAATTCTTCCACTCAGCTCTCAGAAGGAACCAACCCTGCAGGCACTCAGATTTCACATTTCTATCCTCCCCAACTGTGAGACAACAGGCTGTTGTCTAACCATCCCGGCTGAGATGCTTTGTTCTGGCAGTCCTGGAAATGAACACAGGAAGACAATTTAGTAATACTTTAGCGAAACATTGTTGATCTTGTTGAAGTGTCAGTAACAATCACAGCCTTTTTCTTATTACTCTTCAGTTAAGCAAATCATTTAATCAGAAACCCAATATTCCCAGCATTTTTATATATTGCCTACTATTGACTTTTACTCTCCTCTTGCAGTAAGCTTACGTATTTAAAAATTATGAATAAAGTGTCAGAGAAAGGAATGAAATAGCTACTACTCCTAAGCAGCCAAATAACACAAATCTAATGTCATAAATTTCCTCGAAGTGACTAGCACTTGTCATAGTGAAAATTTCCAGAGATGCCTCATGTTGCAGGTAGACCAACGTTACTTCTTTGAATACGTATGTCTCTCTCTGTGCACATGTGCCCATATGTGTGTGACTATGTGTGTGTGTTTACTGAAGAAGGCAAGGAGGGCTCAATTTTCACATTTCCTTCTCCCAAACTGTTTCTGTTTGGTTTTGGTATCCTATACAGGGCCTACTTTTCAGACTTTCATTATAGTTAACGTTAAAAAAAAAATTCATGTTGATTAGTCAGTACTAGATGCCTTGTGCTGCTTAAAAGAACAGCTGCGGCTTAGCCATAGTTTTTATCTGTTTATAGGTAGAGGACAAAGGAGAGGATGTTCCCTCTATCCTCTCAGGCTCTGGAGGAAAAATAATTTTCCTTCTACCCTTCCCGGTTTTTGGCTGAGACCCCTCGAATAAAAGCTAGGTTATTAGAGAAAAACTAACAGAAGTGTATTAACATGGATACTTCATGTGTATATGGGAGACCCAGGGAAAATAAGTAACTCAGAGCAATGGGCTTAGAATTCCAGCTTTCTAGCAGGGTCAGCAAAGAACAATCCATTTGTGGCCAAATGACAGGACCAAGGGAAGCAGTTTTAGGCTGGCAAGGACTGAGATAAAGGCCAGTAAGTAAAGCCTTTCTTTTTTATACATTGATTTTAGAGAGAGGTGGGAAGGAAGGAGGGAGGAAGGAAAAGGGGGGGGAGACGTTGATTTGTTGTTCCACTTATGTTTCCACAACGTTATCATATGGGGACCTCTAACCAAATGAGATGGGATGTAGGCAATTTAGGAGGAAGTAAATACATTTCATTTTTACTTTTTTATTGAATTCATTGGGGTGAAATTGGGTAATAAAATTACATAGGCTTCAGAGGTGCAGTTCTATAATACATCATCTGTGTATTGTGTGCCGCGCCAGCAACAGCTATGGGTGAGCCTGAGAGGGGGCGGTGAAGGATTCCACAAAGACAGACAAGAGAAGAAAGCTGGGTCTGGGTAGGACGCGGCTCTCTCTGATGGGGAGACAGCACCACCGCCTGCAAGCCCAGCCTTTATTTTATAGCCAGATTCCAGAGTAAGGGGTGGTTAGGATGTTTACAACAGTGGTTCTCAATCCTGGCTGCACATTAGAATCACCTGGGAATCTTTTTAAAATCCTGATTTCTGGGCCTCACCCTCCGGAAATTCTGTTTCTTTGTTACGAATGTTGTGGCCCCACCCCATAACAAAGAAACAGAATTTCCGGAGGATGAGGCCCAGAAATCAGGATTTTAAAGATTCCCAGGTGACTCTAATGTGCAGCCAAGATTGAGATCCACTGGTTTACAACGTTCTCATCTCAGTTCCATGCACCTGATCCAGCGTTGTTGACTCACTGCACCAGGCAGCCTGCACCGCGCAGCCACGTGGGGCCACAGGTTCGGACCATCCGAACACGGCAACCCCCTCCGCAGTATTGCATTGTGTCCTCTGCACCCCAAGTCAGGTCTCCTTCCATCACCATTTACCTCCTCTACCCTCTCCGACCCCCGCCCGCCCCCTTTTGCCCTGGGAATCACCATGCTGCTGTCAGTGTCTAGAAGGTGTTGTTTTTCCTTTATTTGCTTGATCCCCTCACCCTTCTCACCCAGCCCTGCAAGCCCACCCGCCCCCCGTCTGTTCTCTGTACCCGAGTCTGTTTCTACTTTGTCGGCTAGTTTACAGGGGTCACCGGGTTCCCCCGGGAGTGACATCCTAGGCCGCTGGTGGGAAGCCTGCGGGTCCTTCCTGAGGCCGCCCCCCACCTCGGCGCAGACACTGTGCCCGCTCGGGCCAGGGCTTGGGCGGGGGTCCGGGCGGCCGAGAGGCTGCTCCGGCTGCGGGGAGGGGCGCAGGCCTCCGCCGTGACCGTGACCTCGAAGCTCGCGGGGCCCCGCTCCCGCTGCGGCTCAGGAGCCCGAGGAGGGACAGCCGTCCGCCCGGCCGCACAGCCAGCCCGGGGGTCGGGGGGCGCGCCCATGTTCCGGGGGGTCTTACCTCCTCGTCCAGGACCAGCAGGGCTCCCGTGGCACCTGCGCCTGCGGTGCCCTCGTGCTCCATCCGGGCAGCTCTACGTCCCCTACGTCCCCTACGTCCCCTACGTCCCCTAGGTCCTCACGTCCTCACGTCCTCACGTCCCCACGTCCTGTCCTGGGGGCGTGGCCACGGCGCAGGTGCGTGTGATCGAGGGAAGCTCCTGCCCTCGCGCTGACCCCGCAAACTCGCGCGGGAGAAGCTTCCACGCGCGAGCCAGGTGGTCGCTGCGGAGACAGCAGCCGGGACACAGGTCACAGGTGGGTGCAGCAGGGTGACCGGGTGACCGGGAGGAGGACAGCGGCGCAGGCGGGAGCGCAGGGCTGGGGGGCAGTATGGAGAGGACCTCCCCAAGTGGGTGCCGGCAGGTCCGGGTGCAGAGCGTGGGGGGCAGGGTGGTTCCGAAGGTTGCAAGTAGAAGGAGGTGGGGGTGGGGGTGGGGGGTGGACCCAGGCCCAGGCCCAGTCCCAGGCCCGCACCCAGATGCTGTGGAAGCAAGAGGCCGGCTCTCAGGCCCACCGCGCGCTGCCCGTACCCCCCCCCCCCCCCCCCGGGCGGGTTCTGTGCAGGGAGACGGACAGGGGCCTGGGCTTGCGGCGGGGACGCAGCGGACCTGACCCTGGGCCAGGCCAGCCCGGGGCCCACCCTTAGGCCAGCCGCTGCCCCTCCCCCAGCTCCAGAGCCGAAACGCCGAGACGTGGGCTCAGGGAGAGAGGAGAGCTGCCCACGGAGCACACCAGGCCCACTTCTGGGGAGCTGGCCCCGCTTGGAGCACAGTTTGGGGCAGCTCAGGCCTAAGGGTGCTGATAAAAAAGGGTGGGGGGTTTGACGTGAGCCGTTCAGGTGAAGCCGGTAGAGCCGAGAGAGCAAGAAGCTGAGCCACAAGCCCGCTGGTTTTGCAGAGAAAACCGGGGAGAGAGACAGCAATGCAGCAGCCCCTGTGGCCAGCGCCGACGTGGACCTCGGAATTACCCAGGCGAAGGCACCAAAGACGAATTCACATCCAAGAGACCGGCCGCTCCGCTGGCGATGAACGGAGCCTCACAGTTGGATGTGGTCCCAGCAGAAGCCGGCCGCCATGGCCATGGGCCAGGCAGAGCGCTCTGGCCTGCAGAGGTCAGGCCTCAGAGGCTTTGCACTGTGGGAAAACAGACGTCAGTAAAGTCGTCCTTCCGCATCAACATATAACCGACAGCTACCCCAGGGAGAGGGGGTCTTCGTTGCCACTGTCCTCTGAGCCCTGGACGCCCCCCTGCCGCTGGACTCACAGCCCCTGGAGGATGACACTGTCACCCTGACGTACCATGGCTTTCATTCCGAATAATGTCTGCCCCCAGCTTTACCTACCTACACCCTGGAGGTATTGGAGTGGGTCCAACAGGGTTTAAATGCTTATCTGTAATATGTGTAAAATGTCTGTTTCCCAAGTGATCAAAGAAAAATGTATCCATCTGAAGGTGAAGATAGAGCAACACATTATATTAACCATTATTCTCTCATTTCAACATAACAAGTTCTGTCTAAGCACTGTTGGTGATGGAACATGTCTCCTTTCATAAAAAAAAATGTAATTTAAACTGAGGCTGGTGTGACTGAGTGGTTGGGCGTCATCCAGTGCCTGCAGGAGGCAGCTGGCCAATGTTTCACTTTTCACACAATGTTTCTTTCTCTTTCTCTCTCAAAATACCCCCAAATCAACAATAAAAATAATTTTAAAAATAATGATTTCAGTGTTTAATTACAACACCGGAAAATGTTTGTAGCTATCACATAATATAGCACAAGGATCTCAAGTCGGTACAAACTAATTCGGAAAAGAATTTAAAAACACAACTGGACACGTTGTATTTGTATTCAGTATCTCAATACTGGAGGACATTTCTGAAAGCAGGGGACAGTGACTGCATACTGAAACTATAATTTGTAGCCTTAAGAGAATTGGGAGTATTTTAAAATATCAAATCTTTGGGGGATCTTTTATTTTTTAACATTTTTGAAGTTCTTTCTCCAGGCACCAATACCAAAGGATAAAGAAACATAGTTCAAATGACAGCCACTTCACAGAGCTTTGTAAAACTTGTGAAATAAAACATTTCAAAAGAAAGAAAAACTCAAGTTATCCCACAAGCATATACCAGTGGGGTCCTGTTGTTATTTTTGCTGTTTCTTCAAGTGAGAAGTTTCAGAAGAGAACCTGAATGGAAATGGGGTGCTAGTTTAGTTACAACGCTAGGGGCTTTATAATAAAAATTAAACGGGATTAGAATTTTAAATACAACCTGTAAGGCTATAAAGCAAATGTATGTGTTATTAAAATAGAAGCTATAAAATGGTTAGTAGTAACTATTTATTTCATTCAGAATTCAAACACTATTTTACCCCATGTATGTCTTTTCATCTTACTAACCTGGGATGAATAAGATAGCTTGAGGGGTTTTTTTTGTTACATATATATTTTTTCATATACAGTTTTTTGATAATTTTTTTACTTAGTACCATCATATGTGTCCCATAGAAACATAAACTTTTGATTAAATGTTAATCATTTTTTCTAGAAATTAATGAAAGCATTAAGACTCTTATTCCAAGAATTCTAGTAAAACAGAAAATTTAATCTCACCACATTTAAAGGGGACATAATTTGATAAGCTCATTTTACAAAAGTGAAAATGTCTTCAATATTGTCATTTACAAGTTGAATTTTTATTCCCATTGTGAATTTTCACTTATTAAATACCCTTACCTCTCAGACTGTTTGGTTTTCTGATAAATATGCCTTTATGAATTAATTATCATTTGGAAGTCTCAAATGAATAAAAAGGGAGATAATTATTCCATTTTCAACTGTAACCTATTATGTATTTATAGCAAATGCCTAGTAGATTTCAATTTAAACTAATCCTAACTATTGATAAAAAGATGTGTTCAGTTCCTTGTAATGTTGGCTTAGTTTGATGTCAAAAGTACAAAGACAGCGAATTCTCAAGCCTTAACAAACCAGAAAGGGATAAACAGCCTTTGAAATAGTTTTCAGAAGCCAGAAGGACACCTCCATAACCTTGCACTACGTACTTGACTTGCATAGCAAACACTGAGTAGAAAGATTTGACTTCTGCTGTTTCAGTTCAGTTGTCCTACAATAATAGCTCTCGCCATTATTCATATGAAAAGACTCCCAAAGTGAATCTCACAACAGAATCACCTTTTAAAAATGATGGTACATGCTCTTTATCGTGGGTTTTTCATAGGGCCAGACTACCTACCTTTGTTGTTTACAAAGAACAAGTTTGAGAATACTTTATGTTTTTGGAAGTAACAATATAGAACAGGTGCCTACCATGTGTAGGTAGGCGCTCGAATGAATGAAGACAGGTGTTAGAAAAATCGTGATTTTAATGCCTCACTTTTTTGCCAGTTTTATTGAGATATGATTGACATATAACATTGTGTAAGTTTAAGGGACACAACAGAATGATTTGATATATGTACACATTACCAAAGAATTACCACAAGATGTTTAAATAACATCCATCACCTCTCCTAGTTACAAGTTTGTTTTTTTGTGATGAGAAATTTAAGATCTACTCTCTTAGCAACTATCAAATATACAACACAGTATTGTTACCTAGATCCATCATGTTATAAATTATATCCCCAGAACAGATTATCTTATAACTGCAAGTTTGGACCTTTTGACCCCTTCACCAAATAATGCCCCCACTTTCTTACCCCCCTACCTCTGGCAACCACAAGTCTGACCTTTGTTCCTATGACTTTGTTGCTGTTGTGTTGAGTCCACATAGGTGTGAAATGATGCAGTATTTGTCTTTCTCTGTCTGATTTGTTTTACTTAGCATAATGCTCTCAAGGTCTGAGTGTAAATAATGCTGCAATGAACATGGGATGCACATATCTCTTTGGGACATTGATTTTCTTGCCTTTATACCCCAGGTGGGCTTGTTGGATCATATTGTAGTTCTGTTTTTTGAAGAGACTTGAATTCAAATTGATGGGGGCTGTGATGAACAAGAGAATGCAAATGAATCCATCCCTCTGTCAACCAGTGGCAACGTGGACCAGGGTTGACATATTTTTCTTCTTATTTATTTATTTTTCATGCAGAGAGACTGGATTTCTGGAATTTTATGTGTGATCTATGAATTCTTCAATTCTCAAGTGGAAGCACACATTTTAACAGTTTTTCATGGTCTGGCATACAAACCCATTCAAGGGCTGAGTCGCTACCATGGATTACCAATTCATAATCCCTGGGTTGCACACTTCAGAGAGTGAAAGAGGCTCCTTTTTAACCAGAGTTTGGGGAAAAGCCATCAAGGAATGTACAACACTCTAATGTGGGGTGCTGATAGTGGGGGAGGCTGTGTGTCTGGGGAGGTGCAGTGAGAGGTAATATATGGGCACTCTGTACTTCTCTCTCAATTTTGCTGCAATCCTAAAACAGCTGTAAAAATAAAGTCTATGTTTAAAAATCATCAATAAATTAATAACTAATTTAAAAATACAGAATCCCTAATAATAATAAATCAACATCACAAAATGTCTTTCAGTATGGAACCATTCCCATACTCTACAAACTAATACTCAAGTAATGAGGTCCCCAAAAGTACTGATAAATAAGATAAGGTCAGTCCCAGTTAATAAGTTAGTCCAGTATTTGTTTCTTCTTTCCTTCCATCTTTTTCTTCAATTCATCTCTTCCTTAACATGTGTTTTGCCGTTGTGCTGCATAGCTGTTTCAGGCCTCCTGGCACTGCTTTATATGGTAGGTGACAGACAGTCTGCCTTTCTTGAAATATTCCCATAAATACAGACCTGTCTGGGATTTACTCCCACCAGTCCAGATCATCTTCCAAAGTGACACTTTGCTAAACCCAAGATAAACAGACAAGACCTCAAAAATAACTTTATTTGTGTTAAAAAGGATGTATACTCCTATATGATGTTTATTAGACTCAGTATACCTTTTGCGATTTTAACAGGAAAATAGAATGATAATTAAAATCCTACTTGGTGAATTTCTTTTCCCTTTGGCAATAGGACCAAAATATTTTTAAATGCATTTTCTCATGAAGGGCTATAAATATGATTTTAAACAAAATCTCAATATTTTAAATTCATCTGAGATTGTTCTAATTAAATTAGTTCATCATAGTTCTGCATGATCACTTTCTTACACAATAATTTTTAAGAAATATGATTCCAAGTTTTCCAGCATAAATTATTTATACTCATTTCATTACTTGCTACCTTTGGTAGATGACATATCTCAATAAATCAATAGTTATGTAGCTCTAAAATTTCTAATGTTCTGATTGCATGTACATGATTGATATATTCTGATTTATCTATAATATTGAAGTGAAATATAAAATATCTTGATTAGATATGTTTTATTAAAATAAGACTAGAAATATTAATAAGGATGGTTAAGTAAATGCATTTGGAAAGCATGCTCACTGACATTTAAGAAGAATGTTTCCTAATATAAACGCAAATAGCAGAGAATTTTAAATGCCTTTTTGTAAAGCATTATTAATAATCCGAGCTCCAGTTTCTTTTCACCTCTTGGATTCATGCTTTGCATTGAGAGTACAGAGTTGATTTGAGAAAGCAAGAGTTAATCCAAGCCTAGAGTATACAGGTCTGTTTTGTTGTTTTTATTTTTTGTTACTTAAAAACCAAACATCTTGTAAAATCGGGATGATAGGAGTCCCTACATAAAGTTTTACTGGGAGTATTAAATATTACCTGACCAAGTTTGAGATATAAATTAGAAGCTATGATTTAACCCTCAAACAATTTCATTTTAGCCACCCACTCAAGACTTTTTCCAGGAAATAATGCAGTAAATAATCACAAAATACAAGCTTTAAGCTTGTTTTCTAGGTTGTTCATCAGAGTGTTACATATGAATGAAAATTCTGGAGGAAAAAATACTGAACAATGTGGAAATATGTTTGACTAAAATACTGCATATATAAAAAATTACATATTAGATAGGAATCGAATTTTGGTTAATACTTAATGATAAGTAAAATATTGATGAACAAATCAAATGAAAATGCAAAGCTATAATGCTATATAGAATTCATCTATTTTCAATTACATAAAGATAACTCTATGTACATAAGCATACAGACATACATATGCAGATAAATGTATACATCCATACATTGATGAAAAAATTATTGGAAATAAATATGCAAAATGTTAATAGCAGGATCAATGTTGTTTTTAAATTAATTATAAAATGCCCATGTATTAAGTACTCAACATAGCCAGTGAATAGTTCCACAATGTTTTTAAATCCCCATCCTCTCTTTTCCTGTAGCTCAATTTAAAATACTTATTTAGATATTTGTAAAGGATGCATGCAAAAAATGCTGATAGTTTTAAATGCTTGTAGTGTACAATCATGCCATTAGCCTATAAATAGAGGTTAAAGAAACATTGTTAAACATGAACTATAATAAGTCTTATGTGGTGGGAAGTTTTAATTTGAATGTGAGCTATCCACTGCTTGGATTCAGTGTTTAGGGGAAAATTATATAGAGCTAGCTTGTCAGAAGTAGAAATGTATTGATGGAGAAATCCATAGAGTACTTACTATAAAGAATGTATGAACGGAGGCACAAACAAAAACGCTGACCTTGGTGGGAGCCATGATTCTGAGACTAGACTGTACCTTTTGTACTTGAAGGTATGCCTGGGACCAGAGGATGGGACGTAATGCGTCTCATCAGCACATCAAGAGGCACCCTTGGCAAGAACTGGCTTCCTCAGTTGTTACAGAGAAGATGTCAGGTAAGATAAAGTCCAGAAAACGATGGCTGCCCTGAATTATTTGTGACATATAAAGCATTCGGATATCCACAGCTTATAATTTCATACTTTTTTCAGTTTGTTTCTTATTTTCAATTATGTGGTTGCTTGATCTAAAATAAGGTACAGCGTATCTGGAAACTGTGGACGTGTATAAGTCAGAGTGACATGTAATCATAGCATCATTCACAAAATAGAATGGCCAAGAGCAAAGGAAGTCATAGGAACAGTTTTGTAAAGGAGATCTAAGATTATAGGAGATACTTCCTATTTCTTCTGATTCTTTTAACAGCACATAAAAGGAGACTGGACACACAAAGTGTGCTGAGAAAAAAAAAATTCCTAAAATGGCTTAAAACAACAACAACCCCACACTGCTCGTATATCTCAATCCTTAACATAGATGACTTTATGTTCATTTTGTCATCTCTGCAGTCACTTTTGTAGTTAAACATTTGTTTGGTTGCTTTTGAGAAACTGCCCAGAGGGAGCCAAGATGTTGGACAAGCAGAAAATTATGAATATGTTCAAAGTCTGAGTACTTCAGTGCTAGTACAGTACAAAGTACTCGGAACCTGTTCAAAGAAAGCCATGTTTAAGATTAAAGGAAAGTTTGATGACAGTGACTCAATAAATTGATGATAACAATTATAAACGGATAAAAAGTACTTCATCCTTCAAAAAATAATAACTGATAGTGTCAGGATTGTCAATAATGAGTAATTTTTCTTTATTTTTACAAATTGTCATATAAAGAATTTTTCAAAATAAAGACTGAAATTGTAAAAAAAAGAAAAAGGTACACTAAAAGAACCAAATAAAAATTCAAATGTTGAAAAATTCAAACTGAAATTAAAAAACTCAATGTAGAGGCTCAGCAGCAGATTTGAGTATAAGAGGTTAAATACAAGAGACTCACAATCAGACAGCACAAACAGTTGCAAGACAAATAAAATTGTGAAAGCAACAATAGCAAAACCATCCACTATGTGCAGCAAAGCACACTAAGATCAGCAGCTGACTTCTCAGAAGAGATGTTGTTAAACTTCTTTTAGGTCTCGTATCAATAAGCAGGGGTACAGATTGTGTGATCTTTATTTAGGATAGGTAAGTATCACTTATCTGGACTTCAGTCAATATTAAAAAAAAAGCCTCACTTAAGCTCTGGAACTAGTCTATATAAAAAGCCTAAGCAACCGTTCAACTGTTCAACTGGTAGCTATGACGCACACTGGCCACCAGGGGGCAGACACTCAACGCACAGGCATGGAAACATGGAACAGAAAAATCTCAGAGGGAAGGGGAAAGGGGAGGGCGGGAAGAGATTAACCAAAGACCTTATGTGCATACTAGAGGCCTGGTGCATGGACCGGTGCGGTCCCTTGGCCTGGCCTGTGGGGATCGGGCCGAAACCGGCAGTCTGACATCCCCCCAGAGGTCCCGGATTGCAAGAGGGCGCCGGGATTATGAATCCATGCACCGGGCCTCTAGTCTTATATAAGTCTATATAAGAAGAGTGGCTGGTCGGATCTGCATGTGAACCAAAACTTGAGAAGATAAACAGGCAGAGTGTGAAGTGAGAATACCAACACTGGTAATCTGGAGAAGATAATATATGTAGTGTGGCTTGCAATGGAACTAGTGAGGAAATACCGGGGGTGGAGGAGATATGTTCCAGGGCTTGGAGTAGATGCATAAGAAATCATCTGGACAGCCTTGGAAATACCGTACATGGCCCATGATTAGATAGTTTCTACCAAAGCACGCTGCATAGAGAACCTAACTCATTTCAATGGTCCGAGTTGGAGTGGTAGCAATGTCCTCATCCTTTACTAATAGAAATAAAGGGAACCTACCGAAAAGACAGGAGAATCAGCACAGTGTGAGAAGAGGGAAAAGGGCAAAGAAAAAGTTTTTTCAAAAAACTGGGATAGGCTTCAGTGTTATTAAGTATTGTAGAAAAGCTAAAATAAGGCAAATTGCTAAGAATTTTAAAAGGAAAGTTTTGAAAGAATAATGAGCAAATGTAGAACCAAGATTAGATAGAATCCTGGCTCAACAAATTTGGGAAGACCTAAACCAGATTTGAAGAAAACAAAGAAAAAAACCTGCTGGAGAAGATTTTCTTTCTAAGTACTTCTATGGGTCATGCATATATGAGAGTGAAATAATTTGATGGAAGAATTATTTCATGCAAGAAATAGGAAGAGTTCACAACAGGTGTGGGAATTACCAAGACTAGTAGGGGAGACATTTAAAATTCTTTTACAAGAAGGAAAGCCATGTAGAGAAACAGTTTATAGTTCTCTGTTAAAATCATTTAGGAAGGGAGCAGAGAAACAAGAAAAGTTTGACGGTTTAATTAAAAGAAATGCTATGGACTCTTCTTTAATCTAAAAATAACTATTAACCTAAATAGGTTTGGTTCATATATTTCTTGATAGTTAGAATCAGAAATAGTAAAAATCATTTGACCTCTAGTATTACCATCTCTAATACCTCCCAAAACGTGCAATAATGGCTGAAAATGTCCCTATATATCTCATTATTGTTTAAATATACATTGGCCATTAGGTAAACTATGAACAGGGAGTCCACATTAGAATAAACCCGAATTGTATTTTTGCCCTAGAAGCTTTACATAATATTGTTGGAGTGGACTGGTACTTTCACGTTGTGATGGGTAAGCAGGTAGATGTCTGTCAAGTTGAAATCATTCTGCAGACACATCCTCCCTGTGACGCATGCGACGCTCAGGTGCCAGATTTGGGTCTTAAACATCAAGACGTACACTTTGCATTCTGACCGTGTCATTCTTCTGACAGGGAAGAGCTGAGATAGATGAGCTGCTAGAGGAGTTGTGATTGTTGGCAGTATAAGCCCCCAAACACAGAACTCCAGAAAACTTTCTTGGATGCTAGTAGACAGGATTCTAGCAGGTTATGACTCATCCATTAGACAGTCTGCCTTTTCAGTGAGGAAAATCAGGCATCAGTATGACGTTGCTATTTTGGGTGGATCTTATTGTAAGCCTTATGGCTACTCATCATTAAATATTTGTGTGTAAGCGTGTGTGTGTGTATGTGTATGTGTGTGTGTATGTGTGTGTGTGTGTGTGTGTATGTATATATAGTAGGCACATTGGCTATTGTGTTCTGTGGTCTAGCACTTAGCATAGTGCAGGCCACAGCCTGTGCCTCCCTAATACCTCTCCCTGAGACAGGACATTCAAATGAATGATGGCATACTTGGAATGACTATTTTAAACCCTTGAAGGAAACATATATAACTTGGTGAGGGACACAGCTGACCAGGAGAGAGCTGCTTTCTCAAGTGTTCAAGTAGGCGATCAAAGCAACAAACCCAAATAAAAGTAACCACTGGCTGCAGTAGCACAAGGAAGAGGCTAAATCCGGGAAGACGTCGTAACTGGCCCTCCCCCCCTGCACATGACCTGGTGAGGCAGGTGGGTCAGCGCAGGCTTGGGTTCAGCTCACTGTCCAGGGAGCTCGGAGCAGAAGACTCCCGCAGGTGTGTGGGCGCGAGGCGGTGGAAGGGCAGCAGAGGGCTGGTGGTGGAAATGTGCTTAGTCCTGAGGCAGGGGGGGGTGGGGGAGCATCCTCAAACTTCGGCCACCTTCCTCACCTCCTAAGGAAGCCTCTAGGCCCCAGGTACAGACCTGCGAACTGAAGGGCCTAGGCTGGGACTGCAAATACGCCTGCACGAACACACAGGGCCCGATGCCTTGGTGCAGCGATCTGAGACGCCTGCGCCCTGTGCACCGGGACTGGTGTGGGATGGAGCTC
The DNA here is from genome assembly GCF_028538775.1 of Myotis yumanensis. NCBI lineage: Eukaryota > Metazoa > Chordata > Mammalia > Chiroptera > Vespertilionidae > Myotis > Myotis yumanensis. The sequence goes on from NW_027223768.1 coordinate 3,794,768, forward strand.
CCCCCATGCAGCCCATAAGGCTGTACTCATTCTGGGGTGACAGCCGATGGTGCCAGCTCATTGAAATGGCCGAAGCCACAAACACTGAGAAAATGCGACCGAGTGTGGGATTCATGAGCTATACAGTTCATAGGAGCAACCCTCCCCGGCTTGTTTTCCTGGGTGTAGTTTTATTAAGTGTGCCATTAACTGTGAAAGCAAGGTGTTATTCGTCTTTCTCCCCTACAGCTCTGTGTCTCTGAATTAAAATGAAGACACACATTTAGGTGCAAAGTTTCACATGTTGGAACGTGGAAAGTGATACTCTTTTCCCCTTGATGTTGCCACCACTGTTTCTCTTATAAAAACCCAAAGAGGTTCTGTAATACAGACACCGGCTTGACTCAGATATGGTAATGCCGCATTTCAATACTTTTTATCTCCTGGGTGCTTAGAACTACTAGAAATCAAACGCTTCGAAGCACTTTTTTTTCCCTACTCCCACAAGGATACTTCAAACTGGAGGTTTCCCGGTAAGGTAATGCTGTGGCAGCTCCGTGCCATTGCCTGGGGCTATGCATGCTCCAGCCCTCCAATGTCACCTTCACAGTCCCTCACACTGTCCCAGGGCTTAGCTGAGCAGCAAACCTCACTCTCACAGTCTGAAACTACCATCTGAGCATCCAGGCAATGAGCAAAGCTTCAACTTTTAAATAGCACACTGCCTGGGACCCTTAGGGTATGCAGATCTTACTTGGGGTTAAGTACAAAGGCTACTGCTAAGGGTTTTCCCAAGACTTGAATGAGTCGAGATCCAAATAACAATCAGTAAAAAAAAAAAAAAGACAAAACTGAACTCATATCCTCAGGGGTTATGATAATATTGATTACATATTATCTTAGCTGTCACTGGCATTAATCTCAGAAAGATAAATTATCTGCGCTTGATTGAGTTTTGTGTGTTTTTTTAAATTCTGAAAAAGTTTTACAGGGTTCACTTTTTGGGGGACTGTATCTATCTATCTATATATATATATATAGAGAGAGAGAGAGAGAGATAAGCACATCACTTAGGGTTAGAAGCATTGTCCTTACCCTTTTCGGTCCAACGTGGAGGCTGACTCGACAGACCAGGTGCTAGGAGCAGGTCCAACGTCAAGGCTGAGGTCGACACCGCAAACCGGTTTAACATTCAATCCCGTCAATTAATTTGGACCAGACTGTTTGAATTCCAAAAATAAAATTGGACCGCAAAGGGTTAATCATTGATACGCATATATTGGTAACAATGAAGATAATAATAATAAACATTATGGTTTACTTTATTTCTAATTCTATTTGAAAGTGTTTATTTTTTATAGTAGCTTTATGATAAAATTAAGAGGAAGGTGCAGAGATTTCCCTTAAAACCTCTGCCCCCTCAGATGCATAGCCTTCCCCATTATCAATATCACTCACCAGAATGGAACATTTGTTTCCAAGGATGAACCTACATTGATATATCAAAATTATTCAAAGGATACAGTTTCCTTTAGAGTTCATTCTTAGTGTTGAACATTCTATGGATTTGGACAAGTGTAAAATGAAAATCATTATGGTATCGTGCAGCGTATTCTCACTTCTCTAAAAATCCCCTCTGTTTTGCCTACTCATCTCCCACCCCCACACCCCTCTGTTTACTGTTTACCAGACTGCAAACTATACTGGTACTTGTTCAATGTACTATCTTATTTAGACTTTAAGGTAAACTTCCTGGCTACATTTGATTGGACCAGAGAAGTCATCTCACTGAGCCAGTTCAATCAGATTTTCTTATAGAAAGGTGGGATTGGTTTGGGACAGGTTTCAGGAGCAGAGGATGGAAGCCAATGGGGCTGTTTCCAGGTGCCATGGCCTGTTTATGTTTCTCCTGTGTGCAAGAAGAATGAAATAGTGGATGCTGGGTGAAATAAGAAAGCAGTTACAGAAGAGAAGTGAAAATGAAATGCCTAAAGGGAGAACAGCCAGGGTTCTGGATTTTTGATGATTTTCCAGTTCCTGTCATTTGTGAGGCTCAGCTATACTTGGATTATACAAGATGTTTCCCATGGCTTTCCTTTCTTACAGCAGCTTGGATTCTGATACTTGCAGTCCACAGACTTTGCCTGAAGCTAATGTTCTGATTTTCTGTGAGTGTGTATCCATAAATCCATCATGTCCCCTATCATTTCAGATCACTGCGCTTTGTGTCCCTAAGTAGACTGCACTTAGCTATTCCCACCAAGAACTATTGAGCAGCAACAGAACCAGAACGGTCAATCAGCCTAGGACATATGCATTTGTTAATGCTTTTGGGATCTTGAATGAATCACCTACCACTTTTTGGATGTTAGTTTCCTAAACTAGCCAAGTAGAATTTAAATCATATAAGTAGTTTCGTTTGTGTTTAGACTGTTGGAGGGCTACAGGGAGGTATCTCAAGGTTTATGTGAAGGGGTTCAGTGCAGCTGTGGGCAAACTACGGCCCGTGGGCCGTATCCGGCCCGTTTGAAATGAATAAAACTAAAAAAAAAAAAAAAAAAAAAAGACCGTACCCTTTTATGTAATGATGTTTACTTTGAATTTATATTAGTTCACACAAACACTCCATCCATGCTTTTGTTCCGGCCCTCCGGTCCAGTTTAAGAACCCATTGTGGCCCTCAAGTCAAAAAGTTTGCCCACCGCTGGGTTCAGTGTGTAAAGAGAGCGAGTGAGTCTGTTATCTGAAGAGCCATTCCTTACACAATCACACACACACACACACACACACACACACACTCACACTCACTCACTCACAGACTCATCATAATTACACATAGGCACATATTTGTAAATTCTATGTGAAAAAATTTTGCTTAAATTATCGAAAATATTTTCTGTTATTAGAAAATACTTCATATTTTATATCATTCTATGATATGAAGAACACAGGTATAAGCAAGTGCATAATCCATATGATTGGGAAGAAAAGATTTAAGGAGCAGAAGAGAGGCAGCCCAGTCCTCACCAGAGAGGACGTTTTTAAGTGTGAATGTCTTGGCTTTAGTTGGGAGCAGGCTTTGAAATGAGAAAAAGAAACCCAGGAGTAGCTGGAGGGCTCCTTCAAGTCTCGAAGCAGCATAAATTCTCCCAGACCTCTGACCGGAGCCGTTCCGAAATAAAAAGTGTTCTGTGTCTTTTGGCTTCAATGGCCTCAATACATTTTTCTTCCAAGTGAGACCCAGAGTCGTTTCCTGGGCACGAGAGTGTACACTTGACTTTTCTCGTTGGTTTTCCAAGGCAATGCAAACATTGACAAAAGAACGTGAAAGTAGCTGCGGAGAATATTTTGCAGTTAAGATAGCAAGTGTTCTGTAAAGTCATTGGACACTGAGCAGCTCCCTGCATGTCTTTTTCCCTTTCACACTTCATGCTATTACGAATAACTGATACAACCAGAACAGTGAGAGTGGTATCGGTCATCAGGAGCATGAGTTCTTTCCATTAGTAAAGAAATAAAAGCTGTAACAGGGAGATGATACCACGGAAGATAACAGAATAGGGGGCTCCAGGGATCAGTTCCTTCACCAAAACGACTATGGAGCTGCCAAGATCCAGCTGAAGAGAATTAAGAGCATGAGCAGACAAGCCCCGGACTGGGAGAACATTTTTGCAAAATACGCATCTTATCAAGGACCGTTAGCCAAAATATACAAAGAACTCTTACCACTCAACAGTAAGAAAACAAACAACCCAATTGAAAAATGGGCCGAAGGCCTTAAGAGACACCTCATCAAAGAAGACATACACATGTCATATAAGCCTGTGGAAAGATGTCCCTGTGCCATATGTAATTAGAGAAATGCAAATTACAACAGAGGGACCACTACATATCTGATACAAAGGCCAACATTTACAACATTGTCACCACCACATGATGGCGAGAATGTGGAGCGAGGATTCTCTTTTCTTACTGCAGGTGGAATGCAAAATGGCCCAGCCGCTTTGGAATTCAGTTTGGCACTTTCTTACAAAACTAAATATACTCTTACTGTCTGATCCAGCAATCATTCCCCTTGATATTTTTATCCAAAGGGGCCGAAAACTAATGTCCACACAGAAACCCAAGCATGGGTGTTTATAGCAGTTTTATTTATAGTTCTGAGTAATTGCCCCACATATGAGGCAAAAGATTAAAATCCACAATAAACACATCTAATGGGATATGTAAGGAAAATCTACAACTTAATCAAAAGCTGAGCTAAGGGAAAATGTAGAAAATCATATGAGAGGTAAAATTGCTTATGGGAGCATCATTTTTTTGCAAAACCACTTCACAACCTTGGAATGCTGTTTTGCAACTGTGCAAACCCATAAACACTGATTCAAATTACAAACATATGCTGCAGACATTTGGCGGATTTAAATAAGGAAACATATAAGAATATTCATTTCAGTTTTCTTGGTACTGGTAAAACGTAAGGAACCTAAATATCCATTGTTATGGAACTGGTTAATTTTGGATATTCTTTTATTCATTTTGGATAGTTTTCAAAGCAAAGAGCATTGCATGAAAATAAGTTTCAAGAAAGTACCATTTTGAGATTTATTAAAAAATTAAAGTATTATATATGTTAGTCATATCTATATGTGTATACACACATAGGCACACGAATATTTTACATGGCTCCCTACATCCCAATTCATGATAGTGGTTGGCATTAAGGATGGCTGCAAAGGAATAGGATTATGTAGACAAAGTGTAGAAAGGTATTTTGTATTTTTTTCCAAAACACTAATCGGCACTGTATGATTTCTACTATATGACATTCTGTAACGGGTAAAACTATGTAGATAGTACAAAGATCATTGGTCGCCAGAGGTTGGGGGGAGGCAGGAATGAATTAGCACAGGATTTTTAGGGTAGTGAAAATACTCTTTATGAAACTATAATGGTGGATACATGACACATATTTCTCCAAACCCATAGAACGTATAATGTAAACTGTGACTTTGAGTGATAATGATGTGTCCATGTCGGTTCAGATCTCTGGGACTGTCAGTTTTTTGATGAAGCCAAAACTTCTCTTCAAAAAAGTGTCCTTAAAATCTGAAAAATGTAAATAATTAGCTAGGATGAGGTAAGATTTGGTTGATAATTTTGAATAAACATGATTACTTAGCGTGAAGTCTGCTCAGTCAGCTGACTCCTTCTGATGTGGACTGTCACACCCATCACCACTTATAAGAAGGACCGTTCTTGAGACTCGTAGGAGTCATTGTCCACTCTCTGGTCGCCATGATTCCTCAGCTTGCTGCCTGAGATGCTGTCTCCCCCCAAATAGTAGGGCATCTGCAAATGAGCAGTTAGCCTGCAACTGACTTCTGTTGAGTCCAGTGCTGGCCCTCTGGCTAAGGCCTCCTTCTCTCACGTTTGCTTTCAATGGCCTGATGATGGAACATGTGGATGTGTTCATTGTTATGAAACTAATCAAGAGGAAAACAAATCGCCAGGTCTGAGACTTAAATGACAGTCCTTACCCAGGATGGACATACTCTGACACTTGCGTTCAGAGGTCATAGAGTCACTGTAAAAACTAATTAGGCATCACTTCTGAGAACTGCTGTCACTGTGCATGTTTTTATCCGCTTTGTTTACAGGTAAATTGTAGATGATGTCCAAGATAAGTAGCGATTGTCAGTTTATCAGTGCCTGTCTCCTAGGTCTTTTGAAGCAACCTCCACTTCACCTTTGTAGCTACTGTTATATGATAGCTATTATTCTCTTTCGTCATATACAAACCAACCAACAACCTCTCCCCTCCGCCCCAAAGAAATGGTCCTGGAAGAGCCAGGCCATGTGGTTCAGTGGTTGAGCATCGACCTATGAACCAGGCAGTCACGGTTCAGTTCCTGGTTAGGGCACGTGCCCAGGTTGCAGTGCAAATTAGATCCTCAGTACGGGGCGTGCAGTTGGCAAATGATCAATGATTCAAGTCCTGAAAGGAAGAAAGGTATAAGACGAAGACACTTGGTTTGCTATCTTCTGTTTTGTTTTTCAGTAGTTTGTTAATATAATATGCCACATTCAGGTACAGTATGATCCAGGGTAAATCTGATGTATGCAACAGAGAAAACAAAACAAAACTCAGGCATAGTAGGAACTATGATCGGAGGGAAGGGCCAGAGGACATCGCATGGTTTACTTTCTTTTCTTAACTGCTATTCTCTTCCTCTCTAAATGCCCTGTATGTAAATGATACTTTTTGTAATTTGAAATATTTAACATAATTCATGGTGTGTTTTTTCAGCCTATGTGCATACCTAATTTCTCATTACCATCAATTTTCCTTTTAAAAACTCACCTACCTTTTTGGGTTTTATATTTTGCTTCAGAAAGCATTCTTCATTTGTCCTTGTAATCATTTTAATGGCCCTGTAGTGTAGTGCAATCATAAGAAGAATGAACAGTTTAAAAATCTAAAGTTTGCCATTGGGGAAACCGGTATGAGTGGCGCCAGAAAATTCGCAGTAGATGCGCTGAGCTGGGGGAGACTTCTGCTCAGCGGACAGTGTTTAGGCTGCTGCCTGAGTTGTAATTTAAACTCCTCCTGCAGGTCTCCAGCGGCCAGTGATTTAGAGGCATCACTTAAACTTCTACGGCTCACTGTCTTACCACCGTTATTCAAGCTGAAGTAAAAAGATGCCTCCCCTCTTTTCCTAATAAAGGAATATATGGATTGTCTAGGGGACATTTAAATAATAAATGAGAATTCCAGATGAATACACTGTCCCTTAAAGTTAGAAGGGTTTCCTTCCTCAGAGGAGCAACTCAGATGTCAGGGCCGCTCCCTGTTGAGGAAATAGCGTCACCAAAAGAAACTAAACTGTTGAACAAAGACGAAAAATAGAGACATGCCTGTGAAGTGAGTCCTCATGTGAATTATCTGTGTTCAGTGGATGTGTCACATTTTCTGTTGAAATGCAAAGAACTGTATGTAAAAATATGCACAGGCTACCACACCCAGCACTTGACAAACATTCTTTTTCTAGAAAATGCTGCATCGTAGTGCAGTTGCAGATAATTAAGAATTTAGAAATCAGGAAACTCACGAAGATCCATCTGAACCTCAGCATGAAGTATAGGAACTTGAAATAAAAGTAATCCAGGCACTCACTCATCTCACCCATCGGAGAGCTCTCTGATGGACCATTTCTGTAAGGTGTTCTCTCTCTGGTGCTTATATTTCCTTTCTTCTCCTTTCATATAGAACAGTTAGTAAATTAATAAATAGGAACCAAAATAAACATCCTCAATAAGACTCTAAAATATTTATTATTAATTTTTATCTCTCATTCTATTCCCTCAGCTAGAAAACATTTATTTCTAGGAAACTTTAGACAGAGAACAGCAATTTCTCACCAGGCTAACACAGTTCATATGACTTGGTGGTTAAATTCCACTTGTCTTTTTGTAAATACAGCACCTAGATTGTATATTATGTGATATGATATCCATCCTCAGTTCCTCAGTGATTTATCAGGTATCCTTAAAAACAATTCAGGCTTTGAGATCAAGTGCACCTGGATTAGGATCTTAGTTTCTTCAATTTCTGTCCATATAATCATTCCCAGTAATCTCTGACCTTTAATTTCTTAAATTAGATTGCAGAGTAAAAAATCATTTTTTGTGTTTATAATCTTGTTAACTTAAATTGAGGTATATTTGACACAATATTTTAGTGTTCAGGTGTACAACATAATGATTTTTTAAAAATATGTTTTCATTTTAGAGAGAGGGGAAGGGAGAGAAATAGAAAGATAGAAACATGGATGAGAGGGACACAGATCAGCTGCCTCCTGCACGCCCCTTTCTGGGGATTGAGCCTGCAACCCTGGGCACGTGCCCTGACTGAGAATGGAATCAGTGACCTCTGGGTTCAAGGGTCAATGCTCAACCACTGAGCCACACTGGCCAGGCACAACATAATGATTTGATCATTTATATTGCTACGTGATAATCACAGTAAGTGTGGTTAATGTCCGTCACCTTACATAGTTACAAATCTTTTTACTGTGATGAGAACTTTTAAGATTTACTCTCTTAGCAACCTTCACATATGCAATACAGTATTATTAGCTACAGTCACCATGCTGTACATTACTTCCCCACGACATATTTATTTTATAACAGGAATTTGTACCTTTGGATGCCCTTCTCCCAGTTCTCCCACCTCCTGCCCCTGCATCTGGCATCCAGCAATCTGTTCTCTGTATCTATGAACTTGTTTTGTTTTTAGATTCCACATATACGTGAGGTCACGTGATATTTGTCTTTCTCTGTCTGACTTATTTCATTTAGCATATTGCTCTCGAGGTCCATCCATGTTGTTGTTGCAAATGTCAAAATTTCATCCTTTATTTTTTGAATGTATTTTTACAAATAATTTTATTCAATAGAGTCAAGCGCGCGCGCACACACACACACATATATAATTTATGTATACATATTACATATCTATTTACATATATATTTTTGCATGACTATTAAAATATTACTTATATCCTTACTTTTCTTAGTGTGAATTTTTGTACTTAATTTTGTCATAGGCTTATTTTTTAATATAAATATTGAGGCACAATATTTTGGGGGGTTGGAAGGAGATTTCTCTTTTTCAGGTATATCTTTATCCATTTATTTCCACTTATTCTGTAAAGTTATGCTTGGTTTTATTACCTAAAACAATGCCGAGTTTGAAGAGAAGCTCTATAACTTTTAATAGATGAGATCAACATGGGGTTACAGTAGTTATGGGGGACTTTGCAGTTATTGTCACCTTCATTTGTGCTTTTTTGTCTTGCTTTCTGTTACTTTTTTAAAATTTCCTGATTTGTAGGATTGCTAAAGTCCTTTTCACATACACATTTTCTTTAATGGTTGATAAAATATATATTTTATTCTTCGCATAGCATGTTTTATATTTGGAATGAATATGGTGAATTATAGTTAAAATGAATAATCAACTTTGGCCTCATAAAATGAGAAAGAAAATCTGAGTGGAATGATTTCTCTTTAAACTTCCCCTTTCCTTTTCGATATTCTTCATATCTGTACTTCCAATCCCAGTTTCCTTTGAATGGGAAATCTGCATTTCTATTTTTTATAATTTAATATATGCAACACATGATTATTCATACTTTCTGATTTGCTGTATACATTTCTTTGTTCACCATAGTGTCCTCCTCCTTTTTAAATATATTTTTATTGATTTATAGAGAGAGAGAGGAAAGGAGTGTGATAGAGAGATAGAAACATTGTTGAGAGAGACACATAGGTTAGCTGCCTCCTGCATGCTCCCTACTGGGGATCTAGCCGGCAGCCCTGGCACGTGCCCTGACCTGGAATCACACTGGGGACCACTTGGTTCATGGGTGGACGACGCTCAAGCGCTGAGCCACACCAGCCGAGGTCCTTTTTTATTTATTGGTTAATATTTATCATTAATTTTATACTCATTTATCTAAATTAATGAATTTTCATCTTAATTATTGATAGTCTCTTGTGTTCCTTTCACTGACAGTCCCAAGATAGTACATTTCTGCATCATTTCCTACTTTTGCTTGAATGATAGCAGAGAATAATTGAATTCCAATTTACTATTATTTTCCACTTCCCTTTGAAGCTATGATTCCAATGTTTACTGATTCATTTTTGCCTCTCTCTCATCTCTATTCATTTTATTGTTGTACTTCTGCTGGAGATCCATCTTTTCTCTTTGGTTGTTCTCCTATTTGTCTTTATATCTGATCCTTTACATTTCAATATGAAGGTCTAAATGGTGGTTTTTCTAAAATCACTTAGTTCTGATTCGATAACCTGCTAATGCATTTAGTTTGAGGACTCACACATCATTTAGTGTTAGAAGATATTCAATAGTTATATTCCTTCATATTCATATAGTCTCCAGTGTGGCTTATCCACAAGCTCCTTTTAAGAAAGTTATCAGGTAATTTTGAAACTATATATAATAAGGATAATGATATGACACTATATGTAGTTATTCAATCCATTTCTACTATAGTTAGCAAGTACTTACTCAGTGTACTTACTGCTCACTCTCATTACTAAAACACTGTGTGTGGTTATAGGTTGGGATACAACCTGAATTTTATACTACTGATCTTGAACAATAAATATCAACTAGTTACAGTTTTTTGATTCCCCAAGCCATCAGAAACTTTTAACAGTTCCTGCTCAAAACTTGAATAGTATACCTAGACAACCTTGGGTTTCCTCCCTTAGCCAGCTGTCAGTTCCCATGCCTTGGGCTGTAAGAGTATTCCTTGCCTGCAGCAGCCCCAGGCCACCTGCCCCCGGGTGAACACTATCCCTCTCTGTCTCCCAGCCCTTCCATAGATTACAGCACATTGCATTTGATTTTTCAGGTTTAATATAAACTCCAGTTAAGGTCATTCCTCACTTTTTTTAGAGTTGTATTTCTTTTGCCTTTCTTCTTTTTTAAATATATGGAAGCTAATATATTTTTTTTCTTCTCTGCCATCTCATCACTGTCCCCTTTAATGAAGAATTATTTAATGACTTCTAAGACTGATGTGCAGTGGTTTGCCCATTATTCCCTGTGGGAGCATAAACCTCACATAGCTCAGTTACCTTTCATTTTAAATCTATTATAGTCCCACTGAAATAAAGTCAATAATAAATCCCTGACAGATAAGACATCTTAATACCACTTTTTTGTCCTGTGACTTACTTATTAAATTTCATAACTTATAGGTGATTCATAAAGTATTACCTCCATTAAAATAACAGTAAAATGAGTCAAACTCATAATGATAACATCGCATTACTATTTTTAAATAATAAAAAAATGGCAGTCTCAATTCCTTTCTCTAGAAAGGACTCTCGGTATTATTCTGGGAATTAATAGGAGCTATGTTGTCTTATTTGCACAACACAATTTGAATTTGCAGAGGGACTGATTGAGAAACTATGAAGCCCATTGAATTTATTTATCTGTATAAGATAAAATGGCTAATGTCAAAATGAGTAAGATAAATAGTAGGCCCATACATACTAGGTCTTCTTCTCATCTATCTTTGCAGAAGCTCAAGCTGCCTTCTTTAAAAAAAAAAAAAAAATATATATATATATATATATATATGTATATATATATATACACACACACACACACACACACACACACAGTGGGGCCTTGACTTACGAGTGTCCTGACTAACGAGTTTTTCGAGATACAAGCCGTCTCTCGGCCGATTTTTTGCTTTGAGTTGCGAGCTAAAATTCGGGTTACGAGCCAGCTTCAGATACCCCACCGCTAGTTGGCACAGCAAACGTCAAAGTGAACGCCACAACATCAGCCCAGCATCACGTGTCATTGTAATGGTGAAAATTGATTTGACATACGAGTAATTTGAGTTATGAGCTCCATCATGGAACGAATTAAACTCGTAAGTCAAGGCCCCACTCTCTCTCTATATATATTGATTGATTGATTGATTGATTGATTTCAGAAAGAAAGAGGGAGAGAGAGATAGAAACATCAACGATGAGAGAGAATCATTGATCAGCTGCCTCCTGAACTCCCCATACTGGGCATGTGCCCTGCCTAGGAATGGAACCATGACCTCCTGGTTCATAGGTTGACACTCAACTACTGAGCCACACCGGCTGGGCTCAAGCTGCCTTCTTACAAGACCCCTCTAGTCCCCATACACTAAAAAGAAGAAAAACATTACTGTATTTTAAGACACAGATTTGGAGGAGTATGTCTAAATATATAGCTATAAAAGTAAAGCATTTCTTGTGTTTTATGGAGAATAAGAACTCATATAGAGGTCAGTCTATGCTTTACCCAAACTTATTAAAAGCATATCAGTCCTAGCCAGTGTGGTTTTTTTTTTCTTTTCTTTGGGAGTAAAATATGATAGCACACCACATACAACATCCATTTTCTTTGCTTTGCTAATATTTACAATGGTTCCCCTGTATTTATCAAGAAACAGACAATTCCTGATAGTTAGAGCCATTCAAACGAACAGTGGGAATTCTTAGTGTTGATGGGACTATTGATCAGACAAACATGAAAATGATGTCTCCTGTGGTAAACGCCAGTAGAAGAGTTTGTTCATTAATCAGGACATCAGTAGACTTGCCCATAAAAAGGCAACATTTGACAGGAGGATATTGTTGAAGACTTAGTGGCTGAGGGACCAGAAACTAAGAAACTCAGCAAGTGACCTGTTTATTTGACTCAAGGCTATTCCCCAATTGTATACTAAGAAATACAGTGTAGAACAAAACTGCAGGAAGCTGTGTATTGCCCATTCCTTTAATTTATTTAAGAATAAAGGCTAGCTTATTATTGTAGTAACCTTTACTCCTTCAATTTCTAATTTCTCTTGTATTTTCTATTAGAACTGTACTAATTGATCCAAACCAGCAGAGTATTTATGAAAAACATAAACCATAGTTTTCTCTTTTTCACAAATCTTTTTATTACTAACCAGAGGCCTGGTGCACAAAATTCGTGCACTTGGGGGGAGTCCCTCAGCCCAGCCTGCACCCTCTAGCAGTCCGGGAGCCCTCAGGGGATGTCCGAAGCGGGCCTAAGCGGGCAGTAGGACATCCTTAGCATTGCTGTGGACGCTCGCCAGCCCTGAGGCTGGCTTCTGGCTGAGCGGCGATCCCCCTGTGGGAGTGCACTGACCACCAGGGGGTAGCTCCTGCTTTGAGCATCTGCCCCCTGGTGGTCAATGCACATCATAGCGACCTGTCTTTCTGCCATTTGGTCAATTTGCATAATAGCCTTTTATTATATAGGATGTTAAACTATTTTCTAAGTAATATGTCTAAGAATCTGTATACTTTATTTGATCAAAACCATTCCAGAATTGTAGCTGATAGTCCTTGCCTGCATGAAAGATAATGGAAGAACAATGTTATTAGAATATATTTTTAACATTGAGCTAAATGACAAGAAGTAGAATGTGCTATGTGTTTAAAGATAGGTAATAGTAAACAAAGGAAGTATTTCCAAATAAAGCTGCTGAAAAAGGAATAATGGTTAAGTCATTTGAATTAAATTGTAAATTAGTCTTAATTTTACCTTAAGGGTAGAAAGATATAATTGGAAACTTAACCATAGAAAGACATAATTGAGAAGTTGAAACATTTCCCAGATAAAAAGTTCTCTGGAAAGCAAAATATTAATTATTTTAGAATTATTTTTGTATTAAAGTATTGCTCTTACTGTTTTCTGTGATTAGCCTACCTAATAAAAACTGACAATAATTAGGTTTTAAAATATATATATATTCTGTGCGTAGTGGTTCATATTTTTGTCACCTACAAATGCTGTCATTAAATTAGTCAGCAAAGTTAGAATAATTCACAATGCTAATTCCCTATGCCAAAGATTTTAACATTTTAATTATTTTTTTATTGGAGAATCTTTAATTCTAATAATGCATTTCCTTCAAGCAATTCTAATTACATGGAATTTGAAGTTGATTTTATGCATTGATTAATACCACATGCAATAAGACTCAAGTGTTAGAAGTCTGAGTCTCTAAGTCATTAAAATGTGTATTTTAATAAAGACTCATTAGGAACCCAAAGAGATTGAATCTAATGTTTCTGTTCAGAACAACAACAAATTATGCAAATATTGTGATTTTAAGCTACCTAGTTTAGCTCCGGTTTTAAAACATTCTCTCTTGAAACTTAATTTTTCAAATATGAGTTTATTGCATACAAACTTAAGAATGTCTGTTTATCATCTGTTCAAATACGGAGTTTGAGAACAGAAATGCTGTCGGTTTTCACTATATGCCATGTCAGGGCCCTGTATCCACATGTGGTTAATTTCCTACTCTCTGGAGTGCGTTTGTCTTACTAGCATATCTAGGGTGCTAAATATTGCCTAATTATTCCTCTTAATTAACATAATTAATATAGTGGTAGAATCTTTTTGCATTATTATTGTCATGGTGTTTTATTTTACATGTAGTTTATACTCCACAAGACATTTCTATAATTATTTAGCACATTTAAACACTTATTTATATTCATCCATCTGTTTACCTTCTTTTGGTGAATTTTAATTCCATTCTATATTTCTGTGTTCACATTTTAGATCAGTTTCTTTCCCCAGCCTGAAGAACTTGATTTAGTTTAGATTTTTATTTTTAACAATGTTCCTATTATTGACATCATCCCCCAGTCTTCGTCTGCAAGCATCTTGATGTCACTGTGATTTTGGAAGGATAGGGTATCTCCACTTGTCACAGAATCCTATGTTGGCAGTATGTAGTCTTTGGAAGGACAAAGATGTCTTCCCACTGCCTTCTCACTTCCCACATCCGTGTTGAGAAGACAGCTGTCATTCTTATGGTTGTCCTTTGAAGAGGAGGTGTCCTTTTCCCCATGCCTGACTTTTATGATTTACTTTCTTATTCTTTGCAGCAGTTCTACTATGAAGTGCCTAGGCGCACTTTCTTTTCATACTTGCAGCTTAAGGTATAATTAGATTTCTTGATGGTATGAATCTTTCATCATTTTTAGAAAATTCCTAGTCATTATTCCTTTGAATATTGCTTTTCACCCATTATTTCTCTTCTCTCCTTCTAAGACTTTAATTATAATTATGGTACATTTTGGAGGGTGTCCAAAGTATCTCTTATATTCTGCTGTGTCCAACATTATCCCAGTTCTTTAGGCATTATTTGTTGACTCTTTTTGGTAACCGATGTTTTGTTCTGATTGTCCATTTAAAACTATCCACTACTCATAATTTCAGATATCACATTTTATTTTCTGTTTACAGTGTCAACTAATTCTTTATTCTTGTGGAATCGATCCTAGTACTTTGATAAATTTTATTAACGTTCAATGCCTTTTTCTATATCTTTCACTATTTTCTTTAACATATTAATTGTCGTTATTTTAAAGTGTTATTCATTCTAATATATAGCTTATTGGCATGGCTGAATCTATTTTATGTCTTTTTTCCTTGATGCATGTTTCTAATTTTTTATAATTTAATGCCAGTTGGTGTATCATGAAATAATTCTAGAGGTTCTGGATGATATTATATTGCATTTAATAAAGTTTACCTTTTCCACATTGTATGTGAAGCAGATACAAGAGGAGCTAACCACCTACACCCAATTAGAAATTAAGATTACTTGGTCTTTGTTTCAGTCTTGATAAGATTCTGTACACCTCTTGTTTGCCTTTTCCCCTAAACATGGCTCTCCCAAGCTTTTGATTGAAAGCTTTCCAAGTCAATATATATATGTATTTTTTCCCCCCAAAGGAGTGTGAGAGATTCAGTTATAGCCATTAGGAGTTTTAACCAGACTCGGGAGTCTCTCCCTGCCCCGTGTGGCTCCCAGTCGTGCACATGTCTTCAGGAAGCTGACAATGTTTCTTGAACTAAGTTCCTTTTCTGTCAAGTCTCGGTTTCCTACGGGTCATAAGACGGAGGGAGATTGCACTCCGCCTCAGGAAGATTTGTGTTCTCTTCCCCCAGCCTCCTGTGCAGCCAGCCATTCACTTGTGTCCCCAATTTCCAACTTATCAGCCTTGTTGAACTGCTCTCTTTTTTTCTCTTTGCCATTTTTCATCCAGGTCCTCTATGCTTGCCCACAGTGTGGAAATGCCTTCAGTAAAAAATACAGCCGGATATTGTCAACTCCCTTTGGGAAGGGCCTCAATTCCATGGATTTATAGATTTTTAGTTCTTTTTATTTTATTTTATTGCTACCAAGCTCTTTATTGCTTTTGAAAAATGTGATTGAAAAAAAATATCTGCCTTTTTTTTTTCAGCAGTGGCAGGAGTTTTGGCCATATATGTCTGACAACACCCAACCTATAAGGCTGTTTCTTCCCACTGACAATCCTTCCCGTGCTTTAGTTATCCCTGACTTCCTTCTCCAACTTCCTATTCTGCTACCAAAAGAGAAAAAGCTCCCAGTCTGAGGTCTCATGCACTTAGTTCAGACACATCTGCAGAATCTCCCTTTTTAGTCAAATGATTATTAATTTTAGTTACATTGGACACATCCCAAATGTGACATCTCATCGTAGTCATGTTCCTGGGATTATTAGGGCATGAAAGTTGGTCCATTTTGGTCCTTTGAGTCTAAAGATTGCTTATTATATTGCCAATTTTTAACAGGCACCATATCAATGCTTCTGCAGAATAAATTTGATAAGTTCTTTTGATGAAGAAATGAATATATCCACTTCCCATGGCTTTACCAGGCAGGGCACACACATGTTGGCAACATGTTTGCAGCACTAGTGCTTGATAATAAATATCTATTGAATAAATTAAAGCATAAAAGGCTTTCAAATAATTTCTGCACATAAGTGTCACTTGTGCTCTACTCATAAATTTTAATTTATTGTGTTCTACTGGATGGCTCTAAATGTTGTATAAAAAGTCATCATTTGAGCATAAAATTACTAGATGTGTACTTATGGTCTAGCTTTTACATCACATTTTTCTAAATGACATGCAAATTTATTTACCAACTAAATTCTTAACTACTCACATTAGTTATTTATTGCCACAGTGATGCTGTTTAATGACCAACCACAAAACCTCAGTGGCATACAAGAATAAACCAGCCTGTCTGGCCGGTGTAGCTCAGTGGTTGAGCATTGACCCATGAATTGGGAGGTCTCTGTTTCAATTCCTAGTCAGGGCACCTGCCAGGTTTGTGGGCTCAATTCCTGGTGAGGGGCATGCATGAAGCAGCTGATCAATGATGTTTCTCTCTAATCAGTGTTTCCATCTCCTTCTCCCTTCCTCTTTCACGTTGCTATTGTCATAGTGAGCTTTTAGGATAACACCAATGGCTTTCTCCATCTTTCCTTCCTTATTTCTTCTTCATTCTCCAACAGTTGCTTCCTCATCCTTATGTTGTTTTCTTCTTCCTGAAAGGACCTGATGTTTTTGCCAAACGACAGTTAGCAGAAAGCAACTTTATTAGACACATTAATCATCAGTGGCAGAAAAGCTACCCCTAAGAATGCCAGATTGAGCAATGTGCAAAGGGCCCCACTTTATCTATCTTACTGGAGAAGCACATAAGCCACATAATACAGTTCGCTACTGTAGAAATGTCACAGTTCTCGACCACAGGTTGTCATTGTTTCTGAAGTAAAATATTACTTTCTGGTGGTTGTCTCCTTTTTTCTAATATTATATAACCAGTCTTAACTCTTAGGGGAAGAGCAATTTCAAATAAAGTTTGACTTAAATCAAAGTGTTGATTTGTCTTAGAGTTATAGGTATGATCTAGAATATAAAAAAATGAAGTAAATTATGTGCCATTTACGTGTGGCTTATTGACAAGTAAGTGCTCAAATTATATATGCAAATTATTTATTAATCATTTAGTTTCCAGTTTCTTTATGTAAATACTTCCATATGCTTGTATTAATTGGTGAGTTCCTAAATTCTGAACTGGGAGGGCTGTTGCTTATATCTATGCCATGAAGTTTCTGAAAAAAATGTATTTATCTGGGTTTAAAGTATTTTGTTATATGTAAAAGATGATATTAGTTACTAATATATTTATTTATGGTTTTCTGAATTACTGAAAGAGGCTATATTACATGATCAAGTATAAGGCTAGATTCTGAATCTAAGTTCTTCATTGTATGTGCTATGTGACCTTGAGAAACCTACCTGTATTCCTTGGATGCCTCACTTTTCTCACCTATAAAATGAGGGCTAATGAAGTCACTGCCACCTATGATGATTGTGAGGATTAGAAAAGCTCATGTATAAAAAGCTGCTTGTCATGGTGTTATCTAGCTGGCTCATATCCTCACACGTAAAATTAACTTCCCCTCACAGTAGCTCAGTGGGGTGACAGAGTAAAGAGCAAGGGAACGTTGGTCCCTGGAGGAGCCTGTTAATTCAGGAGAGCTTGAGTTCTGGGGGAAAAAGGACAGAGTGGTCCAGAATTGAAGTCAGCGAGGTAAGAAAAACCTCTTGCGCGTGGAGACGAGATACATCTCCATTTACAGCCTGCCTAGGATAAGCATTTCTCAGCCGCTGTTCCTTCCAGCTCCTAAAATATAAATGTGACCACCGAAAGGAAAGCATCAAATCTTCGGCTTCATCCTATAAATAAATGCCCCTGTTTTGTTCACAGAGAAATCACAATGCACATAACATAGAAGTCAGCTGTAGGAAGAGTCCTGATGTAATCAGCACTTTGCCAGCTAAGGAAGTTCCCCTGGGAAAGTCTTCTGTTAGTGGGATATGTGCTTGAAGTGTACCTAGCAAATGCAGAATGAAAAGACAGCAAGGAATAAATTATTTATTAATAAATACTGACAGGTAAAAATGCCCTGTATTGTCATATTAGATCCTTCAGTTCTGTAAGCCAAAATACAGTGCCTGAGGCCAGAAAATAGTCTTTTCATTTATCAAAAATAGGATATTTGGCCTGGCGCAGCCAGCATGGCTCAGTAGTTGAGCGTCCACCTATGAACCAGGAGGTCATGGTTCGATTCCCAGTCAGGGCACATGCTCAGGTTGTGGGCTCCATTCCCAGTAGGGGGTGTGCAGGAGGCAGCTGATCAATGATTCTCACTCATCATTGATGTTTCATCTCTTTCTCCCTCTCTCTTCCTCTCAGAAATCAATAAAAATATGTTTAAAAAGAAGAAAGAAATTGGATATTTGCTTTGGAGTCACTGTGGAGTGCAACATAATAAGTCCACATTAATATATTTTAAATATTTAAATTTTATGGTGAAATAATATGTATGCTTAAAATTGGCTTTATAGAAGTACTAGAGGCCCAGCGCACGAAATCACGCACAGTAGCCAGCCGCCGCTCGCAGCCTCGCCCACCTGCCCACCGCCCCACAGCGTGCGCAGTCCCGCCCACCCGCCCTCATAAAATCCCTACCTGTTCATACTCACTAAGTCCACCATGTACTTTGCTTCACAGAGAGAACAAAAAGTTTACAAGTGTCACATGATCTCACTCATGTGGAATCTAATGAACAAAACAACCTGATGAACAAAATAGATCCAGAGGCACAGAAGCACAGAATAGACTGAGGAATCTCAGAGGAAGTCAGGGATGGGGAGAGGTGGGAGGGAAAGATTAAATGGGGAACTTATGTGCATTATGCATAGCCCCTGGTCACACACAACAGTGCAATGAAGGCTTGGGGGGGATGTGGGGTGCAGAGGGCCACTGGGAAAAAAAGGGGCACATCTGTTATACTTTCAAAAATAAATTTTAAAAAAGGAGTTTAAAAGTCAAATGATAGAAGTAAAATGAAGTTCCATATAGAAGGTAAGCTTATTTCCCCCATCGCACTGCATTTTAGCTATTACTTATCTCAAGTCCTAAGCACAGACCATGCCACGTTGAAGTGTGAGATTCAGCACAGTATTCCTGAGCTGCTTCTTAGGATCTCAGTGATGGAAGGAGAAAGAGAGTTGTTTGAAGACATAAAACTCTTCAGGGGCTGAAGAGAAACAAATATTGAACAATAGAAATAATGAGCATAAAATTGGGATACAAAATAATTGTCCTGTGTAGGAAAAAATTAGGGAAAAAGACTGACTATTTAAAAAAATAAATTATTTAGAGATATTAAATCATGGCTACAGTGTATATGAGCTCTTCACCCTCCTCTCCAAATAAAGGATCAGATTGTAAACGCTAGTTAGCAAGTTCCAAATCTCTCTTTGATATTTTTTACTCATGAAAAGAGAGAAAATCCCCAAGACCTTATGTGTCCACCTTCGAAACACAAAACAGGCACCAAAATAATAGAAACAAACCCAAACATAATGAACCCCGAAGAAAATATCGCACACATCGGAGTCCTGCAGTTAGGTCCGACAGGTACGCATTGCCTTTGCTTCAAACACCCCCCTAAATCAAAACAATGGGCCGATGGTGCGGGGTAATTGTCTCTGATATGTCGCTAGAGTATTATTTATGGTTGTTTATAAAATATGCCGCCACAGTGGCAGGCTGCCTGCGAACTCACCGCTTTTTATGGAGTCGCTTATCCTTAGATACCCTCGGGCGCACACATTTCTAAAGAAGACGTGAAAGTATGTTCAGCCGGGTCATTGTAAAATCACCCCTGACCTTCCACAATGACATGACTAATCAAAAGCTAAATGTGTGACAATTTCACAGGAAACAGACACAGAGACAAACACACACCAACATGCAGTTTCTGTAAGGTTTTATTTCTGTTTATTTTGTTGTTGCAGATTCTCTTACTCAGATTAAGGATGCCCCCTACTCTTCCTAGTTTGCTAAGAGTTGTTTTCATATATATATATTTTCAATCCAGTGCTTTTTTTATGCATCTACCAAAATGGTTTCTGTCCGTAAAGCTGTTCATATAGTGAAATTTATTGCCTGATGTTCTTATGTTAAGAACCTGAAACAAAACCCATTTGGTCAAGGCACAATATTCATTTGTAACAGTTCACTTATAATTGTGACCTCTACGTTTAAGACACAGATAGGCTTGTATTGCTTTCTTGTAATGTCCTTGTAAAATTTTGTTGCCAGTATAATGGTCTCATAGAATGAGTTAGGAAGGTTTCTCATATTTCCCTTTCCCCACAGAACCTGGGAAATTTCGGGTAATTTCTTCCTCCAGTGTTTGGGAGACATTATCAATGAGACCGTTTAGTAGTGGAGATTTCTTTAACAACCTGCTCTTTTACATACAGATCCAAATTTTAATAAAAATAAAATATTCATATCACCCATTAATTCTCTGCAAATGTGCCTATTTAATTGTCAAAATATATTGCTATAATTTCAAGATATCTTCTTATTGTTGAAAACACTGGGGTGTCCCACTCCCCGCTGGGTGCTGGGGACCTTATGCTATCTCGAAAGAAAGAATTTTCTAAGACTTTGCAGGAGAGGATGAGTGACTGTTATGTGCATGGAATTGCACCCCTGGGTTTCCATGTCCCATTCCAGTCA
Organism: Myotis yumanensis; assembly: GCF_028538775.1. Classification (NCBI taxonomy): domain Eukaryota; kingdom Metazoa; phylum Chordata; class Mammalia; order Chiroptera; family Vespertilionidae; genus Myotis; species Myotis yumanensis. The sequence goes on from NW_027223768.1 coordinate 3,815,791, forward strand.
CAGAAGAAGTGCAGCGGGGTTTCAGTGCCCTGGCTCGATGCGAAGCCAGTGCCCAGAGCTTCTTCCATGTGGCAGCCGCGCCCCGTTCAGCATCAGGCTAGTTACTGTCCGTCAGTACAGTGTGCATGCGTGTGTGTGTGGGGGGGGGGGGGGGGCAGAGGGGGCATAAAAATTGTTTCAGCACGTTTCAACAATGTCTTGCCCTTGTTCTTTAGGCATATTTTATAGTAAAGTATTTGTCATTGCAAATTTTTTTTTTGTGATAAAAGGATGTCTGCTCTAATTTAAACTATAAACTGTCTTATTAAAGTGCCACAGGAAACATCCTTAAGGCTGGGGCCGCGGTGAGGGTTCATCTTTGGAGTAACGTTTTCAGTCATCCTCAGAAATGGTCTTTAACACAGTTAACTCATGTCAATCATGGAATCAAAGAATAACAGTTATAATTAGAAATATAGCAAAGTCTTAACACTGAACGCTATATTTTTATTGCATGAACTTGACTTCAAATGGTTACTTCAATTGCAAAGTTGACTGTATCTTTAAAAATATACCTCTGGTATATTTTTATAAAGGCATATGTGTCCATGCTTTTAATGCATTTTGAATAGGCTTTATTATGAAGATGTTTGTAGGGTGTAGTTTTTCCATTTCTAATATCACTTTATTCTGTTAGCAAAGAATGAGAGTATACATTTTAAAGCTATACGAATATTAACATCAGTTGTGCCAAGGGAGCTCTATGCTTTGGAATACCACCTACTTAACTTCCTTAAACAAATAATAATCCTGAATGTCTTGACTTAGAGTCTGAATCGAATGTGACATAAGTATGACCCAAAACACATTTTTCTATAGAGTGGGGATCTCATGAGGACAGTGGAAAGTAGCTCCCGGCTTACAGAAATCTAGTTTTTCACTCAGGAATGTCTTTTAGGCTAATGTTTCCTTCCCTTTCTGGGTCAATTTAGCCCTGTCTATCTCAGAGGACTTCACATGGATTCATTGATCTCCCCAGAGCCCCTCGCACCCTGAAAGCTTGGTGCAATGACTGGCGATTGCAATTAGCACCGAACGGACTTTTTACTCGAGCTTTCTTCCCCCCAGGTAGTCTTAAAAGCCTTTGTTTTTTTAAATATCAACTTAGTGAAGCAAAATTAAGATCAATGTGTTGGACAGTACTACTGATTGACACCATCTGGAAACAAAATTGAGAATCAAGTGTTTTAAAAGAGGTTATTCTTTCGACAATTCACCTGAGCGTCTAGAGGAGACACTTTCATATTCAACACGAAATGACCTTTTAGAGAAAGGTACTCAGCATGCTGAGTGAGTGCCCCTTTTGTCAATGGGAATCAAGCAGCTGAATAATGCAATTGACCTGAAAAAATGACGGAGTTGACTAGAAATGCCCTTCCCATGGAAAAGCAGCAAAGTTGATTTGAGAATCTAATATTAAGCACTTTTCTATCTATGAAATTTCAGCTTACATTGAAGATCAAACACTTTACACTTTCAGGCACATTTAGATCTGGGACAGGTGGCATTATAAGTTTATGTACATTGTATATAAGCAGTGAATAGACATTATCTGAACAGCAAATGTTGTCATTAATTTTTAGAACTAAATTTGATGACCTCATTCAGGCCGAAAAACTATTTTTTTAATATATTTTATTGATTTTTTACAGAGAAGAAGGGAGAGGGATAGAGAGTTAGAAACATCGATGAGAGAGAAACACCGATCACCTGCCTCCTGCACACTCCCCACTGGTGATGTGCCCACAACCAAGGTACATGCCCTTGACTGGAATCGAACCTGGGACCCTTGAGTCCGCAGCCCGATGCTGTATCCACTGAGCCAAACCAGTTAGGGCCGAAAAACTATTTTTAAGTCAGTTCTTCAAATGTCTGACCAGATCCTTGCTAATTTGTTTCCACCATGTAGACATAGCCGCAGACCTTTCTGATAACATCCATTAGCTTTTCCGTGTTTGCTTGTAGCTAGTAAGATGATACCAGGAAGTTGAATGATTTGTTTTGCAAAATGTAAAAAATCACTCAGATATGTCAAGTAAGAGTGCATATCAAATTAAAGTACTGGTAACTTAGATTAAAAAAGGATCAGAGAGTAGTGCCATTCCTATTATCTTATTTCAAATATAGACTGTGATTCAATGAGGTTATATAAGCAGAGTCAGTATCACCATCACACAGTTAATAAATGTTTCCTAGGTCAACTGTCAGGGCCCTTTTCCTCAGACTGTGGTGTTTATTCCACATAAATACAGGCATTGAAGAATAAATTGATGTTAGAAAGGCAACAGCAAATTAGGCACAGATGCATTGCAAAGACGTTTTTATGATGAGAAGTTATCTGGGGGAAATAATCTTTGATATGGATGCAATGTTTCTACTGTGGTCGCATATATTTAGAACCTAAAAATAATGATTGATGTGTAGTGTATGTAGCCAGTAAACCATGTCATTATAAACATCACATTTGAGTGTGTAAGGTTACATCTTGCTTTGTCATGATCGAGCTAGGAGAAAAGATAAGTAAGAATTCATATTTCAAAGGGTGACTTAAAAGAATAAGGTAGAACGTTCTGAATACCAAAGGGTTCCTGGGTCAAACAAAACAATATGTGGTTTATAGATGTGGAACCCCAGTGGCCAGCTGAGTGCCTAGGGATGTCTACGTTTCCACCTGGCTTTAGTGTATAATGAGGTGACAGGAAATTCAATAAGGATAAACGATATGACTGGGGAATGATTTGACATTAGCTAAGAAACTTGTGGCAATGCCTGATGTCATCTGTGGGTTTTTTTGTTTGTTTGTTTGTTTTTACTGTCTTTTCAATTACACTGATTATTCTACTCCATTCACAGATTCCTTTGATACTAATGTCATGCTTTTACCAAATAGTTCAAGGTTGGTGGGTTGCAGAGAACCATGAGAAATTGGATACTAGCTCATTAAATCATTATATGTGGTAACTTGTTCTCAGGTAAATAATTTCCTTCAAAACTATATGCTGAAAAGCTATTTGAATAAGAAACCGCATGGTGTTTGTATTTTTTAAAAAGCTGTGTAATACAGCTATCATAAACTACATATACTTTTCAGAAAAAGATGACATAAATGAATAATTGAGTGAATAATTACCTAGATACCATTCCACACAAATACTTAAATATAGAATACATCCAAAATTTCTTCTTTATGAATTGCTGACCTATATTTTGTTTTCTATCTGGAAGCATTCAATCCTACCCATTATCCTGTTATGACTAAATTTACATTATAGATCATCCTCCTCCCACTACACACCCCATAAACTAATTGACACTCTCCTACTCGCCACACACAGAAATTTGAAATGAGCACATTATCTATTATGATTTACTTTCAACGAGCCAATAATGTAATCAATGTGAGCTGTCATATTACATTTGGGAAGAAGCCTCTAGTTTTGATTTTATGTAAAAACTAGAGGCCTGATGCACGAAAATCAGCAAGGGGCTTGGCCCCCACTGCCGCGGCAGCTGCCTTTGTGCCGCCTCAGTGCCTGGGGTCTCTGCGGAGTCTGCCTTGGCCCCTGCTGCGGTGGCTTCGTTCAGAAGGTCGTCCGGAAGGACATCCAGTCTAATTAGCATATTATGCTTTTATTATTATAGATTGACACAGCTAAAGAATTGTCCTTCTCCTTACACATTTAATCATTATGTGCACATTTATTGTTAAGGGCTTCTTAAAAGCTTTTGTCATACTGAACCATTTCACGTTTGCATACTATTTTGCAAATGGGTCAGGAATCTAGTGGAGGCCTCTTAGCAAAACCGTACATTTCTGCTATTTCTCTCAGAAATATGAATGAGCTGGTTTTCCTCCATGTTAGCATCACAGGAATATGAAGAAATCAAATCAGTATTGATTTACAACACAGATAATTAGAGAAGAATGTGCGAGGCGGCTTTCTAATAGAATTCTGTCAATCAACTCCAGGCCCAACTTTCTCGTTACGTGTTTGCTGAAGCCATGGGATGGAATTTGTCTGGTGACATTTCAGGGACAGTGACTTTGACTTCAAAGGAAATGTTTCAGGTTCATTTCATTACCTTAGAAAAGTAAAAGCAAATTTGTCTTATAAAAAGCAATTACTTCTTAGCTGACCAGTACACAATAGCAATATAAGAGAGAGTTCTCATTCCACTATTCAAATCCTGAACCAGCAAACTAGTGTTTGATTTTTCTTTAAGCCAATTTTACTGTGTTTGAATTGCAAAAGCATTTAATCTTCATAAAGTAGGTTATTATCATGGAGACCGTATTGTGTTGGGATGGCATACCAGCTGAGGGACATCAGAGTGGTGTGTTTTTTTAAATAATTTTCAATATTTATGACATTTGAAAAATGATATTTGGTAGAAAACATTCATGAAAATTATAAGAAATAAATAGAACATTGTAAATTGGGACATTGAATTACTTTTTATGTCTGCATTTGTACTTATTTTTGTTAAAAATGATAGTTTATGCATTTTTAAGTTATGAGTACAAAAAATGTTTCTCTTCTATAAGAACTGTAATGAATAATATATGATAAAAACCTGACTGAATCTCAGTCATATTGTTTTGATTTATCTCCAATATTTTATTTACTTTTATTTTTTAAAATTTTTAAAACTTATTTCAGAGGGAAAAGGAGAGGGATGAGAGAGAATCATTGATCAGTCACCTCCTGCACACCCCCTACTGGGGATCGAGCCCACAACCAAGAAATGTGCCCTGACAGGGAACCCAGCCATGACCTCCTGGCTGATGGGTCGACACTCAACCACTGAGCCACCCCTGCTGGTCTATCTTCAATACTTTAAACTTGCTCTCTATAATGAAATTTAGTTCATATTTTTATAGAGGTATTTAAAAATTTACAATATGCCTCAATGTTTAAATACAGAGACAGAGTTCAGGGGACCATTTGCTGGTATAGATTGTTGTCCTGCAGTGTGAAGTATAACAAGGAGTTAGATAAATCATAAAAATTGTACTAAAAGTACTGTGGAGTGGTAAAATCTAAAATTTGAAATTTGAAATTAAAAAAATATATCAGGCATAGATTAAACAAGATGTTATTTTTTGGTTAACATAATCTAAACTTAATTTCCAAAATAAATCTCTAGTGTGAACAATATGAAAAGGGAAAAAAAAAAGTACCAACAAAACAACTGAAATATAGCAGAAATTGACCTCGAAATTTCAATGACCTTTAAGGGTATGTCATTGGTATTAGTAATGATCACGGTATGGGAACAGATTTTAAACAATACGAAGTTACATCAGTATTCAACTATTTATATGTTTTGGAGGGTGTCAAAATGTTATCTTTTGCTAAAGGGTGCTAGAGCATTTTTAAATGTTATTTAAATACAAATTATGGTCCTTTTTACAGTTTGGTAGAAGAGGTGATTTATCTGTCACTTTTAAACAAAACACCTTCAGGACTGAAAACTAATAGGAAAGAAGGGGTTTATTAAAGTGCCTTACGCTGGCCCGAAAAAGACCGGGGCCTGGGATCTAAAGATCTACACCACCAGCGGCAGGACTGGATGGAATGGACAGACTTCTGCTGCCTTGGGGCAGAAGGGGCTCTTCGTACCCTGGTTTGGGTAAGAAAAATGGAAGTTTTCAGAGAATCTACATTGGCTGTAGAGAAGGGGGTGGGGAAAGGTGAAGGGGGCAGTTGGAGGATAGGTACCTAGTCCCTAAGGAAGAAACATTGCGGCTCCTTGTTTGGTTGTGGGCAGTGGTCAGAAAGGTGATGCCAAAGCAGGAGGGCACCTGGCGGGCGGCCTCCGGGACGTCCTCGCAGATTTCCAGCCTCCACTCAGGAATGTGAGCAGCCTGTTAGCCGCCGCCCACAGCTGTGCGCTGGGAACGTCAGTTGTCTCTCCCACTCTCTGGCCTACTGTCACTCCACTTAAGACATCTCAGATTTTGTTTTCTTGCCATCCCTGTGTGTTAATAGATGACGTAAGTGTTCCATTCAGTGCCACTGCTCTTAGAGCCACCAGTCCTGACTCAGGTTTTGTGTCGGTGGGACTGCCATTCATCTGTGTGCCTGGAATAAGGATCAATGAACCGTGCAGAGCTATAAGAGCCCACCATTACGTCAGCAGGCCTAGCAGGGAAATCCGGGATTTTATCCGTGTAAGAGCAGAAAAGAAAATCGCGGTGGAAAATGGCGTGAATGTCCTCATGTAAATGTTAGGGAGCACAAGGGGAAAAGCTGTGATGAAATAAGTATCTGCAGGAAAGCAGAGGATGTCAGTCCCCTAAATGGTGCACAGTAAGTCCTGTGGGATAGAAGAGAATGGAAATAGTGAGGTGTCAGCAGAAAAGTGTGACCGTATTGCTTGACTCACACCGAGACCTCCACGATCGATTAGGGCTGATGGGAGAGGCACAGGCAACGGACGTGCTCAGGTGATAAAACGTTGTTAGTGGGGAGAAGAGACATTTACAAGTGGAATTCTAAATGAAAGGGAACATGTATCATGGCACATAGGAATGCTGTCACAAAAGGAGAGTTTCCTTTCAGATACAGACTCTTTGTGAACTTGAGAAAAGTAGAATCAATATTTGAGCTCACTTGACAATATTTGGAGAAATGAAAATAGTTATTTTCAGGTTTGAAAAAAAAAGCAGAAATCAAATACTATGTTAAAATTAAGTGTAGAAGAGGAAACATAATTTTCCCTCTGCCCTCGTAGGTTCTTGGCTGAAACACCCCTGTAATGAAAGACAGATTAAAAGAAAAACGAACAGAAGTGTATTAACGTGTAAAATCCCTGTATACAAGGGAGATACCCAGGAAAACTGAGTAACTCTGAAATGGCCCAAGGCAGCACCTGTATGTATACCACATACAGCTAAAGACAAAGAAGATGTGTGTGTGTGTAGGGGGGGAGGGGGGGCAGTTAGGGGAGGTTTTTAGGCAAAGCACAGTGAGGGAGGGTATGGCTGTGAGGCAGGTTCAGGTCCTGCCTTCTCCATAGGTAGGTTGGTAAGAGCTCCTAGAGATTTAATCAACCCCCCCACCCCGCCCCGCCCCATTTCCTGCTACAGCCAAGGAGACACCCTTGCAAAGGGAGATTTCCCTTTAAATGTCAATGCCTCTCACAAAAAGAAAACTTCCGTTTTGGTTTCCAGAGCTTCTCCTATGCCTGCTGTTTCTTAAAAAGAACCAGCTCAAGATAATCCTCTGACACAGGCATATTTGGGGTGGCGAAGGCTGCTCCCCTTCATAAGAAAATACATACGTGCTGCTCTGAGTCCTACACTATGTTTCCATTAAGGCATCTTAAGTGTCATCTACACCCACTAGAGCTCCTTTATTTGGAAAACTGGAGGGTTGGATAAAAGAGATAAATTCCTAACAAATGTCCCTCCTCTCTTCTTTTTAAAAAATACTCTCTTTATTGTGGAGAGTATTATTTATGTCCTTTATTCCCCACTGACCCCTTCTAACCCACCCCTGACCCCCGCCCCCCTCAGACCTTCACCACCCTATTGCCTGTGTCCATGGGTTTTGCATATATGCATACAAGGTCTTTGGTTGATCTAGGGCCCCCCCACCCTCTCTCCACCTTCCCTCTGAGGTTCATCACATTGCTCCATGTTTCTGGGTCTCTATGTCTATTTTGTTCATCATTTTATTTTGTTCATGAGATGACACATATGAGTGAGATCATGTGACGCTTGTCTTTCTCTGCCTGGCTTATTTCGCTTAGCATAATACTCTCCAGGTCCCCCCATGCTGCTCTAAGGGTAAGAGATTTTTCTTTTTTACTGCTGCATAGTATTCCATGGTGTAAATGCACACAGCTTTTTTATCCACTTACCTACTGATGGGCACTTAGGCTATTTCAAGATCTTAGCTACTGTAAATTGTACTGCTATGAACAGAAGGGTGCATGCATTTTTTCTGATTGTTGTTTCCGGTTTCTTAGGATATATTCCTAGAAGTGGGAGATTTTGTTAAAGATAATGTACTTCATGTGCATTGCATTGTTGTAGAGGCATTAGAAATGGTGTTTGTGAAATTGCAGCACTGATGTCTTAAATAATAATTACTTCAGAGATATCTAATAGCTCTTATTTTCTTAGGGCTTCCCAGTAAATCAGTCAGTTTTCCCTGATTCAACTCCATCAAACGTACATTCTGAGCCCTGCATTACTCAGTATTTCCCCACAGAGTAGACTCCGCTGCTGGCAGGCCTTTCAGCCTAAGTCCCTCTTTGCTTACATACTTTGGAAGCACATACCAAAAACCACTTTCTGTGGAAGCAGGCATCTTAGAAACACGTCTCCCATCCCTGACGGAGTTGCTTTTCCCTTCCTGGGAGCTGTTCCACCTGCTGCCCTCTCCGTCCCAATGGCTCTGCCTGTGAAACGCACACACAGGGAACAAAGCAGGTGCTGCCTCGCTTGGGCCTCCATCAGCAGCCAGGGCTCTCGCCTCCGCCCACCACAGGGATCCACAGTATTGCAGTTCAGACCCTCCGCCGTTTCACTGTATTCATCTACCAGCTCCCAGTCAGATCAATACCTTGAATTCTTTCCTCAAGTCAGCAAGCTGGTTCCTGCATTTTTATTCCATTGCCACCACGATTCACACATGTTCAAGTGCACCATGATGAGTAACTATGGCCGATGTCTTTGGAGAGGAGTGCCTTGCCCCTTTATTTTTGGCGGGACAGGCACACTTACAGGAAGAAGTGTGAGGCCATTCCAATGGACACTGCTTCACTTTTCCACCCTCTGAAGCCCTCCTACTAACACTGAGTAGAAAGCAGAGGAAATGAAAGTGGACAGACCGTTCAGATCCCACTGTGGGAAGAAACGATTCTTTAACTCAAGATTCCAGCACAAAGGAGAGAAAACGCCACACAAAAATCACTAACTCTTACCAGTCACAAACATTAAAGTTATGGAAATGTAGGAAAGCTGTCCCTCAGGGCTTTGTTGTTTTATCATGGAAAATGAAGTGCTGGAATATTGCAGCAATTAACAATGGCATACACTAGGAAGCTTATCATATATGGCAGTTTTATGATTTCTAAAATGATATATGTTTCAAATTTAAGATCTTCTATTCTAGAAATACACTGCGTTCCCTCTAATTGCAATCATTTTCAACAAAAAAAAATCTGATGAAGATTTGAAATGATCATTCAACTTAATTAACCAATCAGAAGTTTTAAAAATTTACTGAACTTCGTGTGGGATTTACATTCATTAAAACCCGGAGTAAAAGGTTAGTATCTGAAAAGAGCATTTCAAGCCAGCATTATATTTAGAAACTAAATCCTTTCCAACAAAAGGAGAAGCTCAAATGATGCAGGAGATAGAAATCAAAACATAAAATGAATTATGATTTGCATGAAAATAATTTTAAGAGAAACTTTAGTGCAGTCTGAAGGACACATGGAAGAAGACAAACCAGTAACATTCAATATTATTTGCTTAAAGGCATACCATCACAGTTTCATGAGTCTTATTTTATTTACTTTATCATTTTTATTATGGCCACCACCCAGTTTCTATCAGACCAAACAGTTTGATTCATTTTGCATGTTAAAGCCAGGACATCTATTTCCTTGGTTATCTCCATCGTTATTTTATTTGGCCGATGCATCTATTCTACTTCAGCTGTGAAATGTAGCCTCTGAGAGTCTCAAGATTTTGTATCCACTCTTGAAAATGAAGCAAACCTTTCTTTGGACCATTACAAACGACTTTCTATAGAACTTTTCTGAGGATGGGTCTAAAAAGGCATACTCGACCACAAGACGCTAAGAGGAGAACAGCAACAGAGGAGACATATCCGTGTCCAAGAGACAGGTGGACAGCACTGATGTGACGGACTGGCCTCCGGAAGGCACAGGAGAGGGCTGGGCAGTGGGCACCGCCAGGTCTAACAGGAGCGGTCAGCAGCTAAGTGAGCAACTCTCAGGAGGCGGTTGTAATAGTAAGCGAACACGAGAATACAAACATTTGCAGAAATCAAGAAGATATCACCATTAAAATGACCATGAGGCAGGAAAGTTAGGATCAGGAACAAAGGCCTCAAGCTTTACCCCACCCCTTTGTCATCCTGGCTGGAACATTGGGGGACCTGCCTTTTGCTGACCACGTGGTCCCAAGCTTTCCCCTCCCCAATTTCCTGTAGTTAAGAAAACAAAAACCAGTCTCAACTAGATTTGGCAGCCATGTTGACCTTCAAGTGACCAACAGAGCCATTATAATATCATTCTAATAAATTCACATTGTGGTTTGGGGCCCATTGCGTCCCCCACAATCCAAGACAGTCCCCCCCACCCCCTAGTCTCCTACATTCAATAAAAACCTACCAGACCCCATAGTGGCATCTCATTCTCCTTCGCCCACTCTCCCTTCTTGAGTGTGTACTTCTGCTTTAATGCATTTACTGTGCCCTGCGTTTAAATAAACGAGGTATGTGGCCCACCGGCCAGTATTTTGACATGCTTGAGTTGCTCCATCCCCAATAAGGTGCTTGTGGGAGGTGGCCAATGGATATTTCTCTCTCATTAATGTTTATCTCTCTCTCACTCCCTCCTCCTTCCTCTCTCTCTCCAAAATCAATGAAGTCAGTTACAAAAATTAAATCTATACTGTAGGAGAAGCGCACTTCCATCTCACAGAAGCTGATTTGGCCTTTCAGTTGGGAGCATCCTTTTAGCCAAAGTCAGGAATATCAGTCTGGTGGCTCAGCAGCAGTGGTTAGAAGAGTCTAAGATGCAGGTATGATGTACCCATATGTATTTAACAGATTCACATCGCCATCCCCAGAGGGAGATAATGTAGGTTAAACCTGCCCTTCGTGACAGTGAATCCTGCTGAGTGTGAATGCCGGAAGGGACTGTACAAATGATCTACTCCAGTGTCCCCATTGATTTATGGTGAGAAGGTAGTCCACTCCCATTTAAATAGCTCTCCAAAGGTTAAAGTTAAGTCAGAAACAGTAGGCTAGGAACAGACTGAGGACCCTCAGAGGGAATGAGGGCAGAAAGAGGATGGAAGATATTAAACAAAGAACTTACATGCATATATGAATAACCCATGGACACAGACAATAGTGGGACCCGGGGAAGGGAAAAGAGTGGGGAGGAGGAGGTTAATGGGGCGGGGGGGGGCGGGGGGGGGGATCAGGGCATCTGTAATACTTTCAACAATAAAAATATGTAAAAAAAAACAACAACAGTAGGCTAGTACCCAGTCCTCTTGATTTTCCCCCACCCCATATATCACAATGCCTTCTCTAACACGTTGACACTTCTTTTCCGAGCCTAAAAATGAAACTGCATGTCACTGCGGTCTTGAATAAGGATATAATAAAACCAGCTTTGTTGAAAATTAATATTTTGGTGATTTTTCCAACTTTAGAATGTTTCAAATATAATGGATACCTATAAGCAACTCCTTTCCTGGCAGCTCAGATAAAAACTCTGTACAATATTACATTTATACCCTGCTGGTAGTGTAATAGACTTTGGCTTCAATCTGCTGGCACCTTTGTAAAGCTTCAAAAGAACACTATCTCCTCTACTATGCCGTGAAATCCAAATAGCAGTTTCCTCTAGCCCCATTATTTTTCCTGTGGAGTTGCAGGAATTTAAAAGCATATTAACATGTTTCAACCCTTAGTAAATTGCTTTTGCTTCTTTTGGAACAAAACGGTAATGAACATGTACCGAGGCAGCCAGGGGTGCTGCAGTTAGAAGCCGAGGAAGATCTTAATTTATGATGGTCAAGTCTGCTGCTTTAGGACATCGTTAGTGGCCTGGAGAATCCAAAGCACAACCTGAGTATGTTCCACTTGGTGTATAAATGAGGGGCAGAGTTTGAATTTTATTACCATAAGTAAAAAACTGGGCATCGAGTTCAACTTCAAGCTTGCTCTGGTTGATCTTACCTTTTTCAAAATATGCTTTTTGAACTGTTAGAAAAAAGTCTATATTAGTAATAGAGGCAATTCCATAATGACTAAAAAAATGTAGTGGAATTGTGGCTGCTTTCTGGAAATGTGGACTGTCCTATGAATCACGTCGAGGAGAAGTACCGAGGTGGAAAATTTATAAGAAGGGAAAGTTATCAAGAAGGCTGGTCACTTCATATTCCTTTTTTCGTTGCATGTTTAAATCATAAAATATAATAGAATTTTGTCAAATGGTTTTTCTGAGTTTATTGTGTTTTATTTTCTATTGATATGGTGTATATATAATTAATTGATTTTAGTATATTGAACCAACTGTATTTGTGTAGTAAGTCTCACTTGATTATGGTGCCTAATTCACTTTATATGTCGCTGGATTTTTTTTGTTTTGTTTTGTTTTTAAGTTATCATTTTGTTTCATTTGACGTTTGTTTGATTTGTCTCTCCAATTAAATGCTATGTTATATCCCATATTTAAATTATGTGTCTTCTATTTCTTCTTGTTCTCTTGTGGAATCCATGATTATATACTATACATTTACAAATATTATTACTTAAATAAAAGATTTAAGACATAATTTTAGAATATTGTTTTGGTACAGTGAAAGAGAAAATTATATTGTAGGGGGAAATGTAGTTTTCTTACATTCAAAATAATGTCCCCAAATTGTGATTGTTTTTTTTTAAACAAAATTATAATTTCCCCAAAAATATATTTGTTTGAGAATCTTAATTATAGTACAGATGTTCCCAAATGTTTACTTACTTTCTTGGGAATATATGATGATCGCTCATATATCAGAAAATTCAATGAGTCTCATGCTGCCTCTTACCTGAATTTCTCATTGTTAATAGTGTTCAGCGGAAGGCAATGTTTGAACAATGCATTTAATTATTTATTTGCTCTTCATACTATTTTTACCTTATTTTAAGTGTGCTCCTGGGGAACAGTATGGTTTTGTTAAGAAGCATAAGGCACCTTCATTCCATGGTTAATACAAAATATAATATTTTATTTGGGTCACTCAGATTGATTACAAAGATCCTGAAATGGAATGTTTCACTTGTTATTAATGGCCAGGCCATGACATTTTACTCTTGTTTCAGTAGGAACTTCCCTGTCTTTATTTCTTTCTGAAAACTAAATTGCTTCATACCTCAGTGTCTTTGGGGCTGTTATTAAAAAATACTGCACTGCGTAGCTTATGAACAACATACATTTATTTGCCATAGTTCCGGAGGCTGGAAGTCCAGTATCCAGGTGCCGGCATGGTTGGGTGATGGCCCTCTGATAGGTGATGCTTCTTGTACCCTCACAGGGTGGAAAGATCAAGCTAAGTCTCTGGGGCCTCTCTTTAAAGGGCACTAATGCCATTCATGGAGGCTCCACCCTTGGGACCTAATCACCCCAAATGCCACACACCCTAGTATCATCACCTTGGGAATTAGGTTTTCAAAATAGAAATGCTGGAGGTCACAAACATTCCGATCCTAGCACCTGACATGAAACTCTGTCCTGTTTTCCTAAGTCTCTTTGAGGCCTAGAGTTCTGCACTTGATCCACAACAATAGCTGAGCCTCTACTACCTTCTTCTGCACGTATCGCCACACCAACAGCCACATGCTTTCATTCCTTATTTTTCTTTCTGACATTACAAGAGATAGCTGGAATGGAGTTTCAGATAATGCCTATTTGAACAGCTTTCAGTGGCTTCTCTCACAACCTTGCAACTTCTGTCTGTTGACACTTCTGTGTGTATGTAGAATGCACCCGTCATGCTTCCACCACCTGCCTGTCATGCTCCCACCCCCTGCCTGTCATGCTCCCACCCCCTGCCTGTCATGCTCCCACCCCCTGCCTGTCTTGCTTCTACCAACTGCCTGTCATGATTCAGCCACCTGCCTGTCATGCTTCCACACCCTGCCTGTCATGCTTCCGCCACCTGCCTGTCATGCTCCCACCCCCTGCCTGTCATGCTTCTACAAACTGCCTGTCATGCTTCCGCTACCTGCCTGTCATGCTTCCACCCCCTGCCTGTCATGCTTCTACCACCTCCCCATAATGTCTTCTACCTCCCCATAATGTCTCCCACCTCCCTCTAATGTCTCCCACCTCCCCGTAATGTCTCTATCCGCTACCTGTAATGTCTCTATCCGCTACCTATGATGCTTCCACTGCCTGCCTGTCATGCTTCTACCACCTGCCGGAGTGTCATGTTATTGTCCCCCAAGTTTACCCCTCTGTAAATCTTGTATCTGGCCACCATTAGCCGCATTCCCTTAAATAACCCATTCAACTGAAAATCAAGGAAGAAATCCCTTTCACACTCAGATAATTGATGTTGATTTTAATAATGAGTTCTGCAAAGGAAAACCTACCCTTGAATTCTAACTTAAAGGACAACTTTAATCTTTAGTGGTGGTAATTGCTGGCTCAGTGTTTTAGAAAATGAGTTTTGTTAAGCAGATATATTTAGCACTACCTGCAATGCTGTCTGAAAATAAGTTGCAATGAGATACCATGTTCACCTATTGGATGGGCAAAGATCAAAAAAGGCTGATGAAATACAGTGATTGCAAAGATGTGAGAAAATGGTTACATGCATTTATATCTGCTAAGAAAGTAAATTATAAAAAGCTTTATAAAATTAATCTGGCTATTACTGTTAACAGTTCAAATGTATCTAAACCTTTTATTTCATAATTACAATTTGAAGCCTGTTTCCACACAGAAGTAAAAATAATGGTATGTAAAGATACATGGGCCCTGGACGGGTGGCTCAGTTGGTTGGAGAGTGGTCCCAGATACCAAAAGGTGGGTTCAGTTCCAAGTCAGGACACATACCTAGGCTGTGGGTTCCATCCCCAGTTGGGATACATATGGGAGGCAACTGATAGATGTAACTCTCTCACATTGATGTTTCTCTCTCTCTCTCCCTTCCTCTCTCTAAAATCAATAAACATTGATTGGGCGAGGGTTTAAAAAGAAGATACATGCATAAGATGTTTATTGTAATGGTATTTGTTTTGGCAGAACAAAACAACACACACATTCTTAGTAACCTCGTGTCTATCACAGGAAAAGAATAAGTATATTATGTTATATTCATATTTTTATACATTGAACTACTGTTTAAAAGACTGAATTAGATCTGTGTGTATTATCTTAGAAAGAGATCTATGATATATCAAATTGAAAATGTTGCAAAGTAATCGCTCCAGGATTTTCTAGTTCCTTTAAAAAGGAAAATCAATGTCTGTCTCTAGACTTACAGTTCTTTCATTCACTTTGTATTTCCGTATAACTCTTGTTCATTTGTCTTAATACCTAAACTAAATGGATCAGCTTTTAACATTTTTTTTTTTGCTCAGTCATAATTATAAAAGTACCTCTCTAAATATTAATGGAAACAGACGTTAAATCTTCATTTAAGACATTTATTTTTAAACTTTTAAATCTAAGATAAAAATAAGTGGTTTATAGATATAAAATTTTATTTGGCCTACATAAAAAATAGAGAGAGAAAGGCAATTACTGTCCTTAGTTTAAGTTTTAAAAATTCTGCTCACTGGAAAGATGTCTCTCCGAATTTTAACCCCAGTGTGGTTATAGTGCAACTGATTACTTCCCCCTAGTGCCAGGATACCACATGGAACCATCTAGAATCATGATCCCCCCTCCTTTTTATGAAATACATCTTTGTAATAATTCCATAGGTATGTATATGAGGGAGATGTGGAATAATTGTAGAAATAGGTGAATTTGGGCCTTAACCGGTATGGCTCAGTGGATAAAAAAATACTAAAGGGTCCGAGTTCAATTCTGGTCAAGTGCACAGACGTTGGTTGCAGGCAGGCTCAATCCCTGGCCCTGGTCAGGGTGTGTGGAAGGCAGCCAATTGATGTGTTCCTCTCACATCATTGTTTCTCACTCTGTCTCTCCCCCTCCCTTTTACTCTCTCTAAAAATCAATGGGAAAATATCTCAGGTGAGGATTAACAGAAAAACATAGGTGAATTTGGTGAATCAAACACATAGTCATTACTCCTATTTCAGGAACTTCTTGTCTAATTTGGAATATATTTCCCGAGAGTTAGTGACTTGGCCTCACACAGTCAGCTTCTCGAGTTGCTGGCTCAGATGCGAGTCCTGAGGAGGAGGGCAGCGTTCATGGGTCCTCTTGTTCCATGGTCAGGTGTTCAGTTCATCTCCATAGCAACACAGGAACTTTCCCTCCACTAGAGAATATGACGTTTCCAAGCAGGGGTACAGGCGAGCTATAAAACTCTAGGTGCAAATTCTGCGATTCTCCTTTCAGAAATGTTTTCAGGCTCCAGAGAGCACCCTGATCTGACACAGACATTTCAAGCAACATCTGATCCGCTCAAGGTCGGAACTGCTTGCGCCACAACCTGAGGGGATGAAAAGACTTACTCTCCTCTAGGAATTTTTATAAAAAACCCTAGAAGTCTTAGGAGGGAGATCAGTGCACACAAAGTGATATGTTTAGCCGGCAGTATTCAGTGGAGACCTCAGATATTGAGCCAGGGTACGTCTAAGAGCAGCAAGTTCCCTTTTATTTCTTTCACTTCAGCAGACCTCCTGCCCTCCAAAGTTGAACTCATGGGATACGTCTTGTAATATTTACAACACCCCTTCCAAGCGTCCAACAGGTCGAGATATTCCTGAGGCTTCTAGGTACTTGGTCCCCTTTGTTCCTTGGGTCACCTCATCTGAAGGCAAGTATGAGAGTCTGGGGCTAAATGGCAACAGAACCACACAGTGATTGTGGGCCTCATGGGGAGGAAGTACTCTGTTCCTGTCCCTTCCAGGATGGAGTTGCTTCTATTGGCCTCCATCTGACAGTGTTGTTCCACTAATAATAATATTTCGGATTTCATAGTGACAAGTACACAGTTAGCATAATATAAAAGATACTCCATAAATGTACATTCAAAGACAAAGAAGGCTATCACAAGTTCTGTGAGCAGGAGGAGCGTTCTAGCATTGGAATGAGTGAGAATGACATAAAATGCAAATTGTATAAGGGGAGAAGAAAGCTGTCCAGTAAGCACTTTTGTCTTTCAATATCTTTTATTGAAATCCCAAATGAACTCTCCTAAGAACAACATAATTTTCTTTCAAATAGTTTGCCAATACAGAGACTGATATAGTATTTGGGTGCCTGCTTCTAGAGTGGATTTTATGAAGTAATTTATCTGAGCAAAAGATAAATATTTTTTTATAGCACCAAGTTTATAACCTAAGGCTATAGAAAAATGATATGTTTTTCATACTCAGGGAATTGGTTAATTTCTCAAGCGAAAATTCCTTCCTAATATAAATATGAGAACAGTTTGTTAACTGAAAATTCAAACTATAGTTATAAGCAAACTGGAAGAGAAATTAAAAATGTTATATTTTTCTAAAAAGTGAATTTGAACAATCACAATATGTACTTTCTAAAAATATAGGTTTCTCTTTATATTCAGTGCCACATTCATAACATATTTGTAAACCCAAGACATTTAAGATATTAGTATAATTTTGAAAGATGAAACTGAAGTAAAAACTCTCAAAGTCTACCTAAAGTAGTTAGAAAAATGTAATGTATTCAGTATTCTTCTAGTATAGGCAAAATTCTGTATTTTGAAAATAGCGTTCATAGTCGTTTTTTAAAACTTTGTTTTATAACTTCGTGTACATTTATACTTCTCTTAAACACCCTTTAGTCTGGTATTTGCTATTAGGATATGAAGGTATATTTTGAGCTATAGTCTTCAAGTTTTGAGGCATTTGTCTAGGAGTCAACAACCAGTTTTGACTTAAAAAAAATTTCTGGTTTTCTGAAATTTATAAATTTTAATTGACAGGTGTTTTTCCTATTTGTAACAAATTGTTCCTGTTGTACACCTGCAGGAATAGTAACTTAGACCAAAACGATTCTTAAGGTTGGTAAAGGGGGGATCAATGGTGATGGAAGGAGACTTGACTTGGGGTAGTGAACACACAATACAATATACGGACGACGTGTTGTGGAATTATGCACCTGAAACCTGTATCATATTTTTAACCAGGTCACTCCAATAAATTCAATAAGAAGGAAAAAAATCTTTCAGGCAAGCTTTGGGATTAGTAGCTGTTGTTTATTTCCCCTGGAGAGTCTAAATTTCCGCATGTAAACTTGGTGTGGTGGTGACATTTGCCTGTGGATTGTGAGCCAATGTGAAGCACTCACTAGGTGCATCCGCAAATGTGCATGGAGAGGCCCGGACGCAGAGGAGTTCTGAGGGTCACCTGCCTCCTTGCTTTGGTTTCTAGAAACACAACTCTTTTGGTAGAAAGTGTCCTCTAAGTTGTTGAGTTAGTAATTATTTGCCCTCCAATTGTTTGGTTTGGTTTTTTTCTTTGTCTGAAATCATCACTTGGGAGTGCGAAGATGAATGGACTAGCCAGATATGGAAACATAGATTGGAAACACTAGGGGGCTTGTTGAGGACTAGAGGCCTGGTGCATGAAATTTGTGCATGGGTATGGTCCCTAGGCCTGGCCAGCGATCAGGGCCAATCTGTGGGGCGACCGGTGGGGCAATGGAGGGGGGGAATTTTGGCACCTGCCTTGCCTGGACTGGGGCCTGCAGGCTGGGGGCAGCTCCTGCGTTGAGACCAATTGTTCCACCGGTCCTTCCAACATTTGGCCGATTTGCAAATTAGGCTTTTATTATATAAGATGACAGTAGTGGGTCTAATGAGACCCCAGTGAACAACTGAAGGGAAAGGGCAGGCAAATGCCATTGAGATATCTTGAAAGCAAAGTGACCTCAATAGCCACATGTTTATTTCTGTTTGCAGACCCAGACTTGAGGTGGCTGCGCCAGGGTGGTGGGCAGCCCTTCTGTGTAAGTCCTCCTTGCTTGCTGATGACTTTCATGGTGAGTCATTTCTAATCATCTCCAATAACCTCTTCTGTGAAGGGTTTAAAAAACAGAAAATAAGTCTCTACATTCTTCAATTAAAGGAAAAAACACAATCCCACTCAGTAGACGCAGTGCATCAGATAGCGTACCCCGTAGCTTTCCATTCTGGTTTGGATAAAGTAATCTGCCCTCTTTGCCTGTCAATGCTTGCGTAACCCATAAAATAACACATTTACCGCTTTGGGCAGGAGGGCGTTTCATGCTGAAGGGAAAAGACTTGGCCTCTGCTTAGTAGTCCAGTCAGGAATCCGTGTGTGTGTTTTCATCTTCGCTCGGCATACATAACCCCGCCACTTTTCATTCTGATGGCATTGCCTCTGACTCTGCCACCTCCCCGAGAATTCCTTTTCTATGTGTTATTTACATCCTTCAGATATTTGCAGGTCATTTTCATATTCTCTTCACCCGGCTATAAATATTGTGCTGCTCTAATCTCCCCCCATCAGTCAGTCTTCCCTTCTCATTTTCCTGGGTTCTTTCCCGAATTTCTATGTATACCTGGTATCGAGGCGCCTCAGAATGAACACAATATAGCAGCTGCAGTCTCACCAATGATAACATCAGTTTCCATTCTGAGTGTAGGTTCATTTTTTATTGACCATAATATTCATGGGTTTTGTTTCTTTTGTTGACTGTGTTATATCACTTTTCCTTATGAAATATTTTAATTAAGTCTTTTCTACGTCATCATTTCTAATATCCATGGTTTAATTACAAGGGCACTCTCTAAAATCCATGATTTCATGTTCTGTTTGATGGCGATTTTTTTTACTTTCCCTAGAAATTCTGTATTTTCAGCATCACAGTGTTCTACTCTTCATTTCCTCATTTATATAACTTCTAAAAGTGTTAAATAAAAGAGAACTGAAATCTAATTATTGGAGGTAAGATGCTTCCCTACAGGTAGACTCTGTAATAGGTATTTAGCATTACTCTGATGGCCATATTTCATTCAGTATTTAAACCAGAAAGAAATGTTTATATTCTCACAAATGAGATCATTTGGGAGTAGCATTTAATGAAACATTTTTTTTAAATACAAAATATGGTTCTGAATGACCCAACATAGTTGTGTCCCAGGGAAACAGAAAGTGTTAACGCTCTTGAAAAATTTTACGTAGCTCCCTATTGGTGCTATGATTCTGTGTCCCCAACTCTCAAAATACTACCCACATTATAGTGTTAATGTTCTGTAATAAAGTACAACACTCATTGTATGTTCCTGTGGAAACCTGAAAGGTAAGTTCCTAACTTTCTGAATAAAAATTTTCCTTATAAATTTAATGTAGTTTGAAACTTAAAGTATGGTTGTAGGTGCATCCTGTACATAGAGATATTGAATATGTAAAAATTGGAAATATAATACAAAATAAGAAGATAGAGAGGCCTAAGAGAGTATATTCTGGACATTTCAGTTTGGGCTGGTTAACAGGTTTGGGGCGGGTAAGGGAAGGGATTTCACCTGAAAGGCAAGTGAATGGGTGCTGTGGTTCATACCCAGAATCCATTGCCTCCATTAATTTTATTCAGGTGCCCACTTCGCTAGTATGTGATGGGTGACGACGATCCCATATCCAGCTCCAAATATTGTTTCTGATTAGTCATAGCCAATATCGGTCATCTCAGTATATGCAGGAGAAATTGAACAAAAGCCAAACTCCACTTTTGATTAAAAAAAAAAACTTTCAGCAGAGTAAGAGCGAAGGGGAATTCTTCAGCCTGATACAAGCGTCTACATCAACTCTACTAGTATAGTTAGCATAATAACTAATAGCAAACGAGGAACGTTTTCCCCTTAAAATGAGGAATAAGACAAATATATCAACTCTCAGAACTTCTATTTAATACTGTGCTGAAAGTTTTAATAAGTGTAAGAAGATGTGAAACAAAGGTGGGAAAGGAAGAAGTAAAACTATCTTGATTTGTAGACAACAGGATCATCCATGTAGAAAATCTGATAGATTTTCAAGAATGTTACTAGAACGAACATATAAGAAGGCTGTAGGATATAGTATCAATATACAAAAAGCAATTGTATTTCTGTACTAGTAAGAAATCATCTGAAATTAAAATAAAATAAAAATAAAACATTTATAATATCAGACAACTATATCAAGACCTGTATCAATCTATATCAATTAAATCAAATAACATAAACATGTAAAAAAGGTGTGTGATCGCACTGAGAACTATAAATGTTGCAGATTGCTGTTTTTTTCAACTACAGAAGGCTTAAATAAAAGGAGAACAGGCCCTTGATCATGTCTCAGAAGACTTCATATAATGAAGAGGTCAAATATCTTTAAAATAAATGATAAGTTAATGAAATACCTATTAAAAACTCAGCAGGCTTTTTATAGAAATTGACATGTTGTTTTTAAATTCCTCCAGACACTCCAAGGACCTAGAATTGCCAAAATAACTTTCAAAACATAGGGACAAAGTCAAAGGGCTAATGATTTCACACTTGTAATAACTCTACAGATTTATGACTGTGATATTTTCATGATTGGGGTAATACTGGCATTATAAAATACATTTGAAGCAGTTCTTTCCTATTTTTTGGAAGATTTGAAAAGTATTACTATTAATTCTTTGTGAAGCGATTGGTAGAATTGACCAGTGAACCCATGTGGACCCACATTTTTCTTTGTTGGGAGGTTTTTGAGTTTTTATTTGGATAGGTAGGTTCACATTTTCTATTCTTCATAAGTAAGTTTGGTAATGCATGTTTTCTAGGAATATGTCTATTTCATCTAGGTTATTTAATTTGTTGTTATCCAATTGATCATAGTATTCTCTTATGATCCTATTTATAGTTTAACATCTATAGTAATGTTTCTACTTTCATTCCTGATTTTAGTAATTTGTGAGTATTCTCTCTTTTTATTACTCTACCTAAAGTTTGTCAATGTTGTTATATTTTTAAAGGACGGAATTTTTAAGTTGATCACTTTACCTTTTGTTCTTTTTACTCTCTTTCATTAAGCTAAATACATCACGTGAGTTTCATTGACCAAAGCAGATACTGTGAGTTTGAGCTGCTTATCCACCACACAGTGGCCAACTTGTGGATGTATAGTTGCAAATATTTATTTTGTTTTTTACTCCCTGTTCTCTGATTAGCACCAGAAACTTTCCAGGAGATCCCCTGAAGATAGGGGAGAGAGTGGGTTTATTTCTGGATCTTGTTCAATGGTGCGTAGTGCTTTCAGTTCCTATTCTTGTTGGAGGGTGTCTTAGATTCTGCAACGTGATAACAAGACCTGAGTATTTGTCCCACCTCCCCCCCCACATTTTCCTCAGGTGTCCTCCCTCTGTGCCGGGCACCTGCAGTGGCTCGCTGTGCCTCTTGTGTTCTTCTTCAAAGGACACCTGTCAGGTTGGATTAGGGCCCACTGGAAAGGCCTTATTTTAACGTAGTCACCTTTTTAAAGGACCCATCTCCAAATTGAGTCAGGTTTGGAGTTACTTGGGGATCGGGGCTTTCACATTGAATGTTGTTGGGGACACTGTCCCGCCGATAACAGCTCTCTTGTCGATGACTTCGATGCCTTGCCCTTTGTTTAGTAATAAGCTACCATTTATAAAGCCACTTTTATCTCGGGCCTCAAACACTGAAACTTCTGACTGCAGCCCAATTAACTTGATATCTCTCAGTGATGTAGTGTCACCTTATCCATAGGCACTGATAAATGTAAACTGATACATCATGGCACAAGGTAAAATACATAAAGGGGAATCTAAAATTGCCCAGGAAATAAAGTACATTCAGGGTGATAAAAAGGAGGTAGCTTCAATGTTCCCATTCACTTAATTCGGGCCTTATGTTTTTAACATTTTTACCTGAAGTCATTCACTCCTATAGGCAAGTTTTATTGTTTATTTGTTTGTTGATTGTAAAAGAAACGTCTATTCTTTTCAACCTTTTAAAATTGTTCAGGGCAATTAAGCCCTACAAAACCTAGAAACAAGGCCAGAATATGGAGTGCTCAATTTGCATATTCAAATTCGCAATTATGTGCCTGGTAATATGCAAATTAGCCTATTTTCTTTTGACTAAGAACTTTATGGTAGGAAATTGCCTACTTGTCCTTGCAGAAAAGCAGATACCAACAATCAGCCTTCCCCATAAATGGGTTTTGTTTTTTGAAAACTATGTATCTGTGAGACCCCAACTCTCTTTATAAAACTGCAATAGAAGAAAGAAAAGTATGGTGTTCTAAATATTTGATGGTTTATACCTATCTATAATAATAAAAGCATAATATGCTAATTAGACCGGACAGCCAAACGACCTTCCGGATGACCTTCGGGACAAAGCCAGGGCTGCAAGAGCAGGGCCCCTTGCACGAATTTCATGCATCGGGCTTCTAGTACATACATATTTGTGTACACATGCATATGCAAGCATATATGTGTATTTATGTGAATGTGCGTGTGTGTCTATGTTTATGTATATACATTTCTATAATTTCTGGACAGCTCAAAATCTAACAAATCCTGAATAGTGGATAGTCTACAGTTACTATGTGGTCATGATGTTGGCCTGGTATTGAATATTGTACAATACAGTACAGTTCCTTTTAAATACATATTTTAAAGAATAAAGTTAATTTTCCTTATAGATATCATATTCTTTTTCAATTACTATCAAGCACAATGTAAAGTTAACTTTGAAATTACTAGAAACCTAATTGTGTCTCTGAATAACACCTACATAACATATAAAACCACAAAGCATACAAATATACAAACTACAACAAAAATGGATCAATTCTGATATTTTAATGTTTTCCTAGCCTAAAATGAGATAGATATAATGTTCTCATTTTTAAATACCCATATTAGGTGCCTGGACCCATTGCAATGTGTGTGTAAATGGAGGTTTCCCCACACCAAGAGTCAATTCTTGGGCACCAATTGGATGTCCAAGAATTAAACTCATTTCAACTCAATTCTGATACTGTCCACCCAGAGATAAAATCAGATTCCACAGGCCAAGGGCTCTGTCCCACAAGACCATCCTCCGCTTCAGATGCCAATAGCATCTGTGTTTCTGACCCATTAGCTCCAAATTGGAGGTTCCCACACCTCCTCCTTCAATTAATTTGCTCCAACTGCTCACAGAACTCAGGAACACCTCTTTACTCACTGGGTTAGTGGTTTGTGGTAAAGCATATTAAAGAATACAAATCACAGCCACAGGAAGAGACCTGCAGGGCCAGGTCCCAAACAAAGGAGCCTGTGTCCTCAGGGAGCTTGGGACCTGCAGGATGGCACATGGAGGCCCTCTGGCTTTCCAGGCTCGAAGCTCTATGAAGCCTGTCCTCAGGGTTAAGGAGGCTTCATTCCAGAGGCAGGATAGAGCCACTCACTGGCCACTGGTTCTTGATTCCACCTCTTGCCCCTCTCTCCTTCTGTGAAGTGAGGGGATGGGTCTCCCATCGTTAGCTGCTTCCCCAGCCCCTTCATTAACATACACCCCACTGTGGTGCAAGGGGGCTTATTATGAATAATGACACCCACTTTACCATGAACACTCTGAAGACTTCTCAGGAACTGAGGACCAGAGACCAAATTCTTTTACAAAAGATGCTCCCACTAATTTTATCACTTCCAAAGCTCCAAGGGTTTGGGAGCTGTGAGGCAGGCACTGTGGAAGAACAAACATATCTGAGAAAAATATTTTCTCATCGGAATGGCCAAACGCTTGCACACAGACACACACACGCACATGCACACACACATATTGTATCTCTTATAAATCACAATATTACACACAGTACTTATTATCCAAGCACACCTTTTATGTTCAATAATTTCAGTTATCCTCCTCCTGGTCTGACCAATGTAGATTATACTGTACTACCCGAAATATCCTTAACTAAATATTTTCTTTGTGGGTTTTTTTTCTCACATGGTGAAAAAATTCTAGTTATTCTTTATTTAGATGCAAGTAATGTCATAAGATGCGTATGACAGTATTGAAGCAATCCTGGGGCAGTCATGAAGGGGATGGCATGTCATGGGTTTGACAGGGAATTAGAGAAAGACATCATACACAGAACCTGTGTGTGAGTATACAGGGTGGGGCAGAGTAGGCTCACTGTTGTTTCGATGGAAAATAATACAATGATGAACAAATAATAAGACAAGAATAAACCATTTCCCATTCTCACATTTGTAAGCCAACCTTTGCCCCACCCTGTACATTAGAAAATGTAAAGCTTTTGAGGACTGTTTTTCTGAATCATTTGACAGAGACATCCTTCCTAACGTGTTATTACATAGGCCCCCATTACCTAGGACAGACACCAGCCCAGTGCTTTCTTTGGTGGGGGAAGCGCCCTTTGTGATCCTCCTACCAGCTATTTACGGAGGCAGCCTTAAGCTTTCCCTCCGAGCTTTCAAACAGAGGAAACATTTTAAATACCCTGTAAAACTTCTAGTGGACAAAGTTTTCAAATGTATTGAGTTATTTCTGTAAAAGAGGCTTTGCTCATAGGTGCCTGTGCGTGGGATCTCTTCAGAATTTTAGGTGGTTCAGGTGGCCTGTATGTAGGGGGCGGAGGGAGGCAGGCACTGCTGAATGTCTTTGGGCAGTTTGCTAAATCCTCGGGAAAGAGAACGAACGGTGGCTCTGCATGGAAGATGCACCACCCGTACATCCTTCTTTCTCTGCAAAGACTCTGCTTGTTGTAAATGAGAACCCGCGTCCACGTTGACCTGTGGTTCAGGATGGCAGCTGCAAATACATGACCTGTGGACGCCTCCGGAGAAGAAGGAGGAAAAAAAGCAGACGCTGTGATTTTTTTTTTAGGCCCCTTTCAAAGAAGAGATGAGGCCCCATGGGAAGGCAAGTCACTAGACAATTAATAAACATTACTTTTCCTCTCCCCGCTTTACTTTTATTGCCTCATCCTTTCTAGTTTTATGGGTTTGTTCTCGCCGCCCTAATCTTTCCCTCCAGTAATTTCGTGTTGATTTAAAATCAGCTTTCCCGCGGCTTTTTCAGCCTGGGGAGTTCATGAACAGTGTGCTCACCTGGCATTTTTCCTGGGCCCTTCACAGCGATCCTTAAGAGTTAAACACAGTAGGTGATAAAATTGAAGCATGTTAATAGAAAAATGGAGAAAAGGACTTGTCTTAGGATATCAAGATGATGAAGCAATGGCAAGAGTGTTCTAGACCATCTAGGTTTGTTTTTTTTAAAATATGGTTTTATTGATTTCAGAGTGGAAGGGAGAGGGAGAGATAGAAACATCAATGATGAGAGATAATTATTGATCAGCTGCCTCCTGCACACCCCAGTCTGGGGATCAAGCCTGCAACCCAGGCATGTGCCCTGATCAGGAATTGAACTGTGACCTACTGGTTCATAGGTCAGTGTTCAACCACTGGGCCACGCTGGCCAGGCAGACCATGTAGGTTTTATCTTTGGCTTGTCAAGCTGCTCCCACAGCTCTTTAAAGACACTGGGTGACAGCTCTCCTCCAAGGTCAGGTTATTCTGTTCGTGAAAGGGAAAAAGCATGAAAGAGATTTACTGGGCAGCCACGTGCATCTCTGCATTTTATCTCCCTCCAATATAAATGCCTAGGAGATGCTTGAAACCGTGTTTAAAAAGGAGTCCTAATGAATTATAAATGATGATAAATCTGACTTGATTGCTAAGTGATGGGTGTTTTATATATTTAATATTTCTACTATGTAACTGCCTTTTGTTACCTAGTTCTTTTAAGTTCTGATAGCTGATTCATTATGCAGAACAGGTGTTTAGGGGCATCAATTAAAACAACAAAAATATAAAAATAAAATATAAATGTAGAATAGTCTTTTATTGCATAAACACTGAATACTTAGGTATATAAACATACATAAATATATACTCTCTACTTGGATTTTCTCTCTCATATAAAAGCATTAATTGTTGAATCAAGGACCTATTTAATTTTGATAACTACAGGTTATTTTTTTTCTTACCTAAGGAAGACCCAGCTTTTGCAATAAAAGTCCAAAATTTTTATATGAGAAAACTATACAGATCTTTGTGACTTGTTAACTTGGGTGTCTTAGTTGCATGACCAACGATCATAAGTATTTTATGACTTTATAGAATTTATACTATTTTCAAAGGACTTTTCCTTTTTTGCCTTTATTGCATCCCCCAAATACATTTGTTACTGATATTTGTTCCCTAACATGTTATTATGGCAATATTGTCAGAATATTAGCTGCATTGTTTGATATTAGGATGTTATAAAAGTATATTCCACAAAAGTATTAATAAAATTTAATTTTTTTATCAAATAAAAGTATAATTAAATGTTTTAATCCTATCTAGTCAAACACAATGTTAATTACTCAACAAATTCAGAGCATTATATATTCATCATAATAGCCTATTCTCATTTTTGATCATTTATAATACTGTCTATATCCACAGATTGTCTATAAAGCATATCCCTAGAATTAAATGCATGTATTGGGCTTCTATCAATGAAAAAACAATTTTTTAGAATATTTTATATTGCTGTTCACATGTGGGTTTATTTTTAAAAAGTGTTGATTAGTCTTTCAGAAAATAAATTAGCCTCTTCAGATATTACAAGGATACACTAGTAATTCATATAATAAATTGAAGATGTGAAAACATGTAGTTAACATTTATGAATAAAAAGTAATTACATAATTACATTAATTGATCACTCAAAGGGCATAGTTTACATTGTAGTTCACTCTTGGTGTTGTATAGTCTATAGACTATGGATTTGGACAAATGTATAATGACATGTATTCATCATGATGGTGTCACCCAGCGTATTCTCACTGCCCTGAACGTCCTCTGGGCTCCCATCTGTTCATCTCTCCCCCTCCCATCTCCTGGCAACCACTGATCTTGTCACTGTCTCCATAGTTTTGCCTTTTCCAGAATGTCACAGAATTGGAATCATATATAGCATGGAGCCTTTTCAGATTGGCTTCTTTCACGTAGTGATATACATTTCAGGTTCCTCCTGTTTGTTTGTTTTTGGCTTATAGCTTTTTATTTTTGTGCTGGATAACATGGAAACATTCTTTAAATGACTAGGCTCTCGGAATGGAAGCCAAATGTAAGTGTCCATTAAAAAAGTCACATGAAGGGCGTGTTTTTCAAGCAAGGTTGCAGTGTTCTTGAGCAAAATCTGCTAGCTGGGAGCTACACCCGCTTTTGTTCGGTATACAGTCTTCTTATCCAGCCGTTTTCCTTTGAACTCCCGTGTACAACACACCGCAAACTATCCCACCTGTGTTTGTGATTGAGCTTCAGTGTGCAGCATCCAGAGGCAGTGAAGCGGGTCACTTGATCCCAACCCCAGAGGCCATTCCTTCAGAATCGTGTGTTTCTTTGTCGGAATCACAGGCCTATAGTGACCTGGAAGTCCTTTGTAAAGGACAAACAGTAATTTTTAAATGAACCAGTTGGTGTGTTTGCATTCAAATGTGTGAAAATATAGAATCACCTAAACTGCTTTTCAGAAACATGCAGCGTTTATCCACACCAAAATCTAATCTAATGAATGCCGTTTGATATGCTCATCAAGTGATATGTGGAAAAACTGTATGAATGCTAAATATTAATTAGATTTCCATTCTAAAGTTTTTGTATTTATTTTATTAGACAATCACATTAATGAGTATTTTTCCATTTACAAACAAGGCAAAGTAGTATTTGGATGCAAAATATAAAGGTTTCTGAAAAGATATTTTAGAAGAACATAGGATATTACTGAAATAGGGAAAAGGATAGGACTGGGCACTTTAGAGAAAATCTAAATGTAAATAAACAAGAAACATACGTTTCATTTGCTAGGTATGGATTAAACACAAACTGAAGGAATCATCATTTTATGCCCTTTAGATTGGCAGACATTTTCCTAAGTCTCTCAATGTGAGGCATCGCAGGGGCCGTGGAGAATGGGAGCTCACACAGCTAGGGGTGGTATGTTTACTCCCAAGCGTTTTGAAAAGCAACTTTGCAATGTCCCAGAAGATCTGCTAAGAAGACCAGAGCGTGGTGAGCTTCATCCACATCACCGACCAGCTCTCCTCCCGTGGACAATGATGCAGAACTATGTATTGGACACTCAACTAGCAGCACACGTAGCCCCGCCACATGTCCAGGACACAGAGCCGCTCTCTGTCTAGAACAGAGAAACTCTGGGATGTGTGCTCTTACATAGGTGGATTAGAGAAAACTTGTAGGTGTATCTATCGTATGCTCAATTAGAATTTATAAGCCATAAAATTATCCAGTAACTGCAAAATTAATCTTCACATAATAAAATAATCAGCTAGCTCTCTATCAAATTTTAATCAAGTTACTTTTTTATATCACTAAAATAACAACTTAGTATACATATATTAATAGATCCAAATAACAAATTGTTATTAAACACAAAATATAATTAAAAATTGTGCCAGGGAGAAATATTATAAACATAGGATGATATGATTCTTTCCCTATATCCATTTTTGATGGGCAACACACTAAATTAAAAGTTAATTGCTTCAAGCCCTAGCTGGTTTGGCTCAGTGGATAGAGCGATGGCCTAAAGACCAAAGAATCCCGGGTTCGATTCCGGTGAAGGGCACATACCTAGGTAGCAGGCTCCTCCCTGGCCCTGGGCCTGGTCAGGACACATGCAGGAAGTAACAAATCGATGTGTTTCTCTTACATTGATACTTCTTTCTGTCTTCAAATCCATGGAAAAATTTCCTCGGGTAAGGATTAAAAAAATATTAATTGCTTCAAGGAATAACTATCATTGTTCACACATCCACGGGCCCTGGGGTATTGGGCTGGCCCTGGCCTGCCTTAGTTTTCCTCTCTTGGTCCTTGTTGGGCTTGGCTGTTCATCTGTGCTCTGCTGGTAGGTAAGTTAGGGAGTTACTAGCCTAGGATGGTCCCATTCACAAGTCTCATGTAATTAGAATGACTGTCAGTTTGGATGATGTTAACTGACTCTGTCTCCTCATCTTCCATATACTGCAGGACCCTAAGAGTAGCAAGAAGATGAGTAGCAATGGGAGGATTATGTGTCTTAGTGGTTTTTTCCTCTTTAAAAGTTGGAAGACATCACAGAATGTTTATACGTTGATTTCACTCCAGATTCCAAAGAGTTCATGTATAAGAAAAGTGCAGATGCATGGAGGAGACAGTAAAGATAGTATACTTAACGGAAGAGGGCATAAATATGAATATTGTTTAATTATTACTCGTCAGTGTGGACAGAAGCATTGTGAAGGCTGGAAAAATTATTTTTTATATCACAGATCCTTGCATATAGTAGTCATTCAATAAATATGGTTAAATCTGATTAAATAGATGGATGAATAAATGAACGATGACTGGGGTGATACGAAATGGTTTAATTCTGGTGATAAAAACTAATCTGGACTTAGAAAAAAGGACACAGCCATTGCCGATTATGTATGGGATGGCTGGGGAATTGAGAATTGGTAGAACATGACATATTGGAATATTCTAGAAATGGTGAACATAGTTGAGTGAGGAATAGAGAGTTTTTATAGCAGATGAGGGGATCATTGTAGGAAGACAACGTGACTCAGTCTTCTGAGTCACGTTATTTTGAAAGTAAGGAGCAAATATTTTGAAATGGGCACAAACATGTTAATTTTATCATTTTGGAAGATATATCTGAAACTTGTTTTTAAAGACATTCAAGTAAACAGTGTTTAAGAGAAATGGAAACCAACTAAGAGGCCTCAATGTTAGATTATATCAAGATCTATTTGAATAAAAATATTCTGTCATCCCAAACCAATACATATATTACGGCTATAATTTCCAGGTATAGAGCTTGTTTAAACTGTTTAAAGTTTTTGGTGAGATGTAAATGTGATTAAACATGTATTCAAATTAGTTTCTAGGACTAGACACATGAAACATACTTAAACAGGTGTTACCCAAATATTTGTACTTACTTGGAGTTGCACACACTTAGAAATGATAACAAATAGTAATAGCTGTGAATAGAAAATAATAACTCAAAGATATTTGACGGCATGCGAGACTGTATTTTAATATATTTGCCACTGATCTGAGGTACGATCACTTTTAAAAGAAAAATTTACTCTGCACAACTGATAATAGAAAAGTAGCTCCTGGGATAAAAATGATCAAAGTCCCTTTTCTTGTTACTCTAGCAGATGGAAGAAAGCCAGGCACTGGAGGGGAGTCGTTCTTGGTTCTGCACCACCAGCTAATTTTTGGCAGCTTGATCTTTCAGGGACCATGGTAACAAACGCATCATTAAGTAGCTATCATTTCGTCTCCCATAGAGAGAGTCTAAGGCACAGTCAGAGATGCTTGGGGACTAGGAAATGGGAAAGTAATAGGTAACTATTTCACTTTTGAATCTCCAAATACTTTTAAACTACACTTGGGTCCTTTAATGGGTAGGACTTAGTATTTATATGGCCTCTCCAAGTCTCTTACCATATACCTTCTAAGGCCAAGTGGATATTTTAATTTATGTTGAGTTTAAGTTTTGTTTCAGAATTTAAGTATGATTTCAAACTACCTTCTTAGAGGTGTCCTTAATATTGATTTTTAAAATGTTCAAGGAAAAAATGTGAAAGGATAAGGCAATAGAAAATATTACTAATTGTTATCTGAAATCCTATTGCTAGAAATGCCTTCAAAATTATTATTGTCTCAATATAAAATAATGACACATATATGTATGTATATATATGTATGTATATATATATATACATATCTATATGTATATATATATACACACACACATATATATATATATGTATTTATTTCAAAAGGATATCATGGATGTATATATTTCCAGTAAATATAGTATGGTATTTTTGAAGTTATAGGTAATTATAATTTTTGAGATATAATTGGTATATAATATTGTGTACATTTAATATGTACCAAGTGTTGGTTTGATATTTTTATATATTGCAAATGATCATTTCTAATGTGTGGAGAGAACAGGTAAGAACTAGTCTCTTAGAAGTATTTAGTATAGTATTGTCGACTATAATCGCTATAGTTTGCATTAGATCTCAAAAACTTATTCATCTTCTAGTTGCAAGTTTGTGCACATCTCCCAAATTCCCCCAGCCCTCAGCCCCTGGTAACCACCACTCTACTCTGTTCCTATGAGTTTGGCTTTCTTAGCTAACAAGTACAAGTGCTGTCATACAATGTTTGTTTTTCTCTGTCTGATTCATCTCACTTTGCATAATGACCCAGAGTCTATCCGTGTTGTTGCAAATGGCAGGATTTCTTTCTCGTGACCAAAAATATTCCATCACATGGATAAAGAATATGTAATCTATCTATCTATCTATCTATCTGTCTATGTTGTTTCTATCTTAATATCATTGTACATATTTTCTGGTATTTTTTCACTCACTAGAAATTTCTCTACAATGTTAATTAGAAGAGATAATCATGGCATCTTTGTTTTATACTTTTTAAGGGAACATTTCTGCCATTTCTTTTTTTTTAAAAAAAGAATAGTTTATTGATTTTTAAAGGGAGAGGAAGGGAGAAGAGAGAATCAGCAGTTTTGAGAGAGAATCATTGATCAGTTAGTTGCCTCCTGCACGCCCCCTACTGGGGATTGAGCCAGAATCCCCTGCGTGTGCTCTGGCCAGGAATTTAACCAGCAACCTCTTGGTGAGCTGATTGGGATGATGACCAGCTAAATGGCCCACACCGGCCAGGGCCATTTCTGCCATTTCAACATTAAGAAGAATATTTGTTGGATTTGGGGCAGATACAATAGTGACTCCTCATGTTCAGAACTGTGCCTCAGGAAGAGCAAACATTTGCAGCCAAAGAAACCGATGAGGCTCTCATTTCTTCTGTAAGGTTCATACCTGTACATGGGCAGGGATAATGTTTAAAAGAACATTAAATACACTTGAATTTACTCCCACAGAATAATTATGATGAGAACGAGACTGCAGTGCTTCTTCATTCTTACTGTACTTTTGCGTGTATCATAGTATATATACCTGAACGCTGGTTATCATACGTGCGCTCGGGGGAACTCGCCGTGGCCCTGAAGATTATTCAAAGCATGGCTTAAGGTGACTCCACAATTACGGCTCTCTTTTCCCAGGAAGCTTTTTATGTGGGTTGTAACAGCTTAACTAAATGTTAGCAACTTGACAGGCTGCACCTGCAAAAGGAGTATTTTATTTCTAAATGGCCCTTCGGCAGACCCCGTGATATTTCATCTTTTCAAGTGCGATGGTGATTCCGAGTAGATAAAATTGAAATGCATGTTTTCTAGAAGGCAGGGACAGAAACCTATTAAGGCAGGAAACCTAAACCATTCATTTCCTCTAGCCTGTGGACTGGGGCGGGGGGGCGGGGGGGACGGGTGATGGACTTGTGGCTGATGCCTTTCCTCAGAGAGCGCTTCCTGGCTCCGTCTGTGTGTAACAAGATCTAAGGTCAGCTCCCTGGTGAGGCGTATTGCTTCCCCGGCAGCAAGGTTCCCTTGTACATACTACGATTGATGGTTAATCTGTCTCCAAAAATGAATAGTCATGATGTTTTAGGTTGAAATAATACTTAAGTTGCACTGAATTTTTAAACAACCCAAACAAACTCTACTAGTAGCTCTTATAACCTAAGAATATTAAACTATAATCTGTAAATAAAGTGCGTAAACATGTTTGGTTTGAACAGCATCAATGTCTCTTTGATTGCTTTGTCTTTAAAAGTTTAAACTATATAAAAGTCACAATAATAAAAAAATAGATTTTCTTTAGGAAATGATTGGGGAACGGAACTTCATTTGAACAGATTTGTTCAATTAGGAGATTTAAACTAAAAAATAACTAAATACTGATCAGGCTCCTTGAAGGCTCAATGTGACCTAAGAACACCTCAGGAATGTGAGGAGATGTGTGGGAAAGCAGAACTTTCTGGAACTGTGATTTATATGACATTAATACATTTTGGCTCAAAAATTAAGTAAAGTAATATAACATAATATAAATTAGAAATGTCCACAAATTAACCTGTCAGGAAATGAAGTAAATGCAGGACATTAAGTTCCCATTGCTATAAAGAATGAAGTACAAACTGCATGATGTTTTGAGAGGAAAGCCAAGTAGGAAATGTATACATTGCTGGTGAGTGTTACATATTAAATATGTTTAATACAGATTATGAAATCTATATCTATAAAAAAGCTTAAGTGTCTGTCCGACAGTCCGACTGGTAGCTATGATGCGTACTGACCACCAGGGGGCAGACGCTCAACATAGGAGCTGCTGTGATGCGCACTGGCCATTTAAAAAGAAATGGCACCGTGGACCTGGCACCAACAAACGGACACTCGGTTTCCCTCAAGTGGGACACAGACCCCGTCACCACCCCGGAGTGACAGCCCACCAAATCACAGCCAACGATGCCAAGACCCATGGCGCAAAATGCAGCCCCCAGCCCAGCCCAGCCCAGCCCAGAAATGGTCACTGTGGGCACGAGGTAATGATGTCACGTAGCAACACCAGGCTTCCTCTCCCTAGCAATTAGCCTCCTTGGAGTTTCTTCAGCCCAGGAACACGACTTGCTTTATAGCCAGGTACAAACATTTTACACTTTAACCAAATGTCTGTGAAGTGTTTTCCTGTGCCTCATCTCATTTGATCCTCACAGAAGTCCTGGAGTAGGTAGATAGGAGACTCGGTGGAATCCTATTTTGTTTTCATTAGCCGGAAAACGGAGATTTAGAAAGCTTAGAAACTTGACCCAATGGAAAAGAAGTAAGAAATGTTGGAACTTGAAAATGACTTCAGGTTTTCTCATTGCACAGAATATAGTCAAACACTGCTGCAGTTAAATATTTTACCCTTTGTTCTCCCTGCATGATCTACAATAATAATCTGCTTCATGTTGATATTTACTGCTGTGCTTCTGACAATTACCCGAAAGAGAAGTTGGGGTGCTTCACGGGGCTGGAAAAAGTTTAGCTAAATAAGAAAGCAGGTCTAATTAAGTAAGTTTATCCTATATCTATAAAAGGCTAAGTTGACTCACACATGCACAGTACGTTCTAAGATCTCGCTGGCAACAGTCATATGTGTGTGTTTTGATCTGTCATTATCGATTATGAATTTGGTTGATACTTCTATTATAGAGAATGGGCAAATAGCGATATTAAAATATATCTTCTAATTAATTTCTTTTCAAAGTGCCTGAATCCGTGCACTGGGACATGAGTTTAATAATAATAATGTAAAGTCTGAAGTTATTACATTATTTCCTCCCACATAATTACTCTTTTTTTAAAAAATATATTTGTATTGACTTCAGAGAGGAAAGGACAGGGAGAGGGAGATAGAAACATCAAGGATAAGAGAGAATCACTGATCGGCTGCCTCCTGCACGCCCCCCCGCCCCCCGGGGGTCAAGCCCGCAACCTGGGCATGTGCCCTTGACTGGAATCAAACCCGGGACCCTTCAGTCCGAAGGCTGATGCTCTACCACTAAGCCAAACCAGCTAGGGCACATAATTACTCTTTAGTTTTTTTGTTTGTTTTTTAACAGACAATGAAGGAGGTTACGCACCATTTAAATATTTTAACACTACAAACTTAGTTTTGAGGAATATTAATGACTAAATGCTATGTTGATGCCTATCAGTAACATTAATATCATGAATTCATTGAACTGTTTTAAATGTCTCCAACATTTAGATCTCAGACTCCACAGCAGGTCACATACTTCACTGCTGGGTATTTGAACCTCACATCTTAGCCTTTCTGATTTGGCTCAGTTTACGTTCGTTCCTCAAACATGAGATTGAAACATCGGTGCTAAGGAGCTTCAAATGCTTCCTAAGTGGAGTGTCTTTGACTGTTCTCGTCCCTACACACAAACACTTCTCTGATTACTCAGTGGCAGACATTTAGTGTAAGATGTTTATTTATTTTTATATTTTTGTTGATTTTAAGAGAGAGGGGAGAGAGAGAGAGAGAGACATTGATTTGAAAGCAAAAATTGAATGGCTGCCTCCTGCATGCCCTATACTGGGGATCAAGCCCATAACCCAGGCATGTGCCCTGAACCTGGAATTGAACCAGCAACCTTTTGCTTCATGAGACTATGCCCAACCAACTGTTGAGACACCCGCCAGGGCAAGACATGTAGTCTTCTACCAGTTTTCCTATACATAATTCATTGTCCTCTTATTTGAACTTGGAATTTACTTGATGTGTTATTTCTATGATTCATTCAGTTACATGTGATTTTGTTCCTAACAAGAGAAATAGATTTCTTTTTATGAAGTTGCCTCTGACATTTCAATGCCAAAATTAAAGATATTGAGCTAATATAACATACTAATTTTTTTAAAAGGAATGAATCTTGGCCACCCTTGTAATCCAGGGACCATCACTACCCAGCATGACATAATTTCCTGTTCAGCAATCAGGAGCTTGTTAAGCTCATCAGACATAGAAGACGAAAGAATTTATTTTATTTGGCATTGATAGATTGAAATTAAAACATAAACGAATTAGAAGTGTTCTGGATAATTAGTTTTCAAAACTCCACTTAACTTAGGTGTCAGACTTGGAGTGCAAATTTCATATCAAATATTATTTTCTTACTTCCCATGACAAACAGATGGTCCCCACGCAGAGGGAGGGAAAAAGAAATCAACTTTGTAAATTTTTTAAAACAGCATTGAGCCCATTTAAAATATCTTTTAAGCCTCAAACCTAAATAAATGATGGGCCAACATCAATTAATCATTTCTGGCTCCCAAACCATGATGGCCCCAACGTGCCACAGGTGCCGTCATGAACTGGAATTGTGATCCAAATTATTGGATTGCAAACATATTTTAAGGAAAACAATAAAATAATATTGCAGTCATTTACAATTATATGAAATGTGTTTTTTAACTCAGGGAATGCATGCAATGATTCTTCTGCATCGAGATTTCCACAGATCAGCTTTGTGACTTATAGCAACAGGATGAAAGCAAATGAGACGGTAGCAGACAGGCTCTTCTTCCCCTGAGATCCTGTTAAACTTCCATGAGCATCAAAGTGGGAATGTGTGCAGGTGCTTCCTTTGGAATGTTTTTCTATAATTATATGCTGACAGAACACTGGTCCTCCATTTAATATTTGAAGCTTTAAAAAATAGATGAATGACCACTATCATAAAATTCTGATTCACTTATCCTAGATGAGAGCTTTTGGATATATTATTTTTTAAATATATTTTTATTGATTTCAGAGAGGAAGGGAGAGGGAGAGAGAGAAAGAAACATCAGTGATGAGAGAGAATCATTGATTGGCTGCCTCCTGCACGTCCCCTACTGGGGATTGAGCCCACAACCCGAGGCATGTGTCCTGGCCCAGAATCAAATAGTGACCTCCTGGTTCATAGGTCAAGGCTCAACCACTGAGTCATGCCAGCCAGGCTATATTATTTTTTTAATCACAGGTTATTCTAATGAAAATAGAATTGAGAATCACTTTTCTGTTTAATTATATTTAAATATATTCTTTCTTTTCCATTTTGTCTGTCAAACTTAGAGCTAAAAAAATAAATAAATAAACCTTCCTCCAAAATAACCGTTTTTGAAGAAGTGAGATAAAGTTCTTTGGGCAAAAGTAATAATAAATCTTATTGGGGAAATTTAAAAAATAATTGAATTTTATTGTGTCTAACTTAAAGTAATACATAAAGAAAATAAGTTATAGTTGGACATGGTGGGTATTTTTATTTGCATTTATTTTTATTTCTTTCTGAAACCCATACAAATCGCGGTACAGAGAATAATATGGAAGCAATGTCAACATAAATTGTGATGTTGGAAATTGGATGAGAAATTCTAAATGATTTATGTTTCAGCTTTCTCCATTTGGTTAAATACCCTAAAAGGAGGAACCAACAAAAAGCAAAGTAATTTATAATAATACAGTTTCTCAGAAATATTCTGGAATCGGTGACATCAATTATCTCTGCAAACCAAGGTTTTGGTGGAGCTGAAAACAGAATGATTTTAGTGAAACCTAAAAAATAGGTAGGGAGACTCCCTCTTTCCCTCCCTCTACCCCCAAGGCCAGCTGGTTACCTCTCTTCATGTGCTTGTGTCTTCAGATATTCCACTTTCCTCCGGGAGGCTGCTCTGTTTGGTATACATGACATCATTGCCTAGTTCAGTGATGGTGAACCTATGACACGTGTGTCAGAGGTGACACGCTATCTCATTTTTTTGGTTGATTTTTCTTTGTTAAATGGCATTTAAATATATAAAATAAATATCAAAAATATAAATCTTTGTTTTACTATGGTTGAAAATATCAAAAAATTTCTATATGTGACACGGCACCAGAGTTAAGTTAGGGTTTTTCAAAATGCTGACAGGCCGAGCTCAAAAGGTTCACCATCACTGGCCTAGTTAATCGTTCAGAGCTGAAGGAGAGGCATCCTAAACCTTACTTGTGCCACTTCATGTGAACTCAGGTTGTTGGGTGAACATTAGGTCAGAGTGCCCTAGTGGTCCATACATGTCTGAAACACACCTTGTTTAATGTGTTCATCCTCCTCCTCCCCAGGGTGATGCTGATCCTCAGGGAACCCTTCTTCCCCGGACCTTCTGATTCTTAGCTTTCAATAGGATTCATAGACCCTTTGATGTTTGCTTTAGGTTTCTGGTAGATAAATTTCAACTTAAACATAT
Organism: Myotis yumanensis; assembly: GCF_028538775.1. Taxonomy (NCBI): domain Eukaryota; kingdom Metazoa; phylum Chordata; class Mammalia; order Chiroptera; family Vespertilionidae; genus Myotis; species Myotis yumanensis. The sequence continues at coordinate 3,854,546 of NW_027223768.1, forward strand.
ACAGAGTTCTGTTTCGTGAGATGTTTACCAGTTCGTACCAAATTTTATTTTACTTTTCCTGAAGCTAATGATGCTCTCATCTATACATTTAAAAGCCTGAGCGACCGAACGACCAGTCACTCTGATGCACACTGACCACCAGGGGGCAGACACTCAGCACAGGAGCTGCCCCCTGGTGGTCAGTGTGCTCCCACAGCTGGAGTGCCGCTCAGCTGACTGACAGGCATCAGATGCCAGGCTCAGTGCTGGCGAGCGCAGCAGTGGTGGTAGGAGCCTCTCCCACCTCCTCAGCAGGCAGACATCCCCTAAAGGGTCCCAGACTGTAAGAGGGCGCAGGCTGGACTGAGGGTTCCCCCCCACCCCCCAGTGCACGAATGTCATGCACCAGGACTCTAGTTCTGTTTATAAGTCACGGTCAATGAATGCAAGGTCTCTGAATAAACTAGGATATAGATAGTCTCCTCTTATCACATTTGTAAGTCCTTTGATGACTAGGTGAGGCTGGACATGTGGAATGGCATACCTAAAATTAATATATTGATGTACAAGGTTTCCAACTGGGACTAGCAATGGGGTGTTACCTGTTGGAGGCTCTCTGTGATCAAGGTAATACCAAAAATTCTTCTAGGAAAAACTTTTCTGTCCTCTTTTATGTTAGTCTGGGTGCCCAAGGACACATTTCTCTGAAGGAAATTCTACATCCTTACTTTTTTATTGTTGTGGTTTCTCCTCATCAGTATTAGTTTCTTGTTTTGTTGTTTGTTTACTCTTCATTGAATCAGAAAAAGGTCACTATTGGCCGGATATTGGCTGATCAAAGGGATGAGTGGATTTTCCTTTGTTCTCATTAATTTTTTCTTGATCATTTTTATTTATCACCTCTAAAATCTATAATGCTCGGCCAATTGCTGTAAATTTACATTAATACCTAAAAGGTACATTGCTATGCCTGGGAAGGAGAGTGGTGGGACGGAGTCAGCTCTTTGGTGGACTCCTTAATTCATCCCCAAGCCTTCCCATCTCTAGCGATTCAAATGGGGCTGATTCCTCGTAGTAAAATGGCATATTAATGTAGTGGGGTTTTCCCTTAAAATGTCCCAGACGTTCTCTTTAGCACCTTTGCTTTCTATATTTTGTGTATCACTTGACTACTTATGTGGCATTTTTGTCTTTTACTGTCTAGTTATATTACTGCTTCTCAGAAGAGGTAACTATAGATGTAGTACTCATGTCTTCCATCAACCTTATCCTACCTACGTTTTATTTTAACTTTCCCTAATTTTTAGTAATGTTGGGGGGGATGCCATTGTATTTGTAATCCAATTAACTTCCTAGGGTATACAAAACAAGAGAGAATGATTAAGCCTCTGTACTTACTTTACAATATTACATGGGAATCTGTAAGATACAAAATCTTTAATTAATTTGCCTCTTGAGAAAACCACGGGATACATTCAATAATTGGCCTACTCAGGTTCTCAAGTGCTACCCAATGTATTTTGCAACCTAGAAAGAGTGAAACTAACTTAAATTTCCCCACTTGTGAGAATTCATCATCAAGATTTTAGGTTTGCTTTCTTATGATTCTAGTCTAATCTAGACACAAGATGTTATCCAGAGAAATAAATGATGTATTTTTTTTCCCAGAAAAGAATCAGCATAGTTAGGGCCTTTCAAACTTAAAATGATTATAGCATGGGATGTATTAGAAAGATAAACATTACCCATAATCACCTCCCTTTAGATTGGATGATAATTGAAGGATTATTTTGGACAAGGTATTAGTGATTTAAGATAAATATTAATTTTTTTCTCTCAGATCTATCTTAAGCTGTCTTAGGTATATCACACATGGGAATATTTTGAGACATAATCATAGAAAACTGTAAGGTACCCTGACCATTACAACACGAATATTTTGTGAACAACACAGAACATATTGAATGTGGTCTTGTCATTTTAAGTTGCCATTTTAAGAAAAATACATCTTAAAAAACACAATGGGCCCTAGCTGGTTTGGCTCAGAGGACAGAGCGTCAACCTAAGGACTGAAAGGTCCCAGGTTTGATTCAAGTCAAGGGCACATGCCTGGGTTGTGGGCTCCATTCCCAATAGGGAACATGCAGGAGGCAGCCGATCAATGATTCTCTCTCATCATTGATGTTTCTATCTTTCTCTCTCCCTCTCCCTTTCTCTCTGAAATCAATAAAAATATATTTTAAAAAAACACAGTGGACGCCCTAACCGGTTTGGCTCAGTGGATAGAGTGTCGGCCTGCAGACTGAAAGGTCCCAGGTTCGATTCCGGCCAAGGGCATGTACCTTGGTTGCGGGCATATCCCCAGTAGGAGGTGTGCAGGAGGCAGCTGGTCGATGTTTCTCTCTCATCGATGTTTCTAACTCTCTATCCCTCTCCCTTCCTCTCTGTAAAAAATCAATAAAATATATTTAAAAAAAACCACAGTGGAATACAACTCATAAAAAAGATGCATGTTGTGAATAGACTGAGAAAAATAATAAATACTACAGTCAAATATCCATAAATGAGAGCAAGCCGCAGCTACATAAAAACAGAGGCTTTCCAACCAAAGGTTGTGTTTTAATTGAATTGCCTGCTGAGCCAAACAAAGCCCGAGTCTCTCCCAGAACCCACTCGTGCCGGTCGGTCCTGCACTTTAAGCCAAGGCGAGCCAAATGCCTCCCACGCCTCCGGAGAGGGTGATGGCTCTCCCGGGGTTTCTCAGATTGTGTTTCCCCAAGGTCAGAAGAACTGTCTTGTCACAGTGCCTGTCACATTCCCACAGGTGCTCTCCACCTGGGCTACACGGGGCCCTGAGCGCCTCACAGGGGGAGCCCCTCTGCCCGAGTCTAACTAATTTTAGACAAACTTCACTGCAGCTTTAGAGCATAGAATGTTTTTAAGTATTGCACCTACTTTTCCAGAACTTTTCCTATTAATGTTTGCGACTTCATAGCATCCCGTATTCTTCCTCTCCAGCACAGTGAAATGTGTGCTGTATATTATAAGTGTGTTATAGTAGACACATCTTATAGCAGATATTGTACACACATACATACAGTAGATAAGTATATATGGAGAGAGACTAAGGTATGTATAGCACTTTTATTTTTTATCAGAGTTATTCTTATATATGTACACATGCATACTTATAGATAAATATATTTTATATATTATGTACACATAAATATATTTCAGAATATATTATGTACACATAAATATATTTTGACTGTAGTATTTATTATGTTTCTCAGTCTATTCACAACATGTTAACACAATAATAGCTAAATTCATAGTCCCCAAGCACATACTCACCATTAACTTTACCTTTTAGAAACTTTCTTGATTTCTCCGTTTATTAAAAGGGATGTTGTTCTATACCCCACCAATGTGGTTCGCAAATGAAAGAACATCTGTAAAATATCTAGAACAGAGCCTCAAAGGCACATTATAAGCATTAGACTAATGTTCAGTCTGCCATTTTATTATTATTATTCTAAATATATTTTTATTTATTTCAGAGAGGAAGGAGGAGGGAGAGAGAGAAAGAAACATCAGTGATGAGAGAGAATCATCAATCAGCTGTCTCTTGCACGCCCCCTATTAGGGATCAAGCCCGCAACCCAGGCATGTGCCCTTGACTGGAATCGAACCCCGGACCCTACAGTCCACAGGCCAATGCTCTATCCACTGAGCAAGACCATCTAGGGCCAGTCTGCCATTTTAATTGATGAGGGAACCGAATTCCAGAAGGTGAAGTGCTGTGCCCAACTCCATACGAGTAAAATGAAAAGAGGATGCAGATCAGATCTCCCTCAGAGAGCATGCGCTTCCTTGTGCCACATGTCCCCTGTCGGCTGGTTTATCTTAAGGGGCACATCCTACCGCACGGATTAGTGCCCGCTAAGATGGTTACGAACAAAACCAAAGTAATCCGAGGGAAAGTCGCTGGCTGAGTCCGTCACATTGCTATCCCCTTAAAAGTGGGGAAAATCCACAAGTGTATGTCTAATTAATGTCAAATTATCTATGACTCCTTTTATTTCTAATTTGCTATCTTTACACTAATTAATAGTTTAATTAAAAAAGACATCACCAGAATTTAATATCTCTTACTCTCTTGCAGCCATGAAAGTAACAGGGCATAAAAATGGAATATTTTAAAATAATTTTCAGATGACTTTGATACATGATGAAATTTATCATTCACTCAGACTTTATTTTATTTTTTTGGGTTCTGAGCAAACATATGTGATATATGGTTCCAAGTCCAATTTGCATTTCAACAGGCCACAACCAATATAGCAATTAAATATGCATGGATATCTGGGTGTCTGTGAAAGAGCAAATTTGCAGAACAAAATGGACAGTGTTGTCAAAATAAAATTATATTACACATTGCTCTCAGTGTTAGGGTATTCATTCCTGGCATGGAATTTTCCTCGATAAATGATTCCAAAAAGATGTGATACACATATGCAATGGAATACTACTCAGCCACAAGAAAAGATGCAATACTGCCATTTGTGATGTCGGATGGACCTTGAGAATATTATGCTAAACAAAATAAGTCAGTCAGAAAAAGCGAAGAACCGTATGATTTCACCCATATGTGGGATATAAAACAGAAACTCATAGACACAGACCACAGTGTGGTGGTTACCAGAGGGAAGGAAGTGGGAAGGGCAGTTAAAGCTAAAGGGGGCCAAGCATATGATGAGGGTAGATGATTTGACTTTGGGTGGGGGGCACACAATGCAATGCATAGGTCATGTATCGTAGAGATCTACACTTGGAACCTACATGATCTTATTAACCAGTGTCACCTCAATACATTTAATTTAAAAAGTGCAACTAGAGAGAATATGAGCATGATGCAAATGTTGAGTTGGACAGGGCTGTAGGATATACCGTTTTCTTATTCTTTTGGTTTTCTCAGTGAAAAAGAAAGCAAGGTCAGGAGCTGAGAGACAGAATAGGGAATATGCTGGGGATTGGACAAGATAAAAGGCTATGAAATTAATGACCAGAAGAGTGAATGGACTAGGGCGATATTGTGAGAATGGCAGGTAGCATTGGGGGGCAACTTCAAGGTTAATGATAATGACTTGAAAGTGAGGCAGTCAGCAATGCTGTGAGATTCTTCCTAGACCCCTGAAGTTGCAAGGTTGCAGGCATAAAGTGGATAGAGAGTTGGATGTAACCACCCAGGGTGTAATTTAGACTGATTGCCTCTCTGTAATCGCCTATTACTCCCCTGGTTCCTCACTGTGTTGTAACTACAGGTTACCTTGCCTGTTCAGCTACAAGTTATCCTGCTATTCCTCGGTCAGTGTTGCTGTGACTGTAGGCATCCGTGCTTACTCGTTTCTTTCTTGTTCTTCATATTACCTGAATACTTTGCCAATCAGCAGGTCTTAAGGAAGGTCTTCCTTGCCACCCTATGTAAATAACTTGTCATCTCCATCACATGCGCCCTATTTCCTTATCTTCTGTATTTCTCTATATGACATTAATTACTATCTGTCTTTATTTTAAGATATTGTGTAATTACTTGTATGTTTAACATCTGTCTCACATCTTCCCTTTAGAATGTGTGTAAAGGGAATCCAGATTACATAGAGCTTAGAATTATTTTTTTTAAATATATTTGTATTGATTTCAGAGAGGAAGGGAGAAGGAGAAAGAGAGAGATAAACATCAGTGATGAGAGGGAATCATTGATTGCCTGCATGCCCCACACTGGGGATCGAGCCTGCAACACGGGCATGTGCCCTGACTGGGAATTGAACCATAACCTCCTGGTTCATAGTTGGATGCTCAACCGCTGAGCCACGCCAGCATGGTGAGCTTAGATTTCTTTGTAATGACTTCAGATTTTCTTGTGAATGGTAGGAAAGAGATGTTGGGTATAGGTGTGACATTTTCTGACTGAGATGGTTGAAGTTGACACTAAATACAGAAGTAGAGGCACTTCAGTGAGGAGAGGATAACAGGAATCAGGGACATCAGTTTGGAGGCTATTGAAATATTTTTTATAATAAAGTCTTGGATTAAAAATACAGTAGCATTGATAGGAAGACTTAAAAGTAGATTTAAAAAAGAACAAACAAACAAAACCCTTGGTTATGAGAAAAATGGGGAAAAGAAAGGAATTAGAGACTTCTAAGTTTGTGGCTTGAGAAATCAAAGATATCATAGCCATACTTACTGAAGTGTTACTATTGGTAGATTTTCACATTGTACTGAAAATGAGGTTGGAGATGGGAATCTAAAATTCCTTCTAAATCAGAGATAAACTGAAATTTAAGTTTGAGATTACAAAACATTGGCAAAAATGACTTTACTATAACTGGTATTTTTGCCACTGTGAATGATGGACACTGTACTATGAACTTAACCTAAATTAACATATTATTCTCATAAAATATCTGAGGTGTGCATAACTGTTGCCTGAATCCTATATAATAAATAGATGATATGCAAATTGACCATCACACCCTCACACAAGATGGCCACCCCCATGTGGTCAAAGATGGTACCACAAGATGGCCGGCAGGGGAGGGCAGTTGTGCGCGATCAGGCCTGCAGGAGAGGGCAGTTGGTGATCGAGCCAGCAAGGGAGCAGTTAGGTGTCGATCAGACTGGCAGGGGAGTGGTTAGGGTGTGATCAGGCTGGCAGGCAGAAGCAGTTAGGGGCAATCAGGCAGGCAGGCAGGCGAGTGGTTGGGAGCCAGTAGTCCCAGATTGGCGTGGGTGCAGGCTGGGTTGAGGGACAAACCCCCCCCCCTTCCAGTGCATGAATTTTGTGCACCGGACCTCTAGTTTATAGATAAGAAATTTGAGCAAGGGGAGAATTAAGAAGCTGCTTATTTTTAGCATCAAAATAGCATTGACCTTTTAGATGCCCATAAAACTCATTAGTTTCAGGTTTTAATTCTCTGTTGAGATGATAAATAAAGTCAACTATTTTCTCCATAATTTTGAGAAATGAACCATTCCAAAACTCAGAGGCTTAATGAAACCATTACATATCTTATGGATCACTGAGTAGGCTTGGTTTCAGCTCACCTGGGCCTGGCTACTATGCTCTGATTCAGGCCTTAGAGCAGGGGTCCTCAAACTTTTTAAACAGGGGGCCAGTTCACTGTCCCTCAGACCGTTGGAGGGCTGGACTATAGTTTAAAAAAAAACTATGAACAAATTCCTATGCACACTGCACATATCTTATTTTGAAGTAAAAAAACAAAATGGGAACAAATACAATATTTGTATTTGCATGTGGCTCGCGGGCCGTAGTTTGAGGACCCCTGCCTTAGAGTCTGACGTGGTTTTGATTTCCAGCGCGGCCCCTTGCGACAGAGAGTTAGCCCTGCTTCTTGTGTCTGGTACCAGCAGGTTAATCCACTGCAAGTTCTGTGGGCAAACAACAAAGATACAAGGGAGTAAGGACTAGATCAGGGGTAGGCAAACTTTTTGACTCGAGGGCCACAATGGGTTCTTAAACTGGACCGGAGGGCCGGAACAAAAGCATGGATGGAGTGTTTGTGTGAACTAATATAAATTCAAAGTAAACATCATTACATAAAAGGGTACGGTCTTTTTTTTTTTTTTTTTTAGTTTTATTCATTTCAAACGGGCCGAATCCGGCCCGCGGGCTGTAGTTTGCCCACGGCTGGACTAGATTCAAAACTTCTACATCAACACTTTCATCCCATTGCATTGGCCAAAGGAAGACACATAGCCAATCCCAAAGTAAAGAAGTCAAGAGCTCGCCAAACCGGTTTGGCTCAGTGGATGGAGCGTCCGCCTGCGGACCGAGGGGTCCCAGGTTCGATTCCGGTCAGGGGCATGTACCTTGGTTGCAGGCACATCCCCGGCGGGAGGTGTGCAGGAGGCAGCTGGTCGATGTTTCTCTCTCATCGATGTTTCTAACTCTCTATTCCTCTCCCTTCCTCTCTGTAGAAAAATCAATAAAAAATATTTAAAAAAAAAAAAAAAAAGAAGTCAAGAGCTTTATTACATTAATAACAACATTATAGGAAGAGTATGGACATGGTAGCTGAAAAATTGGAGACAAATTTGAACCTATCATTAAATCTTCAATAATTAGACTATATATGTCTAGATTAGTTTTGTCATTTTATTAATGGCCAATTTTAGGCAAAATGTATATGTAAATATATCAGCACATTATGATGAACCCTCTGCAGGCTTCCTTAATTCATATATATATATATATTTTATTGATTTTTTTTACAGAGAGGAAGGGAGAGGGATGGAGAGTTAGAAACATTGATGAGAGAGAAACATCAATTAGCTGCCTCCTGCACACCCCCTACTGGGTATATGCCCACAACCAAGGTACATGCCCTTGACTGGAACAAATTTCTTATCTATAAACTAGAACCCAGGACTCCTCAGTCCACAGACCGACGCTCTATCCCCTGAGCCCTAATTAGTGGCATATTTGGGAGGTGAGAGTTCTATACTAAACGCTTTGCTGATGTTCAGCCCATTTTAATATACATATATCGATTCACCAATTTGAATGAGCATGAACAATCTTAATGAAACTAGTTTTATCAAGATATTTTTCAGATAAAAAAATTAGGCATTAATCAAACCTAAGAATTTTTCCCTTTGACCAACCAACATTTGCATATTTGATTCCCTAAAACCTATAACTCTTGTAATAAAATGGAAATCCATACTAGCTAGTGACTGTATGAGATAATTTGCATACATTTTAATATATTAACACTTCAAAACTAACATCTAATTTTCAGAAAGAAGCCTTATAATGTGAAAGTTGCACCATTATTGTGGTAGGTGGAATTAATTAGCTCCTGCACAATTTCCCTAGAGCCTTCTCTCACACCCTTGTGAAGGAAGTTATGCCTTTTTGATTTCAGTTCCATAGGGATCAGGATAATGATCAACACTTTCTAATTACGTTTCCGATGTTCACATTATCAATAGGTGCTGCATTATGATTTGAATCAATTACAAAGGTGATGCACAGAGAATGTTTAGGGGGATTTTAGAATTTACTCATTTGTGAGTTTTTTGTTTGTTTGTTTGTTTGTTTTTTAAAAGGCCAGAGAAAGTGTGTGATTAGAAAAAAAAGTCATTTAAACTTATCTTGCAATTTGGGAATGCAATATCAATTTTTGATCAACTTATTTGTGATGTATCTCATTGGTTATATTTTAAGATAGGTTATAGAATTGGATTTCTCAAACAGTTGATTTTATTCAATCATGCCTTCAATGAACTTTTAACCAAAATCTTCAATCCACCAGTGTAAGACTGTGTGGTTAAGGTTAAGAGCCTAATGGTGGAGGTGAGAAGTTCAGTTCTATGAATGTTTAGGAAATAGAATGAATAGACTCAGTACTATATGTGTTGGAAAAAGATTTAAGAATTAAAAGAAAAATGTGGTTCTGCCTTCAGAGTCTCACAAGACCAAACGGTATAACTTTCAATAAAATAATTGTTTTGATTTTGGAAGACAGCATGGGCTTCCAAATTGCTCTTTGAAAAGAATTTCAGACCTGATATATAAATCCCAGTAAGACTCTAAATGTCCCTGAAATATTATTTCATTAAAGTAAGGGGTGATGCCCTTGCACTGCCTATAACTACCAATTAATAAATATTATTAACAAATAAATATTCTTCCTGAATACAGGTAGGATTTTATGTAAACTCAATAAAGTGAAGACTCTGAAATTCATAATTCACATAACTATGACATTTCTTACAACACAAAGTAAAAATAGTTTATTTGCATGTCAGCTATCTAATAGCACTAAATGCACACGAATGGCTGAGATATGGTGAAATATCAGGGTGTGGGAGAGTATTGGAGCCTGAGGATGGTGAGGTTTATACCAGGAGATAATAAAGAGGTAAATTTGGAGACAGATACTTGGTTTGTACATGTTAGATAGAAGAGATTATATATACAATATAGTATCATAACTATGTAATATTTACATATATATATGTAAATTCAAGTGTCAGTATTGTAATATCGACATTTCTGCCAAATTTCAGTGATTAGGGATAGGAATTCTTTGGAAAGCAAAGGGGAAAAATCAATTTAAAGTGGCATAAAGACTAATATTTCCCAATATCAAGAAGTCTGTCCAAATTATAGCCATGTAGCCAGTGATGTTGATTGAGCAATTCAACAACGTCTTTGCAAATGACCTCACATTATATTGCCTGTGTTTGCAAGGTGTATATATGCCCAAAGCCCAGACCTCATACAGCCATTTAAGGCAGGAATAAACTGTATTCAGAAAAAGTAGTGCCAGCATGTCTGTTTCTTTTACCAGAAAAGCAGACATTTTCAAGATAACCCCCTTCCTTCTAAAAGACTCCATTTAGAACCATGGAAACATGGAAGAGACTTCTAGAGGAAATGCGGGAGTCAGGGCTGGAGGAGATTAACCAGAGAATTTATATGCATATATGCAGTGCCCATGGACACAGACAATAAGGTGCTGAACGACTGGGGTGGGATGGAGGAGGGCAATGGGGGAGAGGGGGGAACATTTGTAATACTCTAAACAAAAGACTAAAAATCTCTCTCTCTATATATATAAAAGCCTAAGCAACCTTTCCACCGTTCGACCAGTAGCTATGGCATGCACTGACCACCAGGGGCAGATGCTCAATGCACAGGCATAGAAACATGGAACAAACAGACTGATGAATGTCAGAGGGAAGGGGGGAGGGGAGGGTAGGAAGACATTAAGCAAAGATCTTAAATGCGTACTAGAGGCCTGGTACACAGATTCGTGCATGGGTGGTGTCCCTCTGCCTGGCCTGCAGAGATGGGGTCGAAACCAGCATCCGACATCCCCTGTGGGGTCCTGGATTGCGAATCCATGCAACGGGCCTCTAGTAATAATAACAAAAGACTCCCTTTATATGGCATTAGCCAAAATTAGGTCACACAGTTACTCTTATGAGCAAGGAATGAGGAAAAAAGAACATCAGAAATTCTGTTGAGTTAGACCCATTGTGATCTGTTGTCAAAGTGTTGCCCCAACATGTCAAAATTCTATTGGCAAAAAAATCAGGAAGAATGTTAGGAATTATATATCATCAACATCCGGATAATAAACATTGCATTGTTTAAAATTGGATACCTCTGCAAATTCCTTCAAAATTGGATAACAAAGGGAAAAATCGAAATACAATCTAATAGGTCTCCACTACTTCCTGAACTGTAAAAGCCTGTTTGTCACTTTTGATTTTAATGGTACACACCAAATGATGCAAGGTCCACTATTCGGAAAGCTTGATCAAAGGCCAGTGGGAGTCAAATTTTGAATCTGAAATCTTTGTGTAACTTTTCAAATAACAAATAAGCCAAGTTGCTTCTGTCATTGTTTTTTTTTCATTAAAATGTTCCTAACGAATCTAAAAACTGATATCATTAGGAAAGTTTTAGGAGCAACACAACCTAGTTAATATCACTCCATGTTTTCAAGGCATTTACCACCATTTTATGTACATGCATTGACAGTGTGGATAAATTAACATGGATAGGACTGGAAGTAAATATAGCTGCTTATTTTTAACTATGCGGCCATCAGACAAAATCCTATTGTAGAAACCAAGTTATAATGATTAAGCTCATATAATTCTCTGGCCCAGCTAGAACAAGTTGGATGAATGAATTAATTGAGACAACTGTGGCATGTGTGTGAGAGTAACACATACGCAGTTGCTCATTTGTCAGACACGGATGCATTAATACTTACTACAGATATGCCAGGACCCGTAGAACTGGACATAGCTATGCGGAAAACAGGCCCAAAAGATACTGAGCTGAGGTTAACTAAGTTCCATGCAGGCAAATTTCCAACAACCCTCCTAGGTATGAGCTACCTCAGATTGATTTCCTACCTGGTTCACTTTTTGTTCTTTCTTTTCTTTTTGGTACTTCGGATCACCTGTCTCTACTGTAGTTATTCTGGTCCATTGAAGCTGGATATAGCGTTGTGTTTTTGGTTTGGTTTGGTTTTGTTTTCTTTCTTTTTTTATTTTTACCACCAAAACTTGGACTATTCCTTCCCCTTCTTTTTTTTATTTTTATTAATGTCTCTCTCCTCTCTGATCCTTTGTTTCTCACTCATTCTCTCTTTCTCTCGCCCCCCCCCCCCCCACACACACACACATACACTTACCTTTGGTCTTTTTCTGTTTAAAAAAAATAACACAACCTAACCATTTTATTATTCCTAACATGTAGTTTTAAAATGCTAGAGGCCCCTAAAACAGTTGCATTCTATTTCTGGTGGAATCTGTGGATTTCTGGTATAAGAATTTGCAAGTTACCAGTTCATGGCGCCTACTCTTATGTTAGAACGCTCTGCATGTGCACATGGAGAGTAGAGGTCAACCCACAGAAGTTACTTGAGGATTTTCTGGGAGTTTTTAAATGATCTTCATAAGCGATTGTGTTAAAATGCTCTTGCAGGGGTAAAGGTGAATTATAACATTCATTTTCCGGTTATTTCCTGCACTTTCAAGCATGACAGTGTAAAATTGTTCAAATAGGATTGGTTTTACATGTGGTCCGGGTTTACGCCATTGGGACATGCTGAATTTAAAATATTAGGTAGTTGAAACAGCCAAGGACTGAATTCCTCTAGTTTGCTGGTACAAAGGCGAGGCTCTAACTTAGATAGATACGGAGACAAGATGAGAGTCACTTAACCAAATGCATAGTAAAGCAGCAGTGGTTCCAATATGAGAAAAAAAAAAAGCTCATTTCTACATCCACATTTAATCAACGAAATATATTAGAACATTTCAGTGAATATAATTTGATTATTGAATTCCAGCATGACTTCATTAGGATACTTGACACATTTTTTTTTCCACCTAATCTCTTCACAAGCAGAATTACAGAAGTTTAGGTCCACGAGAAATATTTGATGGCATCTAGGACAATCATTCATTTTTCAAACGACCCTAGCATGAGTGTTTTGAGTTGATTCTGGAGTTTCTGATACTGACTCTAACCTTAGTAGCTTTGAAGATGCTTAGAAACTTTATGTCCAGTAGAAAAGAGATTGACAATCCAGTGGACTGTCTGGTGTAATCTGGCAATAGAGATGTACAACATGTCTCCATTGGATACTCCCCGTCAACCACTTATAAGAAGCTAGGAGTGGACAAATCTGTATCTGATACTTTGAACATTTTTAGAAAACTAACACAGATACTGAAGTTGACTGGTTGTCCTCATGTCACTGGAAAAAGTGGTATAGGAAAAGAAAAAAATCATACATCTTTCCAAAGAATTATTATAGAACACATAAAGAACTTTTATAATTTAATAATAAGGCACATTTTTTTAATTTGCCAGTTTTTAACTGAAAATTCACAATGGCAGTTAGACAAATAGAAAATAAGCACATGAAAATATGCTCCACATCATTTACATGAGGAAATGCAAATTTACATAATGAAATACCACTTCTCCCCCAGTAGAATGGTTACATTTTAAAAAGACTGACCATAGCAAATGTTTCCATGAATTTGAAGAAAGTGCTGGTATGAGTCTATAATGATCTAACCATTTTAGGAAACTGGCAGTTTTTCAAAAGATTAAATATATCTCCATTAATTGACCCAACCATTATACTCGTGGTCAGTTAGTAAAGGGAAATGAAACCATATGTGCATAACTTAATGAAATTTTATTGTAGCTTTTTTTGTAGCAGCCACAATCTGAATAAGACGTGTTCAAGAAATGAAGGATAAGCAAACTGTATACTCACTCTTCTACATAAGAGAATACCATCACTTCTTAAAAATTTTTGTAAGAGTTTATTTGAGCCAAACTGGTGACATAGGCTGGGGAGCAAGATCTCCAATGCTCCCAAGAAAGCCATCATTCTTAAAAGACACATGGACTACTGATACAACATGGGTGAACCTCAAAATTGTTATGCTTTTTTAAAGAAGCCAGATAATCAATCAGTACTTCAGGCATTGACTTTTATAAATTCTAGAAATACATAACTAATCAATATGGACAAGACGGAGTGGCTGCCTCCTAAAAGGTGATTCAGATGTGGAGTGACAAGATGTCTTATGTCTTGATGGTAAGAAAGCCAACTTAAATGACCATTCTAGAGAAGAGTTCCCTTTAAAATTTCCCAATTTCTTCTCAGTTAGGTGTAAACCTACTATATGACCCAAGAAATGCCCTTCTCAGGTATTTAACCAAGAGAACTAAATACATACCGACTTCTGTTTGTGTAAAATCGAGAACACGTACTATCTAGAACTAAACGCCTGAGGAGAAATACTGTTGTCTGGTATACAATTTTAAGTATTCAAATGTATATTTCATGAGGATATTTTTCTCTTCATCAGACTGAATAGGAACAATTTTCCAGTGGAAGATAAAATATATTTTTTTAAAAAGACCAAATGAAATAAAAGCCAAACATCTAAAGGAGGTAAATACATATTAAAGTGAAACAGAGCATTGCCATGGAAGGATTCATGTCCGCAGCTTCAGTGTCAACAAGAAATATGGGACAGAATGAAGAATACATGAAGCATGAATATAAACCACCTGAAACAAATGTTCGACAAGAGGATAAATGACACATGAAATACCCCGTCCTTAGCCACAGAGACCATAATTGCTAAGATTATGCTTTGTGATCCACTGTGATAAATTATATCGACAGGTCCAATAGGATTGGCAGGGAGCAGAAGCAAAACTTCTGCTACTGCCAGGATAATGGAAACTTTAGCTATGGCATTTTAAATTGAACGGCCAATTTAAACCTTAAACCAGCGAGGTACGCTGGAATTTATAGTGGGTAAGGCTAAAGGAAATCTGAAGACATGGTTGCACATAACATCCACTCTACAGGAGGAGGGTTATATGTCTGTTGAGTATGTGGATCTGCAACATTTTTCTTAAGGAATAGTTGATACAGATTTCAATACTGACTGTGACTCATGATTTAGTGTTAAAAAAAATGTGACTGCAAGTTTCATGAAATTGTCACAGGCATAGGGAAGAATTAAAAATTCTACAGGTATTTTGGCTTAAAGGCACACTGATCTATATGGGCCCAGGTGTTAGAATAATTACTGGAGCACATGAAAAAAATATCAAATTCATTTGAAAATGAAATGATTTTAAAAGAATGTATTCTAAGGAAATGTCAAAAATTTCCTCATGCTTGAATACTTTAGTAGATACATGGTAAATTTAACCTAATTTCAACACACGTTTTAGGAGTAAGAACGTAGGCATGAACCAAAGTGACAAGAAGAATGCTCATGAGTTCCTTACTTCCCTTATATAACAGTGGAGGAATGGAGAAAAACAAGTTATTTCCATTGGGCACATTCTGTGAGAACAGGAAGATTATGTTGCCAAGGGAACAAAGGAAGGTAACATATTCTGGACATCATGCAGGAGAGTTATAAAGGGAAGGTCTCGGAGGAAGGTCTGGGCTTCAGCGGAGAGTGCACAGTATTCAAGTGGAGGGTGACACTGTGTGGAGGGTGCAAGGGGGTTTTCAGAATGATGGAAGCATGACCCACACATTGAGGTGGGTGGTGAGATGACACTGAAGTTTAAAAAGGCCCTACTACAGTCAAGTTCTTGCTAGTCATGACAAGCAGATTAAAATCTAGACTTCTGCTACTGAAAAAGTGGCAAAGACCATAGAATTTTAGTTGAGAGAAATATAACATAATTTATGCTATAAAAAGATACTCTCATCCGTTCAGCTGGGAGTACCTTTCTTACTGAGTTCAAGTTTTTTTCGCCATGTTAGTCTTTCCAGGCATTTGATACATCTTTAATCACTACCTATCAGCTACCTGGAACAATGGAATCCCTTGGAATACAGTGGTCAGACAGAAAGGATTTTTGGCCTCAAAAACTATATAGCAATGTGTAGAATCTAAAGAACATGCCGAGAGTTCTGTAGCTGAGGGCCTTGGAGAATAAAAACTGGTTTCTCTGTGTTGATGACGCCACCTGTGGAGAGATGCTGTAGAAGGTAGACCTACAGGTGCGTCTACCTGGACATACAAACAAATACTAGTAGTTGTCTCATGGTCTTTGTTTCTGATGTGCGCTTTCTTTGTGTCTTGGAGGTTAGTCGCCTAAAAAAAAAATAACTCAGAAGATTAAGTCAAAACATAAAAAAATGACATAAGGTGTTAAGAAATAAGAGGTTTAAACTTTACATAAGTAATTATTTGTAAAACACTAACTACAAAGAAAAAGGAGAGTCAAGCTTATCATCAAAGAATAGATCCAAATGCTAAGTTCACGTTTCAGAGAATCCACAGAAAAAGGAAATGGTACAATGAGAAAAATAGGCAGGACTTACTTTCAGCACTTACATAGTGTCAATACATTTCACCCAAAACAAAGTATGCATGACACCCTGGTGAGTGCCAAGACCAGGCAGGAGGTAAAGTAGTGCTTTTTGCATGAACTGGCTGGAAATTATAATAATTATTTCATAATTCAGTGTCACTGAAATTTGAAAAATAAAAAAAAAACATTAAACTATGGTTTGTTGTATTGGTGCCATCAGAACACCAGCTTAGTAACCCATGTGTGATGAATAAACAAACCTATGTAAATTTGGAACTTGGTGGGAAAGAGGGAACATACCTCAACACAATAAAGGCCACATATGACATACCCGCAGCCAGCATCATGCTCAAGAGGAAAAAAAGAAAAGTGTTTGCCTTAAGATCAGGAACATGGCAAGGATACCCACTTTCACCACGCTTATTCAGCATGGTGCTATGCTAAGTGAAATAAGCCAGTCAGAGAAAAATCAGTGCCATATGATTTCACTTATATGTGGAATCTAATGAACAAAATAAACTAACAAAATATAAACAGACTCACAGATAGAGAGAACAGACTGACAGCTGTCAGGGGGAAGGGAGTTGGGGACTAGGTGGAAAAGGTGAAGGGATTAAGCAAAGACAAAAACTCATAGACCCAGACAACAGTATGGCGATTTCCAGAGGGAAAGGGGGTGAGGGAGGGAGAAGGGAGTAAAAGGGAATACATGATGATGGGAGGCAGACTTGACTTGAGGTGGTGAACACACAATGCAATAATATATAGGTGATGTATTATTATTATAAAATTATACACTTGAAAAGTGTATAATTTTATTTACCAATGTCACTCCAATAAATTAATAAAATGTTTGCAAATGTTAGCATTTCTTCATGCCTACACACATTCAACACCAGAAAATGGGCCAGGGGTGGAAATTGTTTGTTTTACTGACTATATTGGAACTTTAATTTGCATGTGGAGATTTTGCATTGGGGCAATGCGGGCTTAGGTAAGGGAGGAAGGGGAAAAACAAAACTCTGAGCTGGGAACTGGAGTCATTTTAGATAGAGAGAAAGAAGATGGGATGGCTCATTACCTGTTGAGCAGCCATATGACTTGTGTGTCACTATTCCGGATGACATAGCTCCATTTCTTCAGGCGATGCTCACCGCACAGGGTCAGCTGTTACCTGCTTGCAATGAACAAAGGGAAAGGGCTTCATCAGCTTTCATCGTTTCTTTTCATCTAATGATGTTAAGAGTATAGACCCGTCTCATTAGATGTGCTATTCACAGGATAATCATTTATAGGCAAACTTACTAGCTCTTCGGGGTATTTCTAAACTTTCTTTTCTGTGTCTCCATTTCAGAGAGTTTACCAAAAACAGGACTATCATGATTTGTTTCTTGCCTGTAAACATCCCTTTGTGAGATGGGCATGTTTTGGTCGAATGTCACACAGCATTAGCTCACAAGGCACTGAGCTGTTGGCTGTAAGACACTTCGTTAGCTCAGATAGTTGAGATTTGAACGTACTGACTAGTGACCTATTTTAAAAATAACAGAGTTTATCTGTATTTTCCTTCATTATCCCTCCAGAATTAATGTCGTGAGCTGCAAAATACACTCCAAAAGACACAGTACGTTATCTGCAAGCTCATCCTTGGTGCTTTACTTTGCAGACTGCAGAAAAACATCCATGCTCCTTTGTTGGAGCTCTACGCTATGCTATGAATATATCCACACGGAAGCAACTCTGTAATATCCTCTTCTTTACTTTCCATTGTGTTTAACTGAATAACTTCTGAAATGATGACTATTACATTTTCTGTTTCCTGTTAGCTCTTAGTAATATGCCTGTGATCTGAACTAATGAGATATTTATTTCTATGAAATTCCTGCCTTGTCATATTTTCATTTTAAATTATTATAAATAAGTGGCTTCCTAAGTTCCTTGTGTTGTTATTACTGATCACTTGCAAATTATACAAGAACATGTAGCAAATTATACAAAAACATATTGCTTGGTTCTTAATTTGTACACATAACATTAGACATAATGATGTTTAATGTCGGAATCATCTCAACACAGTGATATGATGTGGCATTAATTCTGTAAATATTGTTGAAAGCCTGTCTAGATTTTTAATTTTACTAAACACCAAAAATCTATTGCTAAAATAAGAAACAGTTCGTGAGAACAAATAAATTAATGCCAAGAACTACTGTCCTGGTGATGCAAAGAATAGGACACTCTTATGGTTCTTTGTAGTTCTCATCAAGGTTGTGTTCTCTCAATAAGGAAGGCCCTGTTTTAAAAATGTGTAAATCATAGTTCGGTGTGTGTGTGTATGTATGTGTGAGTGTGACAGAGAGAGAGACAGGGAAACAGAGAGAGATTACATTTATGTTACGGCAGGTGTTTTGTATTTCACTCTCTCTTTGATAAAGACTTCCTTGCCTCACCCTTAATTAGATTAAGTGAAGACTTGGACATGTAAAGTGGGTGGAGTGTTCCTATCTATATATATAAAAGGCTAATATGCTAAGTGTCCAACCATCTGACTGGTTGCTATGATGCACACTGACCACCAGAGGGCAGATGCTCAATGTAGGACAGTGATGGCGAACCTTTGGAGCTCGGCATGTCAGCATTTTGAAAAACCCTAACTTAACTCTGGTGCCGTGTCACATATAGAAATTTTTTGATATTTGCAACCATAGTAAAACAGACTTACATTTTTGATATTTATTTTATATATTTAAATGCCATTTAACAAAGAAAAATCAACCAAAAAAATGAGTTCGCATGTCAGAGGTTCGCCATCACTGATGTAGGAGCTGCCTTGATGCCCACTGGCCATTCACAGAGAAAAGGCATCTCGGACTTGGCACCCACAAAGCAACACTCGGCTTCCCCCATGTGGGACACACGCCCTGCCACCAACCCGGAGCAATACTCCACCAAGTTGCAGCCAATGCTGCCGAGACCCCCATGGTGCAAAATGTGGCCCACAGATCAGCTCAGCCTGGAAACGGTGGTTGAGGGCACTGGGAAATGATGTCATGTAGCAATGCCTGGCTTCCTCTCCCTAACAACTAGCCTCCTTGGAGTTTCTTCAGCCCAGGAACACGACTTGCTTTATAGCCAGGTGCAAACATTTTACACTGTAACCAAATGTCTGTGAAGTGTTTTCCCATGCCTCATCTCATTTGATCCTCACAGAAGTCCTGGACTCAGTGGAATGGTATTTTCTTTTCATTAGCTGGAAAACGGAGATTTAGAAATCTTAGAAACTTGATCAGACTGAAAAGAAGAAATGGTGGAACTTGAAAATGACTTCAGGGTTTCTCACTGAATATAGACAAACACTGCTGCAGTTAAATATTTTACCCTTTGTTCTTCCTGCCTGATATACAGTAATAATATGCTTCATGTTGATATTTACTGCTGTGTTGCTTACAATTACCTGAAAGAGAAGTTGGGGTGCTTCACTGGGCTGGAAAAAGTATAGCTAAATCAAAAAGCAGGTCTAATTAAGCAAGTTTATTCTATATCTCTAAAAGGCTAAGTTGACTCACGCATGCACTATACATACAAAGCTCTTGCTGGCACCAATCGCACGTGTGTGCTTTGATCTGTCATTGTGGATCATGAATTTGGTTGACACTTATAGAGAAAGGGCGAATAGTGATATTAAGATATTTCTTCTAATTAATTTCCTTTCAATGTGCATGAATTTGTGCACTGGGCCAATATTTTATATATATATATATATATATATATATATATATATATATATATATATATAATATGCTAAGTGTCCCTCCACCGTCTGACCAGTTACTATGACATGCACTGACCTCTAGGTGGTTGACACTCAATGCAGGACCTGGTGAGCTGCAGTGACTTGGCAGCGGTGGTTCTCAGGTGATGCATCCCAAAACCAGAGAGGACAGAGTCCAATTCCCCGTGGGGCTGCATAATTTCACCTTCAGCAGTGGGTTATGTTGTTGCTGGGGCACTGTTGGCCCCAAATCTGGTTTACTGCACACTTGTGTTTGCATTCCACACCCTGTACGACAACAACTTTGCAGAGTGCCCTCTCGCACTCTGGGACCCCTTGGGGGATGTCAGAGAGCCAATTTCAGCCCAATCCCCACAGGCCAGGCTGAGGGACCCCATCTGCTGGAGGGACCCTGCTCACTCCGCAGATGCCTTTGGAGCCATGCGCCACCCCAGGTGGGGCTGGCCAGGGAGGGAGCGCAGGAGGTTGGCTCCAGGGCATGTTCAGTGGTCTCGCCCAGTCCTGCCCTGCCAGCCATCTTATAATTATTTTCCTTTCAATATGCAGGAATTTGTGCACTGAGTCACTAGTATAGTTATAAGAATAAAAAGGCAATTTGAGGACTGCTCACTGAATGGAAGGCAGGTTTCCCACAGAGAATAGATAATTGTTTGTGTTATATACACCACACAGTTTCTAGGATGGCCTTTGAAATGAATCCTTTACCTTCTGAGTTGTGATTAATACGAGCTGGTGCTGTGGTTTTTAGAGCTCCCTCTAGGGGCCCGTTCTTGAAGGCCTTTGACAGGTAATTTTACTGTTCTCACCTTTACTACTCTGCTTCCGAACAAGTTACATGTGTTTTGCACAGCATCTGAGAAATGGCATGTGCAGGGGAGAATTGAAGAAGAAGTAGGGAGAATGCAAGAAATCGCCATGAGTAATAGACCAGCCATTCTATTACTTTACCTCCAGAAAAAGAGAAGACACCCAGAGCCTCATACTAGTGGCTGTTCCAGTCTTGGCAGAGTTAAGCTACCTCAGGGTCCTTGTCTTCAGCCCATTAACTCTCATCCCGAACTCTCATTTCGTCTGGTGACATATTGATTTTTCTAAATTGCCATAGTTGGTTGAGCTGCCTACCAGAGTTGCCTCTGAACCCAGTGTCCTCTGTCTCTAGGCTTCTAAATCATCTTGGGCTGAATAACTGAAGAACTGCCTAGTGGATCCATATATTCTAGATAACTAGGAATTTTCTAGTCTAAATTTCTGGACTCTAACTTTAATTGATTAACAACCTTTAACAGATCATCATTCTATGAAGAAATGGGTATTCTGTAACATGGTGACTTATAGTAACTCTCCCCTTCATCAATTTCATCTTCTATGTTGGATATAAAAAAGGCTCAATAAGTTATTATTTAACTGGGATTTATATCATATTGGACTGACATATGAAAAAAAGACCCTAATGGCTAATGCATTTTGCATATGGGAAAGAAATATGTTTTCAGAGCTTAATTTTTTTTCCTGCACTTTCAATGAATCTGACACAGTGAAAATTTCCTCAGCTTCTCAAAGCTGCAAACATTCAGCCTGTTTGCCAAGTAGCAGCTGAGTAGGAAAGACATGCCACTGCCCGATGTAATAATCACCCTTCTCTTTAGTGGCATCAAAATATTTGGACTGCCAGCTGCAGAGACCCGTTTAGAATTAGAAAGTGAGTGTTGGTTCCAGGCATGCCATTTTTGAGCAGCACCAGCTCCCAGAAATGGCGCTTCTTTAGAAAATAGTGTTGTAACTCGGCAGGTGCGTGAAAAAGGTCTGCATCCTCTAACACCTGGGCATAAACGAGGCAAACAACAACCTCTCTGTTCTTTTCCTAATATTTTCTTTAAAAAAAAATTGATTTGAGAGAGAAACATCAATTTGTTGTTCCACTTATACATTCATTCATATCTTATTTGATTCTCATGAACTCTGTATACATCAGGTATAGTATTATCTGCACATAAATAGGAACATTGAAGGATTCAAGGAACTGTAGGGGCAACTTGTATACACATAGCGTCAAAGGAAATAGAATCAGAGCACTTTCTTCCAAGCCCATTAGTATTGCACAGAGGTAGAGAAATTCTCATCATGGATGTTTCTATCTCTCTCCTCCTCCCTTCCTTTCTGAAATCAATAAAAATATTTTAAAAAATGTATCATCCCTGATCCGGAGAATGATTCTACATTTTGATCATAGTGGTTATTACAGAGGCATATACATTTGTCAAAACTTGTCAAATTATACACTTAAAATGGATGCTTTTTACTGTATGTAAATTATACTATTATAAAATCAATGACATAATGCTACCTCTAAAATGATATTATATCTGCAAATTTTTATATTCTGCATTAGCACATGTGATAAATAGCTATATGTACACATAATTACTGGCTCTTAGATTATGCAACTTTGTGGTGATTTTACAGGATTATTGAATTAAGTAATTAAGCTTTTTAAATCAGCCAATTAGTATGTTGTGTTTTTTTATATGCTGGTTTGGGTTTTCTTTTATTATTTATGCTTATAAATTCTCCCGTGAGAGTTTTTTTTTTTAAATATAAGTTCTATTATATGAAAAGTTCTGATAGTGAATTTTTCATTTAGCAAAACATAGCGGCTATTTAAGACAAACAATGATTTAAATGATCTGCAGATGGCTTACCACATATTTCAAGTTTCCAGAGCAGGGTTCTTAAATGAAATGCATAGTTGCTGGTCTCAGAATATTATTTATCCACTCTACTTGGGAGTGAAACATTAACCAACCATAAACTGTACTTTAACTGGGAGAAACAAATTTAGAAATAATGATAATAACCACGATACAGTATTTATTGCCCTCCCCCCACCCCCAGTGGTTCAAGAACACCTGGTCTCGGGGCATCTATGGCTCACAGGTGTATAAGTAGGACCAGAGGCAGGCGAGGCCGGGAAGAAGCCTGCTGCGCGTGCGCTCCACGTGGGCAGGCGTCTGTGCTCCCTACTCCCTGGGACAGGAGATGCACTCACGCCCAGAGGACGGCCATTGACAGTGTGTTCAAAGGAGACTCTGGACACCACGCAGTTGGTCAAGGGCATTGCGACTCACCTCGGCACCACCCTGGACCATCTCATGGGCGTCAGTTAGGCGTTCTCCTCCGAGCTGGTGCCTGCTACTTCAAGCCGGCCCCCAATCCTTCACTGGAGCCCCAGGTAGCGGTGCCCAGGTACCACCCAGGCTTGCAGCGGGTGGAGGCCAGGAACTGTGGGCTCTTCTGCCCTGAAGGCTGCTGCTCATGGGGCTCTCCAGAACCTGCTCATCACTGCCTGGGGCCTGAACCTGGTGCACCCCACAAGGATCAAATAGGGCATCAACAGTACCTGGGAGCTGGTGAGCTTCGTGGTGAATCTGCAGATGGTGTACCATAGTCCCTCTGCCTCCTGAATGCTGGTGAGGGATTCAGGTATGGACAGAATTTGTGGGGTGTAGGGGAAATATATACTATCTAGGTGGTTCTCAACCTGTGGGTCGCGACCCGTTTGGCGGTCGAACGACCCTTTCACAGGGGTCGCCTAAGACCATCCTGCATATCAGATATTTACATCACAATTCATAACAGTAGCAACATTACAGTTATGAAGGAGCAACGAAAATAATTTGATGGTTGGGTCACAACATGAGGAACTGTATTTAAAGGGCCAGAAGGTTGAGAACCACTGACCAGGGAGAGGGATGGAAGGATGAAGGGATGGTGGGAGAGGGTTTCCTCTCATGGATGGATTGCTTTATAACATGTTAAAACAATCAGTTGACTAAGTTTTGGGGAGGCTATTTCTAGTCTGTTCCATCAGTCTAGGAATTGAGCCTTTCACCAATGCTACACTGTCTCCATTACTGTAGCTTTCAAGTAAATACTGAGATTGAGATGTGTGAATCTTCCAAATTTGTTCTGCAGTTTCAAAATAATTTTTTAAAATTTATCTTTATTGCTGAAAGTATTACAAATGTCTCCCCTTTTTTTCTTCCACTGACCCCTACCCAACCTGTACTGCACTATTATCTGTGCCCATGGTGATTTTGAACTTATATACATACATGCATAACTCAAAATCACTTATATCTCTTCGGGTTTCTTTGTCTTTCCATATAAATGTTAGCGTCAGCTTACAGCTATTTACAAAATCCTGCTGGGATTTTAATTAGGATTGAACTGAATCTACAGATTAAATTGGAGATAATTTATTTCTTATAAACAATATTGAATCATTCAGTACAAGGAAGCAGCCTATCTCTTCATTCATTTTTCTGTTTACTTTTATTAGTGTTTTATAAATTTCAATATATACATCCTGAACATATTTTGTTAGGTTTTAACCTAATATTTCCATTTTATTTAGTGTTATGGTCTACGATAACGTATTTTTTAAAATTTCAGTTATTCATTGGTCTTAGATGGAGATAAAATTGATATTATGTTGACTTAATGTCTTCAGACTTGATAAACTCATTTATTCTAGAAACATTTTTGAGTTCTTGATATAGAAAGTCATTTCATCTGTGAATAGAAAATTATTTCTACTTTCATGTCTTTCATGCTTTTAATTTGTTTCACATGATCATTGTGTTGGCTAGTAGACATACCACCATTCTGAATGAGTCAAGAGAGAGTTTTTTGGCCTTGTTCCTGACCACAGGCCTTCACTATTAAGTATGACATTAATGATGGGTTATTATAGATACCCTTTTTAGGTGGAAGAATTACCTTTTATTCCAAATTTACTGAATTTATTATAAATTTATGTGGTTGTTTTTTTTAATGCTTTCTCTATCTATTGATAGAATGTGAGCTCTTGTCAGGTCTGTTAATATAGTGGATCACATTGCTATTCAGATGTTGAAACTGCCTTGAATTATTAGACTAAATTACATTTTGTTGTGATGTATTATCCTTGTTTATTGCTTGATTCCATTTGCTAATATTTTTGTGGAGGACATTTGAGTTTGTGTATAATAATTTATATCTTTTCTTTTAAAAAAATTCAAATTTAATTTTTTCCATCGCCTTTTATTCCCTCTATGCCATCTACCACTTCTGCCCATCCCCTCCACCCTCACAATCACCACACTGTTGTCCATGTCCATGAGCTTTCTCTCTCTCTCTCTTTTCAGTCCTTCCAGCCCACCCTCTCCCACCCACACCCAAGCTGCCTGTCTGTTCTCTATTTATGAGTCTGTCTCTATTTTGCCTGGTAGTTCAGTTTGTTCATTACATTTCACCTGAGTGAAATCATATGGTACTTGTCTTTCTATGACTGGCTTATTTCACTTAGCATAATGTTCTCTGGCTCATCCATGCTGTTGCAAAGGGTAAAATTTTCTTTTTACAGTAAAGTGGTAATCTATGGTGGAAAAGTACCACAGCGTTTTCCACTCGTCTACTGATGGGCTTGGCTGTTTCCACTCATCTACTGATGGACTTGGCTGTTTCCAGATCTTGCCTATTGTAAAAAATGCTGCAGTGAAGATAGGGGTGTATATATTTTCTTTTGAATTAGTGTTCCAGGATTCTTTGGATAAATTCCCAGAAGAGGAATCACTAGGTCATAAGGCAGTTCCATTTTTAATTTTTTGAGGTAGCTCCATACTGCTTTCCACAGGGGTTGTACCAATCTGCATTCCTGCGAACAATGCAAGAGGTTCCCTTTTGCCCGCATCGTCACTAAAACTTGTTGATTTATTGACGATAGCAATTCTGACAAGTGTGAGGTGATATGTCATTGTGGTATTAATTTGCATTTCTCTGATGATTAATGACATTGAGCATCTTTTCATATGTCTCTTGGCCACCTCGATGTCCTCTTTGGAGAAGTGTCTATTCAGGTCCTTTGCACGTTTTAAAATTAGATTGTTTGGGTTTTTTGGTGTTGAGTTTTAAAAATTCTTTATAAATTTTGTATATTAAACCCCTTATCAGATGTATCATTGGCGACTATGTTCTTCCATTCCATGGTTTGTCTTTTAATTTCGTTGATGGTTTCCTTTTGCTGTGCGAAAAGGAGGCAAAAACATACTATGGACTAAAGATAGTCTGTTCAGTAAATGGTGTTGGCAAAATTGGACAGAGATGTGCCAAAGGGTGAAACTAGACCACCTCCTTACACCACACAAAAGAATAAACTCAAAATGGATTGAAGATTTAAATGTTAGACTCAAAACCATAAAAATCCTGGAAGAAAACATAGGCATTAAAATCTCAGACATTTCTTGTAGCACTATTTTTTCCTGGTATATCTCCTCAGGCAAGGGAAACAAAAGTAAAAATAAACAAATGAGACTACATCAAACTGAAGAGTTATTTTTGAAGCTGCCAAACTTCTTCCAGGATAGCCAGGGATGGACAAAAAAGAAATTCAAGTTGACTTGATGTGTCTTGCTAGGGAGATGCCTATATTTTTACCTTTAAAAAATATTTGTCTTGCTCTAGCTGGTTTGGCTCAGTGGATAGAGCAGCCATCTGTGACTGAAAGGTCCTGGGTTCGATTCCAGTCAAGATCACATGCCCCAGTTGCTGGCGCAATCCCCAGGATGGGGCAATGATTCTCTCTCATCATTGGTATTTCTCTCTCTCTCTCCCTCTCCCTTTCTCTCTGAAATCAATAAAAATATTTTTAAAAATATTTGTCTTGCCTTATATATTGTCTTTATTTACTGTGACTAGCAAAGCGAATGGTGATTGGTAAGGATGTCGTTTACTTAATACCAGTATTAAGAAGAGGCTTCCTGTATAACGGGCTGGCACACTCAGGATTTTTGCACCAGTTTTAAAGAATGACAGCAAAAGCACCTTTATCTGACATTTAGGATGATTAAATTTTGAAAAATCACTTGGCATATTCATCATGACTCCACAGGGTGCTCTGGCTATATAAGGCGATGGATCATGTGAGCTTAACTTATATTTAAGATGTGCTGGCCTGATATTATTGCGTTAGGCAGTACTGCTGAAATGGAAACATAAAATTTTGCTGCCATGAGATCAAGTTTGTGCCTGCCCTACACTATAAATTAGTTTTCCAAAGTTTTAAAATGCAATGTTTATGCTGGTTCTAGTCATGTGAAATAGCAAACTGCTTAAATGTATAAAATTAAACCTATTCTGAGTGAAAACAGATTTTTTTCATTCATATATCATTGAAATTTAGGAGTGAAGGTTATTTACCCGCCCAGACTGTTTATGTGAAGGTAAAAGACACTGGTTGTACTTGAGAGTTTATTTTTCAAGCAGCATATCCTTCTGACCCATAATGCCCAATTGTTCAGAGCCTGCCTATGTATTGGCTCCTATAGCAGCATCACAAGAAATCCGATGAGGTGTGCAGAGGAAGGCATTGTAATAACACAATATTCATAAAAATGTACCACTTATGACATCCTAATTTGAAAAAATATATGTTTAAGCAGAAATATAAAATAAAATGCTACAATGAGCCTAACTCAATTATGAATGTACACAATTGGTCTGTTACATATGTGAAAACATTTGAAAAAAATTGACAAATGCAGTTTGACAAAATAATTGTTATCAGTGGGAAATAACTTAAAATATGGATGAGCCAAAATATCACTGAAGCAAAGAATAAAAAAAGTATACACAATAATATATAAATTATTTGGTTTTCCTGTTTTGCAAAATTTAAAGTGAACAAAAGGGTTTATTTTAAACAAAGCATAAGACTGTTTAAAGAGTAGATCATTACTTGCTAAGTATAAAATGATATTGTTAGCTCCTTGTACCATAATATTGAATACATAAAATTTTTCAAAATTTATAACCATTAAATAATTTTTGTTTAATAATTACCTATCACGCTATCTATGGAAATATTTTTGATTTGCATGTCTTCAAGCAGTTGTCTTATTGCCAACATAGTACAAATTAAGTAAAATTGTAGCTTTAATTTTTTTACCTCAAATATTGTACTATTGTGAAAGGGAAGATGGTAGCAAAATGACCTGTAACCATTTGTAAATAATATGTAAGTTATGGGAGTAGATTTATTTTTAATTGTGTTTATTGAAACAGACTCATCTACTGAGTAATGCAAAATAAAATAAACTCTATATAATGGCAGATGTTAGAAAATATCAATTTTACGTTTTCCCCATTTTTTCTAAATTAATTTAATGTACTGGAGAGATAGAATAGCAGGTATCGCATACAAGGTGGGGCAAAAGTAGGTTTACAGTGTGAGTACACGGAAGTTTATTTTGGTATTATTATTTATTACCTTATTTTCCGTATGAACAATTGTAAACCTCCTTTTGCCACACCCCGTTTGATGTAAGTAAAGGGAATTTGACATTATTTACTGGTGATCAGGGATGTGTGTGTGCAGCACTTGTTGATAAAACAAGAAAATGACGTACGTTCCAGTGTCACCATGGAGCATGATTCCGCAGACTCACTGAGCAGTTGGCACTTAAGTAGGGAAATGAGCTGGTGTTTGTCTTTGCTGTGTAGTCCAGGGGTCCTCAAACTTTTTAAACAGGGGGCCAGTTCACTGTCCCTCAGACCGTTGGAGGGCCGGACTATAGTTTTAAAAAAAACCCACTATGAACAAATTCCTATGCACGCTGCACCTATCTTATTTTGAAGTAAAAAAACAAAACGGGAACAAATACAATATTTGTATTTGCCTGTGGCCCGCGGGCCGTCGTTTGAGGACCCCTGGTGTAGTATGTGGTTCGCACCCAGACATTGAGAAGTTAACGGGTGGGTGTCTGCCTAGTAGAAGGATCATTTCAGTGCTCTGTTTGTTAGTGCTTTGAAGGAGTTGCTGGTTTCATATCTATTAACTTAGCACTCCTTTCACTGGGTGACCATACATATATCCATTCCTCTGTTATTGAACCAGCTTTACCATTTTACTAGATCTTAACTGATTCATGTTTCAAAGAAACATTTGTGATGTGTCTGCTCTATATTTGAGTGAGGGTCATGCTTTTAAGTTTTGAAAATTGTGTTTTGTAATCAACTCTGCATATGGCAGTTGCCTCCATTCGATAAGACGTTCTGAAAATTTTATTGTGACACTGATTTTCCCTGGATCGTGACTAAACACAGAGCTTGATGGCTTTCCTTTGCATGTCTCCTAAGGGCTGACTTGGCCATTATCACAAAGCATTTAATGAAGTTTAAAAAATGAGGTGGATTTTCTTTCTAGTCACTTCATATATTTGATCCTTTATAAGGCCCTTCATTTGTGCTCTATTTTCTGCTTTTGAAATATGTTCAGGGAGACATGAATTGTGCTCTATCTCCACAGCATCAAAGCAGACATTTATACAAAAGCTATCAAAAGCTTAAAAGGGCTTTTCTGTCTTCCCGGAAACAACCTGTTCAAAATACATAACGTTGCCGGGCCATGCATGAGAGAGGCAATAGAAAGGAATTGGCTCGGTGTCCAGAAAATAAGATGCTCAGAGAACACTGACTCCCGAAATGGGAGATGCATTCATCTCTGTGATGATGTGGCAACTGTCGACAGGGAGTCTCCTCCAACAGATGCCTTCTATCCCAGGGGCTCATTTAAGGACTAAGTTTACAGATTACAATTTTTAAAAAGTTTTCAATTACAGTTTACATTCAACATGATTCTGTATTAGTTTCCGATGTTCAGCAAAGTGGTTAGAAAAGCATGGACTTCACAGAGTGGTCCTGCCTGGCCGCATACAGTTATGACAATATCAGTGATCGTATTCCCTATGCCGTAATCACATCTCTGGGACTATTCTGTAACTGCCCACTTGAAGTGCTAAATCCCTTCACCTTTTTCACCCAGCCCTTAAACTGGCCCTGCCCTGCCCTCTGGCAACCATCAGTCTGTCCTCTGAATCTGAGTCTTTTCCTGTTGTGTGTGTGTGTGTGTGTGTGTGTGTGTGTGTGTATCATCTGGTCTGAATGCTTTGCTATTCTTTTAAACCATGTATTTCTACCCGGTAGAGATTAGATTAGAAACTTTTCAGAAGATAAACATGGTTCTGTTTAAAATCCTCAAATGCAATATCTGAAGGATTTAGATTTGTCCTGCAAAGTATCACTAATTTGTAAATTTTCACACACACAAAAAAAGGTCCTATCTTCTTTTAGTCAAGCGCCAGAGTTCCTTTTATCACTTTCACAGACAATATGATTACCGGGTAGTTTGGTTATCATATATTTCTGAATGTTAACTAACAAGATATACTTGATTTTAAGTCATTCTGCCATGCTATTTTATCTTCTTTGCTATTTCATTTTTGAGCCTTAATAGACAAAAATGTCCTCCAGTAATGTTTAATTTACAGGATTATTAAGGCTGATTATGTCACTCATGGTGTTAAAATTGATAAATTAGGTTTTTATGCTTCCTCACATCATTTAATTTTAGGATACATGATTAAAAATGAATTTTTCTAAGCTTTTCCCACCAGATAGGATGTTTTTAAAATGTGTTTATTTACTTATTTATTGCTATAGATTGAATAAAGAGTGGAGAGAGTGCTAGTGGGGTTTACAGCTCTAGTTGAATTGTAATTTTTTTGATGTTTATAAAAGTTACTTGTTTGCCACAGACTATGAGTTCTAGCTTATATAAGTGAGTCAGAAATAAAAATTCTGAGTTTCACATTCTTTCTATCAGGGCAACAGTTGCTACATGTATGGAGAATGAGAAATATCTCTAGGCTCTTCTAACATAATGATACATCAGTATTAATCAGAGTTGCATCTGAACTGAATTGTGCTTTTACAAGGCTGTATACTTTTCACACATACCTGTTTGTTAGTTCAGAGTCTTTCTTTTGCTAAGTGTACCAAAGATTACTAGTAAAGGAATGTCCTGTATTCATATAAAACTTAAGGGGCTTATTGCTCAACAAGTTTTCATCATATCATAATGAATTATACAGATTATTTAACCATAAATTAACTTTTGTTAATAAAGTGCCTAAATTATTTAACAAGTTAGGTAAAGGATTGCAAACTTATCTACTTCTTTAATTATTGAGGACAGTGTCCTCTGCAAAAAATTCAGATTTAATTGTGCTGAATTTTAGCATTAATAATACATAATGCTAAAAAAACACAAATTATTCTTTTCTTCTAAGTAAGGAGTCTGCCTCAATATGTGCGATCTGTGGTTTTATGCTGGGAGCTTTTTTGTTTGGTTATTATGTTACTGTTGGATTGTTTCTTCTCCTTATTTAAATATTTAATGAAAGTTTTATCCAGCTTGTGCTCTGAGGCCTTAAAGCAAAGGGCATAATTTAAAAGATCTAATATGTAAATAAATGTCAGAAAGCTGAAAAAATATGGGATATGCAAAATATATTAAAAGCACTGTTTTAATAATAGAATAAGAAGTTCTGTTGTTCTCCTGAGATAATGAAGCATAAGAAATGAGATTCAAAAGCTATAAAATCTTTTCTTGCCTGGTCAGTGTTGCTCAGTGATTGAGCGTTGACCTAGGAACCAGGAGGTCTTGGTTCGGTTCCCAGTCAAGGCACATGCCCGGGTTGCGGGCTCGATCCCCATGCAGGAGGCAGCCGATCCATGATTCTCTCTCATCATTGATGTTTCTATCTCTCTTTCCATCTCCCTTCATCTCTAAAATCAATAAAAAATAGTTTTGAAAAGCTATGAAATCTTTTTAAAACATGGCTGTGCAATGCTAATTTTTGTGTCTCTCTGTTTAGGTGTCTTACACACTGTAGTTGTTAAAAATGACCAGTGGTAGCCCGGCTGGTGTGACTCACTTGGTTAAGCATGGTCAGTTAGGTGACTGACTGGTAAGACTGGGTTAAGAACCTATATAATTCTGAAAAGTGGGTAAACCTTTTCCCAGAAATAACGTTAGTGGTGCATGCTGACAACTTTATGACCTAGTCCTAGTCCAAGAGGTCAATGAAATGGGACACAGGCAGGAGAGATTAGAACGCGACACCAGTTAAATAGGCTAGAGATGTGTGAGTTGGAAGGGTTTTCAAAAGGAGGGACAGAAGCAGGAACTGTGAATTGTAACTGGTACAATAACCCATTCATTTACCAGCTCCTAAGTACCGAAGCCAGAATTCGAGAACAGCTGTGTCTTCGAAACTAGCTCATTGACATGTAATCACTGAATAGACTATAGCTTTAAAATATATTAAGAAAGAAGTTGTTATACATAGACCCTGTCTATAGGCAATGTTTATAAAATAACAAGTTATACATGTATCTTCACTAACAGCCCTACCTAACATGTAATGCTTGGCTCATAAACCATGCCATCTTGGTGGGAGTTCAGTTCCTCAGGCCCTCAATACATAGTGGTGGTGTGAGAGTTGACTGTTATAATGTGTGTAAAGCATGCTTGGTATAGTTCCTAGTAAGCACACAGGATGGTAAATATTTTGCAAACATCATAAGGATATGATGATGAAATCAAGGTGGAGTGCATGTTAGAAATTAGACTATACACAGCTAGGTTTTCATGCCATTGCCATATGACTTATACTACACTGCGCACTCAAAACACAATCTTTTTAAATGAGTATAAACCAGTAAATCGCATGGATTGCATTACATAATGTTAAGAAAATAGAAAAACTCAGCTTTTGATTTTCTGAATACACACAAGTAATTTTTAATGTACACCAAGTAAAATGACACACTTTATTATCTTAATACTATGAAAGCTATTTCAATACAAATAAAAATATACCACAACCATAAACTAAATAGATACAGTTAGCATTGTTTTTTATATCCTAAGAGAAATAAGGATGTGATTATAAGATTAAATAAGGACAAAAAGCTATAGGAGTTGACAGAAAATGTTTGCATATGCCTTTGGAATCTTTTATTGTCAGCACTTTGGAATCCAGCTATTATTATATTCTGTGAAAAATCAACTTTGCTTTTCCGTATAAACTAATCTTCAAAAGAGATAGCCATATATCATGCTTTTGTCCCTCTGAAAAAAAATCAGGTTAGAAGCTTACCAGTAGCTAAACCAACACTTATGATGTTTATTTTCTCTTCTCTTACTGCTGTAGATGGGAAAACTCTATAAAAGGCCTATATACTTAGAACCTACGTACCAGGATTAAAAAAATAATGTGGAATCCTTGTTTCCTGCTAATGTTATTACATGATATACAATATCAGAAAAAATCTTCTTCTTGAAAATGGCATCTCTTGTAAGAATGGTGTGTGTGTGTGCGCGCTCGTGCATGTATATGTATGTGTGTCAATGTTGGTTTTCTATTTGGCATGAGAAAGATTAATAACAGTGCATTGATCTATCTCTGCCCCCTGCACCCTTTCTCCCATGATGTCCTAACATAACTCAGTTATTTCCTGCACGTTGACCTTGATTCCAATCAGTGCTTTTCACATTTCTTCAGCTCCTGCTGTGAAAAGAACAAGAATACTAGAGCAGGCACTTTAGTAACCAAGTCTGCTAAAGTAGTGCCAGAAAATGCTTTCAAATATTTCCTCCCCACAAAAAATACACACACACACAAAAAAAAATCCCACTGGCATCACACTACATATAAACCACTGTTATAACTAAGAAAAAATTTTAATCCTTTTTTTTTTTAACTCCAGTACCTTTGAGTAACCCTTGACTAAGGAATCAGGAAGTCTTAACACAGCTTGAATTAGTGGAGCATAATAAAACCATGATCACATCCTGTTGGTCTTAGCTTCAGCGTAAGATGTGTCCCAGGACAGAGCACTGTCTTCATCCCTTTGTCTTCACCCAGCCAACTCCTACCTCCTCCTGCCACCAACATGGCTATGGTCCTAGAAAGGCCAACAGTCATGTGCCCTCCTTCCCGTGAGATTTGCTACCAATCTTGCCACTCACAATCCCAGATCTAACTAGGAGAAAGCACACATCAAAAATGATCAGAATAGCCCTGGCCAGTGTGGCTCAGTTGGTTGGACATCGTCCCACTCACTCGAAGGTTGCAGGAAGGGTCCCACTCGCTGGAAGGGTCGTCCCACTCACTGGTTCGATACCCTGTCAGGGCACATGCCTCGGTTGGGGGTTTGACCCCCAGTAGGGTATGTGCAGAAGGCAGCCTATCCATGGGTCACTCTCACATAGATGTTTCTCTCTCTCACTCTCCCTTCCTCTCCTCAAAATCAATAAAAAAATCTTTTAAATTTATCAGAATATATGTATGCTTGAGTATATGTGTGTGTCACAACTTTTCATAAAAACATGAGCTGTGAAGGCGTAATGCACTCAGTGCTCCTGCTTCCCTTTATCAGACATGTTTTCCCTCGGAGGATTTCTTTCCTGGGCTCAGTGTTACCTTTTCTCTGACACCACCTCACAGTGACATGCGTGCCTCCCTGTCCCGTATTCCTCGTTGAATCTTCATACCTCACATCACAGTCGGTCAGCGTCACCCACTTTCCCTTTGGCCTCTCACACTTGGAAGTTCTGCTCTTGTACGGCCTTGTCTGAAGCCATCACTAACACCTCAGACTTTTAGGAACATGCGCGAACACCAAGGATAGGTAATTACCTCTGTCCTTGAGAAATAGCCTTTACAGTATTAGGTGTATTAATATTTCATGGATATATTTCAATAGGATTTGGTCTTATTTGTTTAAGCAGTATTAAAAAAGCCAACCAATCTGACCATAGTGGTGGAGAGGTATTTCTTTAGAAAATAATTCTTTTATCTTGCTTTGCTTCTTTGGGGATAGAAAGTGACTATTAACATGTATTTGTATTGGATTTATTTGTTTAACTGCTCCTATCCTGCTCAAGCCTGGGTATCAGCTACTCTGTTAAAAAATCATTTTATTTGATGCAAAATTACAAAAAAAAATAACTTCCATTTAAGTATAAAACCTCTCCAATCAGCTCTTCCTGTCTGCTCCAGAGGAATTGCTGAATCTCCCCCACGACTCTGGACCTGTGCACAGCTGGCATTTTCCCACGTGAGGGCTCTGAAATGACCCACTGACCTCCAGGCACTGAGCCCCAGGCAGGGGCAGACTGGCTCTCTGCGCCTTAGCCAGCGTCACAGTATCTTGGATTCATGCTGTTGGGTAGGAGGGAGAGAGAGGAAGAGTGTGTGTGTGTGTGTGTGTGTGTGTGTGTGTGTGTGTGTGTGTGAGAGTGCTTGGGGGGGGAGATTATTTACAACGTGACTAGTATTTGCAGATAGCTAAGTCAGCCAGAGACTCACTGGCTAGTGACATTATTAATATCGTTAAAGACAAGGTTGATCTCAGAATGTAGTAAACTAGTGGGGGTAATTATCTGTCTTTTGAAGGCCCTTATATTTTTATCACCTTCAAAGTCCTAACTTTTGGCCTTATCTGATCTCAATCTGTCTATGCTTTTTTTAGTGATCTTTTCCCACCAAGTCTGTGGGTTAAAAATGTCAAACTGCACTGCTGAAAGCCACATGATGAAAGCTAACTTTTATTAAGTGACCGCTGTATGCTAGACACGGTCCTAAGAACCTTTCATATATTTTCTTAGTCCTCAGGAAATACATGAGGTAGGTGCTATCATGTTCTCCTGTAGAGAGGGAAATGTGAGCATATATGATACATATATGTAATCTATTAAAATTCTCAATGCCTTTTAGCCTACATTTAGTTTGAAATATTCTAGAGGCGGTGCACTGAATCAAAGAAATACCTTAAAAGTGTTACAGACACAGCAGAATTCTGACATGGCGTAAGTCTCTTTACAAGTATGTTCCAATGTTTATATCACACGGATGACCTCTTACTGTGCAAACATGTTATGTGGACACATGAAACAAAAACAGGGACTTGAAGCCACAAATATTTCCATAGAGTTACAGAACTCACATGTATTCCAGGTGTGATTCAGTTGATATGTGTCCTTAGAGAAGCAAAATTAAGATGCCGGTTGTCATCCTCAATTCCTCTTCCCAGAGATAACACTGGTATGAGCCTCCGCTGTGTCTTTTCACTCTATTAACATATGCCCCTGTGTATACATAACATATGCACATATGAATATGTACATTATATTTAATAGCTGCATAGTAGTTAATGGCAGACAGAGTGTGCTATATTCAATTATTTACATTTAGATCTGTATCGGTTAGCTTTTGGTGTATAAGAAATGTACCACCAGCCTGGCTGGCATAGCTCAGTGGTTGAGCATTGACCTATGAACCAGGAGGTCATGGTTCGATTCCCAGTCAGGGCACATGCTCAGGTTGTGGGCTCGATCCCCAGTGTGGGGTGTGTAAGGAGGCAGCTGATCAATGATTCTCTCTCATCAGTGATGCTTTTCTCTCTCTCCCTCTCCTTTCCTCCCCCTTTCCCTTCCTCTCTGAAATCAATAAAAATATATTTTAAAAAAAGAAATACCCTACCAGTTAGTGGCTGACAGTTATAGCCAGTTATTATTTTACATTGACCTGTAAGTCAGTCAGCCGGTTCTGCTGAATCGGACCCTGGTTTCCTCACACGGGTCTCTTGCTCCTGTGTCCGTGGTGACTGGATTGGCTGGCTCTGCACTTGCTGAGCTAGAAGCGCCTCGGGTGGAGAAGGCAGTTTGTTCCCCATGGTCTCTGATCGTCCAGCAGACTTCCTAAGGTTGTCAAACCACCAGTGACAAATTCTTGCTCTTATGGTTGCGACAAAGATCCAACAGAGAGAGCTCTCTCAAGCAAGTGCTTGGGGAGGAGGTGGAGGATCCGGAGAGAGAGCGGACCCTTGCAGCTGTTTTCTTGGATCGCCACTTGCATGAAATTTGCTGCTAACCCTTTGACTAAGGCAATTCGAAGAGACAGGGACAGACTTAGGAGTGTGTGTGGAAGGGACCTTCCAAAGCGCGTGCCTGCAGAGAGGCATGGAATGGTTCAGATGTGGATGACATCAAGTCACTCAAGATTTCTTGATTACTGCAAGTGTTTTTCCTAAAATACACAGCGCTGCAGAGAACATCCTTCAGCTAATCCTTTTTGTATTTAATCGTTTGCCAAAATCATGATCATTTTAGCTCTGGGGGATGCAGCGCTGAACATTATCATATATTGAGGTTGTCAAACCACCGATGACAAATTCTAACAGCTGTGGGATGGACTCGAAAACGAACAAGAATAACATGATGCTGTTGGCTCTGAACCATGTGAAGAGGTTGAAAAATACTACACACAGGATGTGATTTTGTTTTTCTTTCCCTGTGGCCACAGCACACAACTTCGGCAGCATTAAGAATCGATGATGTGTGCAACGTTGGCGTTTTCAGTATTTTGGTTCACACTGTTGCATTATTTTTGGGAGATGATTGCCTTCAAGATAGAATCCCCATCATTTTATGTCAAACTTGAAAAATATTAAGTACAACAGTAAATATTACCTTTACTGAGAAATACACAACCCCCTACCTAGTCAGTCCTCTCCTGTCGAAATGGATTTACCCCACCTTACCAAGAAGCCCAAACAGTGGTATGTCCATATTCCTTTGGGGGTGTGATAAGAAAAGGAGTTCTTAGAAAATGAATGAGTAAAATGATTCAGATGAAGACACTTCAGTTGGATCAAGGTTCTCTCCAAAATGTTAACGACCTTGGCCAATCCCCTGGCACGTTTGAGTGCCATGCCTGTACCTAGCGCTGCAAATTAATTTTCTTTGTAAATATTTTGCCTTCTAATGGTCAGGAATGATATATGACAGTTAATTTAATTTGAAATTCCAATTACTAGTGGAGTAGATAATGCATTTGTGGACTTAGTTGATCAATTATTTCTTCATGTATTCAGTAAAACATTTTTTGGGGCCCTGCTATTGTGGCTCAGTGGTTAAGTATCAACCTATGAACCAGGAGGTCACCATTTGATTTCCAGTCAGGGCACATGCCTGGGTTGTGGGCTCAATCCCCATTAGGGAGCCTGTAAGGAGGCAGCTGATTATGATTCTCTCATCATTGATGTTTCTCTCTCTCCCTCTTCCTTCCTCACTCTGAATTAAAAACAAAAAAACAAAACACACACAAAAAAACTTTCAGGGGGTTTTCTACCTTTCAGATGGTAGGAGCTTAAAGTATGATAGGAATATAAAATCTGGCTGTCATTTTGTAACATTTCTTTTGATTTGGTTTATATTAAATTTTCTCAAAATACATAGGTGTATCTAGCATAACTTATTTATTTTTAGGTACAAGGATTCTTGATGTTTATTGAGTAAACATCTCTTTTGCATAGAATAGAAATAGTCCTTGTGGCTTTACATTCATTTCCTAAGTAAACATAAATTCGTTTCTACATTTTAATACTCTTTTATGTTAATATTCAAAAGGCTGATATCTGTACAAATTAAGTATTCTCATATGAAACATTTTATACCTCTCTACTTGGTCACATATGGTTTTGTCTTTAAAAATATTATGAGTTGGCTCATATAACATCAGTATACCCTTGTTATGTATACTAGTATTCTTATCTCTCTTATAACATTTGACTCTTTTTCCCATAGAATATCTTTGCATTTCCTTTTGAAACTGATTATGAATTTATTAAGAGAATTATTTTACTATATTTATCATTTTAACTAATTATCTTAATAACTGTAGGCATTTTGCAAGGTACCTGTTTCTATATATCATTCATCTATCACAATGATTTCTCTTCCACTAATTATAATCTCTTCTTATCACATGTAATTATCTTTCTCCAATAACAGCTCCTGCTATTTCTGATAGCTGGGCTGTATATGTCTTTGGAATTTTGAATGAAATTGCTCCAGCATTTTGTTCTTTAGTACAGAATCCCCTGTTGATTTTGGGCTAACACTATTTAATATATGTACATATTTCCTTTCTGTTCCCACATTCCACTAGTTTACCTACCCTGTTAGAATATTCAGCAAGAAAGATCTATAGAGCTCAGCCTGCCAAATTACCATAATTATTAATTAACTTTATACATCTATATGGTGATAGAATTCCTAATTTTGCAACAGGACTGCTGTGTGAAGTAGTGAAAATCTGCAAGGTCACATTTAGGCCTGGAATGTTCGCAGTAGGGAGCAGTAGCAATTGGAAAAGATGCTAAGTGTGTGGGCCAAAAAGCATTGCGTTTTTCATGAACGGGAATTAAAAGCCCTCCACACACTAATCAGAAGTAAAGTTCCTTCCACCTAATCCGATGCCCTGTGAGGAGGGTCCTCCTTCCTTCTTCCTCCTGCAGAGCAAAGCAGATTGAATGTAGGAAAGATTCGACATCTTCCTGTTCTTGCTCTTGCTTTCCATATAATTTGCTGAGTAAATGCATTGGTAAAGGTTTTAATTTTACCCACTTTTAATATGGATAATTTCCTTAGTTACTGCATTATTTTATTTGAATACTAAATATGTGTTATATATGTGCACTCACAGAGAAATAGCCTGTTCAACAAGTGTTTCATAAATGTATATTTTTTTCCTCTCATCTGATCATAAATCAACATAGTATAGATTCTTATATTCCCCTTAAAGTGCTGGGCATACTTGTTACATCGTGTCAATTCATTTGATTTTTAACCTGACAATAGGTGAGTGTCCTGTGAATAAAGCAAGAAGGAAAAACATGGTGTCTGCCACTAGATATTTTGCTGATTTTTTTTTATTATAAAAGAGGGTAGCTAAACCAGAGAGTTCTCCAGTTGACAGTATGAATTTTCCCTGGTTTGCTTTAACATAGAATATGCCCATGCAAAATACATTCATTTGCATATATACTCACCAACTTTTAAGTAGTATTTGTACTGTATAAAGGGAGGGTCAATATGGACCTATTTTCAGATTTACTCATTGAGATGATTGCATTGAATAACTGCAAAGTTTTTGTTATTAGAGGCAAGAGGAAGGATTGAATGCAGAGTTTAGTCATAATTTTTGCAGATATTTTAATGAACTGGCCTTGTATGCAAATTTCAAGTTCATTAGGTTCAAGTTGCAGCAGCAAAGTAGGGCATTTATATAATCCCAAACAAGTCAGCAAAGTGAGTAATGCCACTTTATGTCAAGCATTGACCAAAACTTTTCCCCCAGTTACAAGTAAGTTTGGTATAGAGTGCTATCCCTTCGTACCACTTAGCAACCACCATTAATTTATAGGGTGCTGTCCGGTGTTCTCTTGAACCTGAATTGGGTTCAGCGTGCCTCCAAACTGCCTGTTCCCCTAACAGTCTTCCAAAGTTATTTTAAGCTCATATTCCTATGCACATATTGACAAAACAATAACCCTACCCTGATGGTGAATCGTGTTGGAAATTGTTTGTTTTATTTCATTGAGCTTAGAAGGGAGGAGGGTCATAAATTTGGTTCAATAAAAGGAGGATGTTAGGAATGTGAATTCTCACGTCAGGAGGATATAGTAATAAATTTGACAACTAGAATTACTATCATAAAATGAATGCATTTTATTGGTGCTTACTTTATTGACACTTATATTAACATATAAAACATGAATGCCATGAAATATTTTACATTTAATGTCATGCATGTAAATTTCCCAAGGCGTGTCATTCTCTACCAGAATCTTGCACTAATTATAAATGTTAATAGACATCTATTGTATTTTAAGATGAACTTTTAATGAAATGACAGTATTGTGTAGCCTAATCTAAGAATACTCCCAATCTCTGAGTCAGCCAACATGGCTGGGAAATCCTGGGATTAAAATAACCACAATGAAGATGCAACTTATTTTTCATCTATAATTAGGTTATTGAGATGTTGACAACTCTCTGGACCTTTGTTTTCTCTTTAAAACGTTGACCTTGGCAGTGGGTTAGATCTAGAGATTCGTATCTGAGATGGCATCTTCCTTCCGCCTTAGAAAGGTTAGTCTTGGTCTTTTAGGTCAGCTCTGCATGCAAAGAGCTTGGAAATAGTCACTCGAGGTCTTCCAACAAGAAAAATGTAGACAGGCTCAAAAATCAGTGACTTTTCTTGGACCCCTCAGAGATCTGAGCCTTCAAGGCAAACTACTTCAGATTAAAATAATAAATACGCCAAAGCTGGGGTTGCAAGGGATCTCCACACATCCATGTGCTTATTCTATAAAAGGGAAAATACTGTTTATTGCATAACTATTGAATACCCACATTTGTTTGCAGAAAATCTTGATGGAATAATGTTCACTGTCTGTTCCATGAGAAGCAATTGATGGTTCCATCTGCTCTACTCAGTATAATTAATAGATATCACACTTAATAACCTGCATTTAAGATCAAGGACAAGGGCAGATTCTCTTTCCTGTTCTAGGACACATATTCCAATATCCAGTGACTGGTGTTATACCTTCTTATATTTATAACTAAATTTAAAGCAAATGTATGTCTCGTTCCTCAAGCCTTGGGATTCAAGCCAGTTGGAGGCTTCTATGACATATGGAGGCAGGAAGCTATGTAATTGTTTTGTCGTTTTTAAAAATGCCCTATAAATACAGCAAAGAAACATCTCGGCTTGCCCAGAAAAGCCTCAATTTCTGCCTGCTGCACAGAGGCCCCATAAGTGTCCTGGTTTGGATGATAAACTAGGAGGTTGTGATCAGCTAGTCGTTATCTGACTGACCTCTTTATAGAGCAGAAGAATACTGGGAGGCCCGCGATGTTTCTCCTCCACTGCAGCAGTAAAAAATTGAAATATGAAACGGTACCAAAAAAAGAGGGATGTGTGGTCTCTTAAACACCCCGTAAGACATTCTTGCAGGAAAATTGCACAGGACAGGTAAACGACACGGACAGGCGCTGGGGTTTACAAATTGCTTCACAAATCGTGGGTGGCAATGGCTAACCGGGCTCTCGGCTCACTTTCCAATGCTAATGCCACTTCTGATGACTGCAGACAATATTGTCTTTTTTAGTTTATTGCAGGTCTTCAGCACTATTATCCCAGAGACGCTGGTTTGTAAACTGGAAGAAAATGAAATTTCAGTGCACGGCAAGTCATGTCCCGTTGGTATTCACTTCTCAAGAATTTGCTTATTAGACACTAACGTCCTATGAATAGGGTCTCACTAATTCTTCCAAAAAAGAGTTAACTAATTTCAAGTAGATTGAAAAGATGTTCTCATTCTGACAATATCTTCATTCACTAAAAATAAACTTGGGGAATAATTTTGTTTAAAATCATATAAAATATTAGTGTTATGTAACACTTTATCTGAAGAGGAATATTCAGCATTCTTATGAATTAGAAGATTAATACAACATATTTTTATTGAAATAATTTAGACTGGTTAGATCCATCAACTATTTTCTTATTGCTTATCAATACTATTAAACATAATTTCTGGTGTTGCTGCACTGTGTAACACTTTTATTTAGGAATATTTTGATTAACATTAAAACAGGTTTTTAAAATATCTTTGACTTAATTGTTACCATATCACTTGACTTAATTTTCAAAGTACTCATGTTTCAAGGATAGTCTGCTAATTAAAACTGTTAGAAGTTCCAGCAAAATCACAGCTGCAAATTCAGTCATTTTTCATCATTAACAGAAAATCTATTTCAATAATATTTTATTCCATTCTTACTTTAAATGACATTATAATTATTAAGTCTAGAGTCTGCCTTAAATTTTCTTTAAATGCAAAGAAATTTAATGTACCAGTGCATTTCAGATAATGAAAATTATATTAAAATTAATTGCTCTCAAAAGACTCAAGTATTCTTGGCATTATATTTACAAGTTAATTTTTAAAATGTATTTTTATATTCAGTGCCAGTTTTGCTTTCCTTTTAGGAAATGACATACACACTGTGGATCTTGAACATGAAATTATGAACAGAAAAATTAAAATGCTCTACAGTAGCACCATTCATAAATAACTACTATTAATCTTCTATTCCATGCCTAGAACAAGGTGAAGCACAGAGTAGGTGCTCAGGAAATAACTGTTGATTGATTGATTGAATGAATGAGTGAATGCGAGGTTAAGAGGGGATACAATCTGTTGAGAATGATTAAAGGATAAGATGGGACATGCTGGATTTTTTT
The DNA here is from genome assembly GCF_028538775.1 of Myotis yumanensis. NCBI lineage: Eukaryota > Metazoa > Chordata > Mammalia > Chiroptera > Vespertilionidae > Myotis > Myotis yumanensis. The sequence continues at coordinate 3,897,798 of NW_027223768.1, forward strand.
TCTCCTGCAATAGTTTCCTCCTCATTGGTTTATTGTTATCAATAAATGAACATGTTGCAATTTCTCTGGTCCTTGAAGAAATACCTCCTTTGGTCACATATTTTTTCCATCTACTACTCTCTTTACCCTGCAGTATAGCAGAACTCTAGAATTACTTCTCTCTTTTATCTTTATTCCTCCCTCATCATTCTCAGCCCTACTCTTGGGCATTTACTGGGTTAAAATTGCTCTTTCCAAGCCTCCAACCACTTCCATCTCTAAGTCAAAGGTTAATGGCCACTCATAGATCCTTAACATATTGTGGATCTCAAAACATTTGGTATAGTTGGACCTGTCTCCTTCTTGGAATCCTGTTTGTTTATTTTGTTTTGATACTCTATTCATTTAGTGATGTATTTTCCAAAACTTGTCTGTAAGTGATTTCCATGCACTGATTATCATTATGCTGCTCTTTATACTGATAGCTGCTTTGCCAACTGTAAGAAATGTTAGATCATTTTGATGGACGATGAAGGAAAGAGAAGATTAATCTTGACCAAAAACCTGATGTAGGAATTTATTGTTAAGTCTAATGAAGCTTTGGGATTCTTTCTCCCCCTGCATTCTGGGTGGTGGTTGTTATGTGGACTTCCGTATCACATAGGTATTTTGTTTCCACATATTTTCATTGTAACTTTGCTTCAAAAGAGAATTTTAGAATGTTGGCAGCTTGAGTTCCCACACCGGGGTTGCTAGGGGAGAGGACGGCATCCTGAGATACAGCGTTTCTCTGTTTTGGCTTTTAAAGTTGGAGTACAAAGCTGAACAGGACCCACACGTGTTCATTGTAATCTCTTCGGTGCGATGAAACCATAGCCTCACTGTGAGTTCCGTGTTCCGCTGAGCAGACCCTCAGCCTCATTTCTATATTCCTTCCGCAGGAAAACATTTTTAAAAACTGTTCAAGTGCTGAGGGATTTCTGAACTTGTTACTCTTTTAAGTTATGCTTTGGGATCTTACCAGTGTGTTTTGTGGTGCTAACATTTTAAAGTCCAATGATTTTGCGAATCCAAAAAGAAAATATTAAGATTTCTGGGAGTGTTTTGTTTGGGTGTTTAAAAATTATAATTGGAGAAGTTGAAATGGCCTAATTCTACGTAATCCCTTCATAAACGAAGGGCCTCTGTGTATGTGCATGTGTGTACCGATGTATACAGTTTAGGAAAACATTCAACTTAACGTTTCTCTTGCTTTTATCACTTGGTTTTATGTCAGGCAAATAATGGATGTATATGCATGTGCACACACATATTTATGTAAAATAACATGTTACTTACATGTGATAAGACACAGAAGAATCAAATAAAAAGGCTACAAGTAAAAGCATATGCAAAATAACAACCTTTCTCTTGTCTAATGGACAATGAGACGATGGTGTATTCAGACTATTACAGTAGCGAGAAGACATGTTGACGATGAGCATCTGAGATGAATGGAAGGATCTGGGAGGTTTACAGAGTTAGCTACAGGGAAGTCATCCATGATCTCGGCTGTTTTAAGGAGGGGACAGTAAGTCCTCACTGAAGGGGGCAGCTGGTTCATTCTGGGACTAGGTGGGAGCAGTGTGGGCTTCTGGAACACAACAGGGGGAGGCTCCGGAGTAGTAGTTCTCTCCTGGAAGCCCAGGTTGCAGCTGAAGTCCAGCATTGCCACCTGCTTTATATCTACCGATCTAAAACAATAGGGGGCTACACTGTAAGTTTACTTCATGAATGGATCTAGTTATGGTACCTAGAAAAAACAACAATGCTTTACCAAAGTCTTTTTCTTAGAAAGGGTTTCCATGAAGGGATCATGTTTTGAGCATAATTTATTTACATGACCTTCTGATATACATGGGTAAATGGCATTTGGTTAATTTGTGTCTATTGTTCTTTTAAAAAAATATTAATTTAAAACTTGTGCATTTTCAGTCATGCTTACCAGTACAACTATATGAGCCAAAAGAACACATGAGAACCAAATTATCTCTCTTAAAAGAATTGTTCTTTTTAAAAATAAAAGCCTAAAGTTACTTAGCATGCAGAGCTCTGTCTGAATTTCCAGTCGTCTCATCAATCTTTCCTAAATGTAATCTTTATTGTGTGGAACACTGATTATATCTAAAATCAACTAGCTTGCACACAAACACTTCATTCTACTCTTTCAAGAATATTATTCCTACAACTTTTTCTGAGTATACAATGGAGTATGCAGGTATTGTGTTATAGACTTGTGCACCTTACACTTACATAATGTTATTAACTTACTAGAGGCCCAATGCATGAAATTCATGCAAGAGTAGGCCTTTCTTCCCCCGCTGCTGTCACCAGCTTCCCTCTGGCACCCGGACCCAGGCTTCCCTCGCAGCCCCGGCTTCGTCCAGAAGGTTGTCTGGAAGGACATCTGATCTAATAAACATATTAAGCTTTTATTATTATAGATGTTACCACAATATTTAATAAAAAATAAATGAAAGTGGAAACACTTAAAAATAGAACATTTAAATTATAGTAACTATAGTCTGATTTTTCTTGATTTAGAGTAAACAAAGTAGCTTTATTAATGGAATAAGTCATTGTGAAGGAAAACGTGAATGAATATCTTACCAGTGGGAAGACAATATCCTTTAAACATCAACCATATCAGGAAACACTTGGTTTGGTTTTAAATTATTAAATTTGTAACCCAAGATATAGCATGCCTCTGTAGGTATTACATCTCAGAGAAAAAGACGCATCTAACCAGTTTGTCTGGTATTTACTTTTGTTCTTCAAATTAAGTCCTTCCAAGGAAAGCTAAATATAAGACTCCCGAGGGCTAATGGAATAACCCAAAACACAAGCCCAAAGGCATAGCACCTTCAAAGCTATTATTTGCTGACAACATCTACCTGTTGCCATGGAAATTATTCTTATAAAATCCATATGTAGAGATAAAGTAGTAAGAATAAGCACAAATAGTGTGGAGTAATGTATTGAAGAAAAATGAAAATTTAATTATGATATAAAAAGTTACCCATATAAAATCTTTTAATTCTAAATTATATGTATTTCTAAATATATATTTATATGTTGAAATATATATGTATATAGAAATATATATATATACATGTATGTATAAACATATATATGTATATATGTGTGTATTTATATATACATATATATAGTTACAGAGACTTATGGAAAAAATGTTCAATACATTGTTGACATTTATTTGCAGTTTATTCCAGGGAAGTAGATAAAAGTATTTGTTAGTAGACATTTAAGTTGATTTTCAGAAAGTAAAATATGTATTAAATTTGAATGACCTATACTATTAAGAAATGTTGTATACTATATATTATTTAAGTTCACAGAATTTAACTTACTCCGCAGACAGGAAAAAAAAAATGCTTTTGGTCAAACCCAAGGCTGCAATGATAAAAAGTAATTTGCCGAAGAGGTATATACAGCTATACCCAGATTTGTGGTTCTTGAACTTGAGTATGCAAACAGTGACATAGGGGGTTGGTTAAAACACTGAAATTTTAGCTGCAAAAAAGAGGTCGGACTTCAAAACTGAATGACTGGGTGTGATAATAACTATCACAATTGAAAAAGAAAATGAAATAATGTGAGTTTATTTTAAAATAGTATTAAGCAGATGCGCAGACAGTGTTTGTAACTTCAATAACAAAACAGCGATGAGAATGCTACCAGGTCCATGGTTCCTGGAAGCTCCCCAGAAGGAAATGAAGAGAGTTCACCATGAAAAAACAGGTTTATTTTAGCTCACACGCAGGAGGGAACCAGCGTCCAAGGGAAGAGGGAGAATGCTGCTGCAGCCTGAACAGAAGCTGGGGAACAGCTTTAAAGAAGTAGAGGCAGGAAAGATGACGTCGGAGTGTGACGACTAAGCGTGTAAAGGTGGGGACTCTTTGGGCAACATAACACAGCTGAGTCAGTAGTGTGTTATCTACCAAGAATATTAAATTATGATTTGTATTGCTATGAAAGAGTGGAAATGTGAGATGAAATGAAGGCTGGATCAATTGCACATCTTCAGACAATAGGAATTCTAACACCAAAACAAATTTTACATAAAATGGCGAAGTAGTTAACGGCGATCTCTCCCACTTCCCATGTAATGGGGAAAGAAATAAATCTCCTAGACTCACTTCATTAGGTTTGCAATTTTCAAAACACGATATGTGTTACAGAAAACATCTGAAATAGTTACCTGATCACAGAGTTCTTCTGTGGGTTAACTGAAAATCAACTTTAGTTATTGGTACAAAAGCCACTGAGAGCCACTGATTTTTTTTTATTTTTATTTTTTAGAAAATTCAATTAGGAAACAATCATTTGCCAAATCCTCTGGTTCCAAGGGTCTCAAACTTAATGCTGTGCGAGGTTTGTATCTCTGAACCCCAGTGAACATTTACTCGGAAGGAACCAATAACAGGCTCAAGGAGAGGACAGAGTCAGAGCGGAGAATAAAAGTTCGACCGCAGGCACGAGTCTCCTTATCTACGTCCCTCCCCGCAGTGACAGACAGCCACTGAGGCTTGGGCTGCGAATCTCACGGCAAATTTTTAAAGAGCCCCATATGTCAGTCCTTTCATTTTGAGGTGACTTGGTCCACGTCCAGGTTCCAGCCAGGCCTCTGAATTCCTCGGAGCTGACTCCTGTTCCTAACGCCCCGGTGCCTCGGGCGGCACCGGCTATCAGGTCTCTGCACACCTGGGAGCTAATTGGTGGATCTGCTCTCCATAAAATATTCATAAGGGGAACCGTTTCTGAAGTTAATTTCAAAACGCTTTCTCTCTTCATTTCCATCTCAGTGTTGCCACTGAAATTCCATGTGATATCTCTACGTAGAAACTCAAAAGGTATTGCAAATCATGAACTTTCCTTAGAGAATAAAGGTGGCCGCTTGGCTTTATTGAAAGTGTCCAGGAACCCCAATCCCATATAAAAGACACTATGAGAACATACTCATTTTTTCAAATACACTTTGTGTTCATGTGAAAGGTTCTATTTTGTGTAAGTGTTTTGGTTTTGAGGGGAAAAACCCCACAGATTTAATAGTGCTGTATATAAATATGACCACATCTATTTTCTCACTTTGGTTGTACTGTTAAGGAATTGCATAATCGTATACTTCTAAGAAAATGATCCCACAAAGAGCATGGAATTTTAGGGGTTCTGAAATTCACTGTAAATCATTTCATTTGAGGAAGAAACTGAAATGAATATATTACCAGTGGGACGGCAATATCCTTCAAATATCATCCCCACATGTGAGCTCTTAGAGAATTGACTTAATTTCATGCTGTATTTTTTAATCAACAGAATAAAAATGATATTAACGTTATAATAATAGCATTAACAGAACCGTCACAGCTTTCCATCTGCTGGGCCTCTGGTTCGGGAGTTTTCATGAGTCTTATTTAGTACGTGGGCTGCATTTGAGGATTGTTCTTGACATGGCTTCCCTCCATGCAACACAGTCTTCCAATTTACAGAGACTTCCATCTGGGCGGCTAGTGCTCCATCAGAGCAGGGGTTGATTCTGAATATCAGGTTTCCCTTTCGGCCGTGATGTGGGGACTGGATTTTTGTATGCAGCTCTCATTGTACGTCAAACCATGTGGCTTGGTGTTGATAGTGAGGCTGGGGAGAGGGGTATGGGGAAACTGTTTCTGTCCTTCAGTTTAAGGCTCAGTCCCAGACGTGCACCCCATCCATGGCTCCGGCGACATGGCTTTCTTAGCTCTCTTTGCCCTTTGCTTGAAGTTTTAGGCTCAGTGCTTAATCCCACTCCTGGAGGTAGCTGTAGCCTCATTGCGTCCCTCAGCGAAGTGAGCCTTCACTCTCTCACACGCAGTGTGTTCTGTAGGGGTGTTTGGGGACAAGGATCCCATAGAAGTTACTGTCCTTACTGCGTGGCTGCCGTTCCCCTCCGCCGGGTGGCACCAATGTAGAGAAATATGGGGTGCAGGGTGAAACTTGCCCTGATTCTGAGCCCCAAGGGTTGCACCATTTCAGCAGCTTCTTGCTGGTGTGTTCTGCCTCAGCGAGATAGAACCGCCTCTCTTCCTGAAGTCTCTCCAGAGATTGGGGTCGGTTTACTCTGTGACCACAGCTCTTTCTGACGAGTTCAACAAACTCATGAATTTGACGTTAGTCTGATTCTTCTTCATTGTAGGGGTGGGTGTTCCTTTTAGTTTCCTACATCCTGGAGAAGAAACTTGAATTACAGTGGTCAATTTTAGTTTAATAAATATTTATTCTGTTCCAGTGAGTCTGTAGTATTATATAGTACATAGACTGCACATTCAATTTGAATTAAGGTCCTAGAGGCATTCACTAAAATCTGTCCTGAAATGGTCATTGCTTCCTTTCTATTTGGAAAGATCAAGTCTTAACATGTCATTTATATCAACAATCTATAGTTTGACAAGTAAAATAATTAAAAAATCAGAATTAAAAGTATCTGTGATATTCTAAAATTAATACAAACCAGTTATTGATAGAAATTTAGGAAACATCAGTAATTTTCTATAAGCAATTAAGTGGGCCCTCTCTGCATTCCAGAGCTATAATGAAGTAATTTGTGAAATGTTCGTTTGATCCAGTATGTGATCAATGTTAATTACTTAGAAATAGCAATGTAAATTTGATCAATAATATTCTAATTTTGAGATTCCACTCCCTTTAATGAGTACAAGTTGGACTGTCATTTGTAAATGAAGTCTTGGTTATACAAATTGTAGGATAATGTTAATTAACTCAAAAAGATTCAAGTATATTGGCAGAATAATGATATTTTACTCAAAAAAGGTTCAAATACATTAACCCCAACACTCAAGTTATATTAATGTATGTCAGGTGGGAATAGCAGGCTCCACAGAGACAGTCAGAGAGCGTTATATCATCCTGGAAGCTATCTTCCATCGCCTCAATTTGAACATATTTTACTCAATTTCAAAGAACCCTTATGAAAAACAATGAGCACACACTTGCATTTACTTCATAATAAGGATTGTCCATCACACATCTCAAGTCACAGCACTGCTTTTGCGTGGACCATCAAGTAATTCTAGAACTGATTTATTCCTTTGCAGAAGTGAACCCTCTATTAACTTCAGCCTGCAGTATTAGGCCCTGTCACTGGAATGATGAATAATACATTATTCCTGAGATCAGGGAACTAATTAATAAGAGAAATATGGAGGATGAACTAGGATTCAGCGGATTAATGCCACAATGGAGGTATGGCCAATGTAATTTAGATATACCTAAAAATGATTATTTAACTCTGCCCTGTCATGGTTAGGGGAAAACCAAGGTGGAGAGAGTAAAGGACAAGATTGTACAATGCCCACAGCTTTTATGGCAAATGTCAGAGGGTAAGGGAGGTTGTTGACTCAGGGGATCATACATTGATATCAGTGGTTACCATAATACAGCCACTGATTTGAAACAAATAGCAGTCCAGTCCCATGAAGTGTTCTGGGAAACGTTCCATGTGCAACACAGCAAAACAGTGCCGAGAAGTGAGTGATGCTCGTGACAGCAAAGATGAAGGTCCGTCTTGGCGTCGCTGTTATTCCTCACACATTCACCAAGCGGAGCATATATATCATCACATGATTACCGGACGGCTGCCGTGGAGGCGGAATAATGACCCCAAGGAGGATGTCTGTTCCCTAATCCCTGGGAACTGAACATGTTAAGCTACATGGCAAAGGAGAATTAAGGCAGCAGATGAACTTGACATTCTAACAGGGAGATTGTTCTGGGTCCTCCAGGCAGGGCTAGTGTAAACGGCAGGCTCCTTAGTGAGAGGGAGTGAGACAGAGCATCCGGGTAAGACAGACAGATGGAGAGAGGTTGAATGATGCATTGCTGGCTTTGAAAGGGGCTCCCCTGTGCCTGCCATGGGAGCGAACCCCTTTCGAAGTCCACCTTCCAAGCGAGCTCTTGTGAGGCTGCCATTCCTGATGACATAAGTGTGCGACCTAATGAGAGATGCGGAGCCAGAGTTGCCCAGCAGAGCAGCTCCTAATCCCCGACCCCCAGCAAATGGCGATGAGCCATCACTATTGTGGCTTCACGTAATCAGGTTTTAGAAAAATTGAGAGGTAGCCATCAATAGCTACCAGGCGAGCAATGACAGCCTTCATGGATCTGCTTCGAACGTGTAAATTGGCACAGATGCTCTGGGAAGCACTGCTGTGCGGGGATTGGGGGTGTGGAGACTCCTACACACTCCCCCTTGTTCAAGGGTCAACCATATTTTTTTCACAATATAAAAGCACTTAATAGACAGACTCTAGTACTTACTATGTGCAACATGATGTTCTAGAAGCTTTACACATATTAACATTTTATTTCCCAAAGCAACAAATAACAATAAAGGAAGTACTTTTGTAGCCCAGTTTGACAGATTATGAAACCAAGGCTCAAGGAATGGAAGTAAACTGTCCGAGTTCACACCCCCGCTTACGTGGCCGAGGGAGGAGTCAAACTCGGGCCCTTGGGCTCCAGAATTGTGACCTTCAGCTCAGGCTGTGGTTGTCTTATTTTTGGTATACTTGTTTCCTTTGTGGGTCTTGTGGTTAGTTTTTTGTTGGTGGTATTTTTTTGTGTGAGCTTTTTTTTTCCATTAGAGTTTACATGCAACATTATTTTGTGTTAGTCTCAGGAGCACAGCATAGTGGTTAGACTGCCATGCCCTTGGCACATCCTTGCTGGTTTTTGTTGATTGGTTTGGTTTAAACAAAGGCCAGGAGAGGGGTGTTCTCACCTTTGAGTGAGACTTCACTGTGTCTTTTAATCCTTCTGTGTTCCTCTGGCAAAATGAGGGGTCAGCACTAACTAGCTAATTTCACAAGCAACCTATGGGAACCTTTGTAGGGAGACCAGGAAGATGTGAATGGGTGGGAAAACTCAATGCAAAGAGCAGCAGTACTTTTATCTCTTGCATATGGTGCTGCTGGGTAAAATAATCCTTACATAAATAGGTCAGGGCTTTAAAATATTAGAAAATTCTACCATTCCCCAGTGTTCCTCCTAAATTTGACAGGCAATGACAGAGGTCACTGTTTCCCAGAGATCTTTTCTAAAATATCCAAATATGTTGTTTTTGCCACTAAGTAAGCTCAGGTGACTCCTGATACAACTGCTGTGCTAATCCCAATATTGCACATTCAGATGCTGACCTTGTGCCTAAAACATGTTTTTAAGAGGCAAGATCTTTATCTTATCACAGAGTAATTGTTGTGCTAAGATGTGACGAGGTGTAGAATGTCAGTATACTTTGTAAAAGTTTCAGGTGCTTTAAAAGCCACAAGAAATAAGAGCAGATGTGGGCATATACCTGTGAATAGCGATTAATTTGGGGAAACAGTGCCTTATTTGTTTGGAACTAACATTTTGATTCATGGGCAGTTCAGGGTAAAGTGAACTTATGACTTGTTAAAAAACAACTCTCAGGCTGAACACAAACTGGGGTCATTGAATGATTTGTGCTTCACCTACATTTAATTCTAGATGAAAAAGTATCCAATCCTAACCCCAGGAAACAAAGAACAAATAAGAAGAGGGGATTCAAGGTAGAACCTCCAACAGCCTGGAGAGAACATCTCCTAGTACAAATGGAAACTGATACACGAATAAAGTCACGTTGTGGATCAGAAGTAGAGAGAGATGCAGAATCCAGGGACGCTCCTAGGAGTCATAGTCAAAACAAGATGTGACGACTCCCGCAAACCCTCTTATCTCCACATTTAATCAGGATTCCCCCCCCTCCCCCTTCCCCACTGATACTGTTCTAATCCAACTAAAGGCAACACTGGGGAGTTGGAGGGAAGGAAAGGTAGCCAATGACAATTTTTCTAGGAAATAAGGAAATAAAGAAATGATTTAGTTCTTTTGGCAACACGTCTACTTTATGCATCAATGAGAGCAATTCCCATTTTAGTCGAAGCTATTCTTACAGGAAAAATAAAATCAAATCCAAGAATTCATGTGGCAGAAAGTGCCTCTCCAGCTCTTTGTATTGTAAATGGATGTGCTGCTTAGTTTGTTTTGCACAGCCACCCCCTCCCACCTTTACAGCCAGACACACACATCTGTCAGGAGAACAAAGGGAGGCTAGCAGTGGCCCTTGGCAGAGCGACGGACAAGTTCATCCTGATGGGCCCTCCTGATAAATATGCTGGGCTGTGATTTTAGAAGAAGGGGATTATTCACGGCTGCCTGCCCCAGAATTCATACAGATACGGGCAGATCTTGTCTTCCATTGAAATCGTTGGAGATTATTTATTTCTATAAATCCGAAGGCTGTAGATAGTCATGATGGATTGGCTATGGGCTGGAGTATATATTATTTGAAATCAATAAGAGTTTTCTCAAAGACGGTAGGCATTTCCATTAAAGTCACTGACTTGCACTTTTTGAAATATTTCCTCCAAGGAAGGGCTGACGGATAATATTGGTGTTGTGTAAATCGGTGTGAAGTTATTGTAAATTTATAAAATGGGTGAGTCTGTAAATCTCTGTGTGGTGAGGGTCACTCTGGATAAATTGAGTCGGCAGAATACTCAAAGAAAACAAACCTCAGAATAAGAATTCTTAACACACAGAGTCTCACAAATAAACGTAACTGACAGGTTTATATCTTCCACGTAATCAGTTGTTTTAGGCATTTTGATGTATCCATTAAAAAGAATCATTGATTTTTCCATTTTGAATTAAGCAGCCTTTATTTAGCAGAAAGTTTTTGTTTCTTGGGTCAGAGTACGAGTACATGCATAATCACAATTTCATCAACAATATTAAGTTCAAGTAATTGATGACAGAATCAATAATTGATTTAAAATGTTCTCTTTTTTTACACCTGTGTGGTTTATTTTGCACCTGTGTGGTTCAGGCACTTGACATGAAATGATAAACGAAATAGTTGAACATATTAATCACTGCTCTTGCCACTGTCGGCTAGGTTCATTCTTCTGAGCTTTGAGTCTTAGATGTCTGCTATGAGCCATAGACTGGGGATATGAAATGGGATAGACTGCCATATACAACTTTCTCATCATGAACCCTGTAGATCAAGCATGTCAAACTTGTGGCCAGCATGCCTCCTTTATTTGGCCCGTGTTAGCCTTTGAGTTTGATATGCTTGCTGTAGATTGATTCAGATAGAGAAAATTATCAGCTGATTAATGATAATTTTGGAAAATAAAACAAGTCTTTGTTGTGATGATCCAGCTTTGTATCATACAGCCTGTGCTTTTCAGAGCACTGGGGTGATGGCTTTGCTTTCCATGGGAGTCACCGGGGTTGGTGTGAAAGAAATCAGAGTTTATCCCACGGGTTAAGACTTGAGGATTAATTTATCAGAAAAATACTGACATTCGAGTTGGAGAAAGGGACTTGAGTATTATATAGATAAAAAGTTGGGCCCTGCCCAGTGTGGCTCAGTTGGTTGGAGCATTGTCCCAAACACTGAAAGGTGGTGGGTTCGATTCCATGTCAGGGTTTCGGGTTTGATGATTATGTTAGCTGAACTCAGAATACGGAGTTTAGACTATCCCAAAAGATATTCCACTGAATAGCCATACTTTCATGTAAATAGATATATTCCCCCACAGTACAAAGAAAGAAAGCAAAGGACACGCGGTTTTGTTAGTAATAGTCTACGTTTCATTTTAACTTTTTTCAGTTTATTTTTGTCAAACAGCTCTTAATTCTGTAATACAAAGCTGCTTCCATAACTGAATACTGTCACAGCATATCTGAAATCGGGTATTTGATTTAAGAAAGTTGATACTGTTTAGAGAGGCATCTTATAACCAATAATTGCAGAGGTATGCACACTTTACATTCTTCAAAATTAGATTGAGCCCTAGCCGGTTAGGCTCAGTGGATACAGCATCAGCCTGCTGACTGAAGGGTCCCAGGTTCAATTCTGGCCAAGGGCACATACCCAGGTTGCAGGCTTGATTCCCAGTGTGGAGCGTGTAGAAGGCAGCTGATCAATGATTCTCTCTCGTCATTGATGTTTCTTTTCTCTCTCTCTCTCTTCCCCTTTCCTCTCTGAAATCAATAAAAATATATATTTTTTAAAAGCTCATCAAAACAATTAGATTGAACAATATTCACCATATTATCTACAAAATCAAGGACAACACTTGCACAAGATATGGACATTCCCATTATACCTTGAATATTACATAATAATCCTCAAATATCTATATTTGCCTGATCATAACATTAGATTTTAAAGCAACTAAAGACTGATTTTTAAATACAGAGATTTCACAGGACTTACAGCATGAGCAACTGAATTTAATATTGATCTCCTTAGTTGCCTCATTTGATTTAATGTCCTTATAAATGGATAATCGAACAAGACTTTCTGTTCCCCTGCCCTAAACTCTACTCTGCCAACAATGAGGCCAGAAAAAAAGTGAAATTCTATGCACAGTGTCATCAGGGGGAAGTTAGGTTCTACAATGCATAAAAATAAATGCTTATCAACTAAATACTATTTTTCTACAATTTTAATCTCTGAAACATATTAACAATGAATAGTCACTGTCTATCCAACACTACAGGGGTGGGGGAATTTTTATTAGAAATGGTTTTGAGTCCAGATGATATAGCTCAGTGGTTGAGCGTCATCCTCTGAACCAGGAGGTCATAGTTCAATTCCTGGTCAGGGCACATGCCAGGGTTGCAGGCTAGATCCCCAGTGGGGGTGTGCAAGAGGCAGCCAATTGATGATTCTCATTGATGTTTCTCTCTCCCCCTCTCCCGTTCTCTCTTTCTAAAAGTCAATAAAAATATATTTAAAAAAGAAGAAATAATTTTGAATGAATAACAATGAAACAAAACATGTCAATCTTTGTGAAATGTGATTAAAGAAATAGAGAAAAATGTATGCTCTAAATGTGAATATTAGAAAAGAATACTTATTAGCAAAGGATTAAGATATTAAGGATGAAAACATGGAAGGGTTAAGGATTCTTTATGAAGAATAAAGAATTGTAAAACTGAAGCATCTGGGTGTTACTAGGTCAATTACTGATACTCATTTTCATTGTAAAGCTAGTCCTGTAATTTTTTTTTCTGGGGGGCAGGAGAGGTGAAGAGAGATTCTAAGATATAGTTGCGCAGTCCACAGCAGCGCGTGCCAGCATCAGGCTCAGCCTGCCACCTGAGCAGCGGGGAGTTCAGTTCCTGAAATGTCTAAGCAGTGCAGGCTCAATGATTTAAGACTAAATAAGGCTCAGCTTCTGTGAAGCAAACACCTGCTAGCGGTTCTCAACCTGTGGGTCACAAACAATGAAAATACATCCTGCATATCAGATATTTACATTACGATTCATAACAGTAGCAAAATTACAGTTATGAAGTAGCAACGAAAATAATTTTATGGTTAGGGGTCACCACAACTTGAGGAACTGTATTAAAGGGTCGCGGCATTAGGAAGGTTGATGAACCTACTAATGGGTGGGTAACCGTTAGCAACCCCGCTCTGTCTCCGTGATGCCTTCCGCCAGGTTGTCACATTTCCATTGCAATGGCAACCAGCTGGAGTGGGAGCCGGAACCTCAAAGAATAGGGTTTCCCTCGATCATGTCCATGTCATATTATTGTGCGAGAAGAGAGGCCAAGGGAACCCAGTCAGAATGCCAGTGGAGGGTATGATGAAAAGCTGTGGAAACCATATTCCCATAAATCTACCATTCTTCTCAAAAACACCCAGGAGACGCAATGCTATCATTTTATCTCAACACTAGAATCATTTCCAAGGTAATAAATTTGTTCCACTGACTATTAATTGAATCATGCCACTTTATTACAGTCTCTCTTTTCTTTTTGGTACACATGAGAATAAAATGCAAAGTAGTAATTCACTGCAATAGAAGAAGGTTCATTCTTTGGCAAAGATAGAGTGCTGTATGGACATGAGGTTGTCCCACTGGATTATCTTCTATCTAAGGAACAGGGAAGATCAGCTGACTTTTCTCCCGGGGTGGAATTCTGTGAATGTCGGTGTCTGTGTCCACATCCCTTGTGAGTAGAAGGGAAGAGAGACCATAGTAACAGGAGAGATGGCAGAGGGGCCTAGATGGAAGAGGACAGGGTGTAGTCTCCACTTGTCCCCCAATTCTCTTATGTCCTCCAATTACATGGATAGTGGCTTGTCGGTTTGAATGGGTAGATTACTTATTTCTTAATTTAAAAAAATAAGTACTGTATCACATCATGACAAAGTAAAATGACTTTCCTCATCCTTCTCTTCATATTTGTTATCTAACCACAAAGACAACTAAATATGAATTTAACACTGAATGTAGAGGAGAACATTAGTTTGTTTAAGAAGTTACCACTCTGGCAAAAGGAAATGACTATCTGTTCTCCTCTGCATCATTTACATACAGCTTTACTCCAAGGTTTATGATGAATGGAAATTCTTGCTCATGTGATGTAGGAAACATGCATAAGCACACTCACAAAAGTTGTTTATAATAAAAAAAATAAGCATAAAATATTTAAAACTCCAGTGTTCATCTAAAGTATCCTTTAGTGAATTGGTTTGAGCTCTTGGCAAAAATTTTGCATGCTGGCACATAGATCTTAAGTTATGGGTTAAGTGTAGCATTTATGATGTCAGCAAAGTACTTCAGGAGATATCACAGTGGGAGGTGTTTTAATTAGGTCTTCTAACTCCTCAGCGTCTCATAGTCAATGAGTGTGGATCAGTAACATATCTTAGTATTTTGTCTGTATCAATATATATTTTAAATGGCCAAGATAATTTTTGGACAAACTAAAAAAAGTATTCAGACATCCTTAAAAAATACAAATTGGATGTTAATAAAGGGAAACTCATTTTTCTTGTCTTTCGTGAAAAATATCCAGAGTGTATTATATTATTTTGCTCTTTTCACCACCCCGGACAATAAATACACAAATAAAAGATTTTCATGACAATGAAAATTAACCACCAATATAATTCACCTTGCAAACAGTATCAGTGCCTAACATTTATTAAGCATAAATTAGTTATCGGTTTCATATGCAATTAACACCATATGTCACGAAATTAGCTAAAATATACATGTCATATTTTATTTCCTTTTCTTCTAAATAGCCTCTTTTATTGTTTCCTTTTCATTCGACTATATATTGTGGCCTGAGTCTATGTTGGGAATTACAAAAATAGAAGAGTTATGGGCTGTAAATTAAAAATTTGTATTAAGTCATTATATAATTTTTATTATATTATACTAATTCAAATCAAAGTAAGAAACGATAACATTTATCTTTGATTTGGACAGATTCTATGAAACAGTGTACTCTAATTAAAATCCCATTTTTTAAGGCATTTGTGAGAAAATGACTGCCTGGCAAGTGGAAGATGAATGAGTTGGGGTTGGTCCTGCTCCAGCTCCTCTCCCCTTATCCTTCACCCTCAGCCAGGGGTGCCGAGAGCATTCAGTAGTGGATTATCGTTGTCAGGTGCCCTGGAAGAATTGTGTGCTGAGGGATTTGAAAGCGGGAAACTGTATTGGTGTGCCAAGCAAATAATTGACTGGGAAATGTAAACCTGTAGTTGTGCTCCAAAGAAAAGTACTTATCAGAAGGCAAAAGGAAACAAGAAAAGTTTGTATTGCTAATGACATAGGCTGCCAGGTTGGGGGTTGGGGGGCAAGGACTTCCTTTTCTAACATATGCCCACTCTGAACAAATATTGTGTAAAAATAAAAATCGCTCTCTGAATTCTTGACGATTTTGTTTTCTTTGCTGCTATTTAATGTATACTATTCCAGATGATCTCTAAATTAAATTTTAATTGAAATAATATTCTCCCTTCTCCTCTTGTCCCTGTCTCTCATTTCTTATCACCAGAAATCTACAAAATAGGTGCCATTAACCAAGTTTCTTGACAAAAACCAATAAACACAGAGTGTCAATAACGGGAGCGAAATCACGCGGTGCTGTTTGTTGACAATGCAGTCTGCCTTATGGCCTCCTCTCCTCCCGCTCACAGTGTTCGAGGAAGGGCTTCGGCAACAGTGATATAAAGGCCATCATTTCTCATTTGACATGTAAGCCCAGGTTGGCAAATTGTAGCGCAGAACCAAGGCTGCCTAACTTCTCCGGAATCATGGAGAGTGTTTCTGTACACCAGGTGTCTTAACAGCGAGGCCAAAAACTTTTTTTTTTTAAGTGAAAATTGATGCTAACTTTCTGGAAAGCATTTTCACAATAGGTATAAGGGCCTTAAAAATATTCATAATCGTTCTAACTGGTTTGGCTCAGTGGATAGAGCGTCGGCCTGCGGACTGAAGGGTCCCAGGTTCTATTCCGGTCAAGGGCATGTTCCTTGATTGCAGGCACATTCCCAGTAGGGGGTGTGCAGGAAGCAGCTGATCAATGTTTCTATCCCTCTCTCTTCCTCTCTGTAAAAATCAAAATATGTTAAAAAAAATCTTCATTATCCTTAACTCGGTAATCTCAGCTTTAGAAATATAATGAATACTCAGATATAGTTAAAAATATACACATATGTATATAATATTTGTAAGGTCCTGAAATATAGGAATGTATAAAAAAAGTTATTTTGATATGTTGGGCTGTTAAACCACTTTAATAAATATCATGTCTGATAAAATATTTGATTTGGGGAATGCTCGCAATAAAATGAAGTAGTTAGATATTAATACATATATGTAGTCTGATCTACTTATGATAAAGACTGCTGTGATAGTCTTATGTGTCCATTTGCAAGGCCATAGTACCTAGTGATTTAATCTAATGCTAATCTAGGAGTTGCTGTGAAGGTATTTTGTAGAGGTACTTAGCCTCTATAATCACTTGATTTTATTTTTTTATTACATTTATTGGGGTGACATTGGTTAATAGGATCATATAGGATTCAGGTGTAGATTTCTGTGATATAGGATCTGTCTATTGCACTGTGCAGACAAAAACTTCCTGCACAAACACTTCTTTAACTGAAACAGCCATCTAGATCGTAGAAGAGCTAATTACACAAAACGTTCCCTTTCTCAGCGTTTCTTAGGACGTCTTGAGACTGAGCATGAGTCTCATACATACTTTGGTTTAAATTCTGTGTCTTTTAAAAACATTTTAAAATCTTTCCCTTTTCTTTGATTTCTCCTTTAACATTTTAATTAGTTTAAATGTCACTTTTTCACTTTATATTTCTAATATACACAAAGCCTGCCTCCTTCTCTTAAACATAGAACTAATTAGAAATATGATAAAACATCCCCTAAGAAAGGTCCTCAGTTTATTTCAATAACTCTTTGGCTAACATTGCCCGCATTATAAAAGTGAGTATTCACACATCTCACTTACATAGCTAAATAGTTATAGCTAATACTTATTAGGAGTTTATTTTATGCCATGCATTTTGCTAAACGCTTTACATATATTAAGCTAATTTATTTTTCACACTAATCCCAGTGATTATTATTATCTTCATTTAAAAATGAGAAAATTAGGAAACAGCATAACCAACTTGCCTGAGGCCACCTCGCCATAAGGTGGCCGAGGCAAGCTTTGAATCCCAGCAGCCAGAATCCGAATCTGCTGCCTCCTAAGAAGGTGCACGTTAGCTTATTAAAATGAATCGGCACACCACTTAATATAGTCATTACCCTTTGATGCTGGAATGACTACTCTTGCAGTTAATTCAGATATGATTTTTGGAAAGATTTTTACCATCTAAAGAGTATTATGCATGTGCCTGTAAGAATTGCATTAAAAATATTTCTCAGACGAATGCTCTTTGGAATCATTTTGTAATGCTTTGGTTAAGAGGTGTAACTGTAAAACTGAAGCATCTAATATTAAAGAGGACAAGTTATAAAATAAAAAAGCAATACCTGGAAAAAGTGAAATATATAATAAACAGCATAGAAATTATTTTTGCACCAAGTCAATAAGAAAATACACCTCAGGATGCACCACAGGATTAAACAAATTTCAGTTTGTTTCAGCTTGTAGTGCGGAAGGTGACGTTTTCTACCTATTTTGAGATCTCAAATTAGGATTTAGTCATAAGCATAAGAAAACTCATAAGAAAACTTGATTTAGTTGCAGTGCAATATACTAAGTTTTTCTCTCTGAAGAAAGCTCAGTTTTTCTCCATGTTAAAATTCCAAGATGTGAGCAAAACACTATTAATATGGAGTCAAAGAGCCTTGTATCCTGGGTTAATTTAGAAATAAACCCTTGTCTTAGAAATTAGTATCTGCAATTACTAATTTGGTACTTGAAAAGAGGTTTTCCAGAAAGAAACACAAAATTATGAGGTGAAAATCTTTTTCTCTTTTTTCAACTTGATAAATTTGACATGTTACATTTTGTAAATTTAAGGTATGTAGCATGCTACTATAATTTTTGTATTCTAATATTGTCATTGAAGCAGTATTCAAAAATCACCTTTTAATATGTGTAATTTAAACACTAATTTGGCATCTTGAAATGATCTTACAATTCTAAAATGAAAATATAAAAATTTATTGATAGGTCAAAGAATTGCACTTGTCATTTGTACTAAATAAAGAAACTAATATTGACCATTTATTTTCTCAGAAGAAAATGGAAGCGTAATATAATTTTAGTACTCTCCTTTTATGAATAATCAATGGGTGATTAAGTTTGTACAGTTTCAAAATTTAGTAGGGATATTAAGTTTCATAACACTTAAAATCAGAAAATTATGTGAGCTGTATTTTTGTCACTTCAGAGTCATTTTTAATATTGGAGGTTAATTAAATTTGCTGTTCCAAGCCATTAAGTATAATATCAATAATATTCTTGGAAGTCTATCTCTTTCCATTCCCAGAAGCATAACTTTGAAAGCCTAGGGCAGGGAAAAAAGATAATAACCTTTGTCTATAGCAGAGAACATATATTTGCCACTGGCATTTGTACTTCAGTACTTTGTCATTAAAGGGCAAAGCCAATCTATAGAGCAGTGATTTTCAACATTTTTTTCACCTCATAGCACACATGAACGAATTACTAAAATTCTGCAACACACCAAAGAATATATTGTATTTTTTGCCAATCTGACAAAAAAGGTGTAATTTTGATTCCTCCACACTGGACTGCTATTGTTATGGCTGGTGTGATTTTTTTATTTGATAATCTAAGGGCGAAGAGGTCAGTACCCCGGGCTAAATAGTCAAGTGTCGCGTGTTCTAAAAATCCTTGTGCACACCCGTTGAAAAGTGCTGCTATGGACTATTGCAATTCATCTCCAATAAGGAGCTGTCACCTCAGCAAAGAAACCACAACTCATGTAGAGGTGGTGCTTGAGACTCTAGGTTGCCACAGTCACTCTCTCTCTCCCTGGCATGATGGTAGAATTTATTAATAAACCCATGGGAAAATAGCTGAGAGTATTACATGGGAACTGTATGGTACACCTAGATTTACACTGAGCAATATCTAAATGGAACTTTCACAGACTCAATGTCGTGTGTGTGTGTGTGTGTGTGTGTGTGTGTGTGTGTGAGAGAGAGAGAGAGAGAGAGAGAGAGAGAGAGAGAACACTACTAAAAATAATTCAATCAATATTCTGACTCGAAAAGCCAAGAGTCCTTAATGGCAGAGAAACAGCATGGTCACTCTGAGTTTGGTACAGGGAAAAGAATATTACTTGGAGTTAGAAAAGATGAATCTAGAAACTGAGAACAGTGGAATCAGCCAAAAGACAGAGTTTGATCGTGCTGTCAAAAGATGCAACAGACTGTGTTAGGTCTGCATGTGGCAGGGGAGAAAAATATATCAAAGTTTTGAAAATTCAACCTGACCTGCTGGGAAGGAGAGAACAACCGAGAGAAATAAAAATAAAATATTCAGAGAAACAGGGTCAGGACCACCTACAGCTGAAAAGATGCTTCTGTTGCCCTTGGTGTTCCAAAGGTTCTTTGAGGCCAGAACTCAACAAATTAAGATAAAAGACAAAGTTTTGTGGTGGATAACATGGAAAATGATTATATAATTCTCAGTTACCTCTCATGCCTCCAGAGCTAGTGAGTAGGGAAAATAGGACTTTTGGTTTGGAAATCTATCTATTAAGAGTTTTTGTACTAGGGATATGTGGGAACAATTCTAGGACAAAGGCATGGCATAAAAAGTATTTGGGGAGGAGAAATACAGAGAGAAAAGTAGGAGATTGAGTCCAGCTGGTGTTGCTCAGTGGTTGTGACTTGTGAACTATGAGTTCCAGTTGGATTCCCAGTCCGGGCACATGCCCAGATTGGGGGCTTCATCCCCAGTGTGGTGTGTGCAGGAAGCAACCAATCAATGATTCTTTCATCATTGATGTCTCTATCCCTCTCTTCCTTCCTCTCTGAAATTAATAAAAACATTTTTTAACAAAGAAAAGTAGGAGATTGAGAAAGTGGGAAAAGAACAGGCTGTGAGTCTTAGAGTCATCTGTTATAAAGGTAGATTTACCTGCTGATAGAATATGGGGTACTGACATATTCACATTGACATGGATGTCTTTAAGCATCATTGATTGACACTTAGTCTCTCATAAAACCCAGATGAAGAGAGAAAAAACACTACCACCACTGTAAATTTCTGAATTTTTCAACAGAGGAGTTTAGCAGAATGGGGGATGCTCCATTTACCTGACAGCCTGTAGCTGTGAGCATCTTCTGTCCATCTCAGCATTTAAGCCAAGATCACATTCTTCTCAGAATGGCTCCCAGTCAATGACTGAGCAGAGTGATGGCAGTCCAGGGTGAGCGCTCCTGGAAGTGGCCCCAGCCAGTGGCTGAGCAAGGTGGTAGTGATAGGCTTAGCCATTTCCTCCCAAGCTGGGACTTCTTTATCTGGCAGTACTTAGTCCATGGCTGCAATACTC
This sequence comes from Myotis yumanensis, assembly GCF_028538775.1. NCBI lineage: Eukaryota > Metazoa > Chordata > Mammalia > Chiroptera > Vespertilionidae > Myotis > Myotis yumanensis. The sequence goes on from NW_027223768.1 coordinate 3,918,739, forward strand.
AATCAGATGGCTCTTCTTACATAATTCTGCTTCTCTTCTTTTCCCCCATAGGTCTTACGCCCCAACAAAACTGTTGCACCCTCAACTCCAACTCAGTGTCCACCTCCTGAGGAAACCAACCCAGGATCAAGGGACATGAGATGACACCAGAGAAAAGGTTGGTTGGTATGTGTTTTGTTTTGTTTCCATGGGAAGTGGATTTTTGGTTTTTTTGCACTCATTGGACAGTACCACTCCAGAATATGAAAAATGCTGTACTAACTAATCTTGGGGGGAATTTATCAAACTTGTGTAGTTTCCTGGTAGTAGATGAGGCATCTGTCCAGCTATTTTTCTTTGTAACCTTTATCTGTACTTTATAGTTTATTTTTTTATCAGTCTACCTTACTAGAAGACAAAATTTATGCATCCAGGGACTACCTTTTTATTTTTATCCTCAGTGCTTCAAACAGTACCTAATTCATTGTAAACTTTATAATGAATGAATGAATGATGAATGAATGGTTTGCTTAATAGCCAAACCAAATTTTTTGTCTCTTACCACAATATATCAATAAATCTCAAGCATTTACTGTCATATAAATGAAATAAGAAATGAAGCAAGGAGTAGTTGCTAATGCGATATTATATAGCTCAGAAGTATAAATTCTCAAGCACAATTACATTAGAAGGCTCAATGTAGTCATGAGATGTTTGGACATGTACTTAGGATCAGTGTGGATATGAAATTTGCACATGAAAATGGGCTTAGTGTGTTGTATTGACAAATATGACAGCACTGTTGATATATTTACAAAGAGTACAGTAATTTGGGGGAAGCTCCAAACAAAGCACGCTCTCTCCATTACGACAACATTACTCTTGAGAAATTCTGCATATATTAAAACTGCGCCCAGAATAGCTTGAGTTTATAGATGTCAAACAGAGTTAAGTTCTATCCTACATAATTTAAAACAGACTTTACATGTTAAAATGTTTGTGCAAATCCCCTACCCTCTGTAAATGGTGGTAATTGTTCAAAATCTGCAAGGAAGTCTGTAGGTTTAACCCTTCCAACTCCTGAGAGGGGGATAGTAGGAGAGGTGAAATGGGTGGGAATGGGGATGGGTGAATCAACAATCGACGAAATGCAGCAAATCTCACACCCATGGTCCCTACCATGAAATGCCAGCTAAAGTGGCTCTGGGTTGTTGTGGAAACCAAGAATGCCCTGCAAATGTCCAGAATGCCCTCTTGGAAGTGGTGCCACCACCATTGAACACCACTGGTTTAGAGCAGAACCTGCCATGGTAGTGCCATGTCAGTGTATGAGATTTGCTTGCATTTTCTTAGTATTGTGTAGGTGAGGATGGTGGTGCACTTTGCCTTCTTGATACTCTGAGACAGCTACGTGGAGTCCACGAAAGCCTTGCATTAGAGAGAGATGAAGCTTCAATGTGCTAAGGAACATAAATCATGCTATGACTCAGGTTGCAGCCGGGGGAAAGGAATGAGGACCATGACTTGGATCTCAGTGGGTTCCGGCTCCAAATGAGCAAAATAAGAATAACCTTGGGAAGGAAAAGTCTTTGTGCTTATTTTAGGCATTTTCCATTCTCCTAAGAAAAATGAAAGGAAGGAGCATTCAAGCTGCTGGAATTTCTTTGGTGGAATAAAGGGAAAGCCTTGTTAGTTCAAAAGGCTCATATTATGTCAAAAAGTGTCCTTAAATATTAACTAAAACTGGAACATTTTCATTGTTTTCCATTAAAGAAGTGAGCCTTTCTTTCCTCTCCTGCTTCTTACAATGATCTTGACAGTCATGGGTATTGGTTGAGTTGCCAGAATCCCATAGAGAGGACCCGTCACATGAGAAACTGGTACAGATGGGAAAAGTGAAAGTGAATAAAGAGACGACCTACCCGCTAACATTGCCGAGAGCAGCTGCTCGGAGACACGCCACTTTAAAAAAAAAAAAGATGAATTAACATTTGTGGAGAATCAATAAGCTTTGACTGTTGGAAATGAATAAAAGCCACCTGTTCTGACAGTAGTCAGTGATGGTCACTCCCCAAATTTCTTTTTAGTCAGCTCAGTCATTTTAGATTTATTTCATGTCAATAGTCACTTTAATAGTTTGCTCTTAAAAGTCCCAATATGTCTAATGTTTATGTCCTTTATTTAGGGATTTATATTAACATGTTTTAAAATTCAAAGGAAGAGCGACTGTGAGGATGTCATCTAATCCAGTGAAGTAACAGGGACATAAATAGGACCCAGACACGATCACATGGCTTGTCAAAGGACAGAGAGCGCAGTAGGGACAGAATTAGGACCTGACCCAGGTCTGTTATTCTCCCTTTGTGTTGTAAAGCACATTTCACCTATCCCACAATTTGTCCAGATACTAACACACAGACGCTTCCTTTTTGTGACACTAGCTTATTAATTCTGGAAGATATTTTTAATGGGGATATAGTCACCACTTTTGATCATCATTTATAGAGAATTACTTCATATCCATATATATGTGTATATATGCACAAACATATTCAAACATATTTTTGCTGTTATAAACATGAAAACATATAAATTAAAATTAAGTCATCTGAAGTCCTGTCCCTTTATAGTATATAAAAGGTGATCATTACTTTTCAGTTTTTGAATTCAAAATTTGCATGTTTTATCAAAAGAGAACTTAGTTGACCTATCGTAACTGGACTCTGGCTAATTTAAGCAGAAAATGGCTTTACTAAAGGATATGGGGTAGCACATAGGACCAGAACTGGAGACTACAGGGCTACCAAAGGAACCGGAAGTTGCACGCCAAAGCTGATCCTATGAAGATACTGCAAGAACTCTGTAGAAGGTTGACACCACTACTTTCATCAAGAACATCTTGAAGACCCACGTAAAGCCCTGTTACTAGAAATGGGACTTCTGAAGGCCGGATACACCAACCTGTGCTGCTGTAATGATGTCTCAAGTCGGTCACTGTGATCCTTTTCCCTAAGGCCCACTGCTAACCCGGAGTCAGTGCCACTGATGGGAGGAGTCAAGATGACCTGCCTGAAACCCCACGCAAAGGAACCTGGGAGAGCAAGTGCCTGTCCCCTGCCTTGAGAACTGGACTCCTGCAGGAAGGAATTCCTGAAACACTGAAAGCCACTCTGGCTTTCCCGTGGAAATGGGTATTCGACACAGAGATTTTAGTTCACACTTTACTAGTGAGGAGATGGAGGAGCCATGAGGACATTAGGGGCCTCCAAAGGCTGATGTGTATAGAATTTTCTAGAGCAGAAACAAAGGGGTGGGGGGGGGGGACAGAGAATCTTGGTGGTTTAGAAAAAAAGTATGTATTTTCTTGGTATATCTAAGTTAGAAAGTTAATAAATGTAAGAGGTCAGGTCAACATAAAATGCATTTTATAGGTTTAACAATCTGTTGATATTTATGAAAGTACTAGGAACAACAGAGAAATGGGACACTAAAGATGCTTTAAAAAATCTTTATTGCATTATTAGAGAATTCTCTAAAAGAGACATAAAGGGGTAAGCCAAAGAGGGAGCCAATCTGGGAAGGCCCCAACACTGCCACCCAAAAAGAAACCGTCCCAGAGAAGCAAAAGGTCGTTTCTCCCAATAGGTAACCATGCATAGCCCTCATGCTAACATTGACTCATTCGAAATGGACCTTGAAATTGAATTTTGAGGAGGACAGGAGCGAGTAGGAGTGGAGAGCAGTGTTTATGCTGGTATTTCTCCCGTGAAATGTGGATTGGTGAGATGTGCATGAATGCAGGCTCTTTAAGGAGGGCCTCACTCTCAGAAAGAGCACAAGCTCCATTGCCTTTTCTCACAGTTACTTCTCAGTGCACGTTTCATGTCATTATTCTCTGAGAAGCATGTTAAAAGTCTCTGTATCCTTATAGGCCTGAAAGTGAGTATTAACTCATTTATACCATTTATGCATAATAAAATTACAGTATTTGACCAAAAGAAAGCAAATACCTATACAAACATGACATTTGTCCAACACTTAGTAAAATGGATATTTTCAGTGCAGTAAAAACTGGTTGGCTGAAGAGGAATGTTGGAGGCAGACATGAAATAGAGACGGAGTAGAGATTTGAATCAATGAAGGCATGCTTTTGGAGGCAAATCACTATGAAAAATCGAAAAATTGGAGATAGGTGAATGAAAAACGTTCCCTTTGGAAATAGCATCCTTTGCAATGGGAAAAATAAAACTGGGTAAGAAAATAAATGTTCGTTTAAAACCATTTGAGATTCTATACTTGAACTGGAAATGAAAGGAAGGGATTAAATGTGCAGTGTTGGAAGCTCTTTTTGCCCAGTTTTTACAGGCAAGTCTCATACCTACAGAAAAGAGTACTGATATGTCTGTATTCAAAGACTAGAAGTAACTTCAATAATTTAATCAAAGTGGTCTCTTAAAATGTAGTAAAGGTGTTCAGTGAGCTTTCAGTTCTATTGTAACAAAAATTATGTCGGATGAAGAAACAGGGAGGGCACATAATTACAGAAGAGACGGTGACATCATTCACAAAGGAAAAAGCAGGAGGTCAGTGTAGACCTAGAAAATGGATTATAATGGGCTGAGACATTTCAGGAAAGAAAAGAGTCTATTTACTGGAAACAGGACTGAAGAGCAAAATAAACAATGCAGATGAAGCCTTTTCTTTTTCTCACTTGTGAAACTTGATAAAATGAAAACACTGAGAAAAACAAAAGAAGGTACTGAATAGGAGGGGGTCTGAAGCAAACCTTTGAAGATGAAAATGGAAGATGGTTCTCTGGTCAATTAATAAACTAGAAAAAGGACAAACACATCTATTGGAGCAAATGAATAAGGAATATACAGTCAACTCACAGAAAATAACATGAACTGACAATAAAACTTATGAAAATATTTACCGTGTCAAAATTTGTCAAGGTCATACAAATTAAGGTAATATTAAAATGCAACTATTTGCCCATCAGAGAGGCAAATATATCTAGTGGAAGAAATTTAACTCATTAGAACCTTTTGAGATGGCAATTATTAGCATTTATGAGAATGTAAACAATACATACATACTCTAAAACACAGAAATTTTGATAATTACTTCTTGTTACAGTAATTCTATAATTATGATCTCTTACTCAGAAAATATTATCTCTAAGATTTGTATGTTAAAGGATTACAATTTAGGGATCTTTGTATGTACCAATTTTACTGGATTAAAAACCTACCAATCAACTCTTTAAAAAATCGTCTTTTATAAAAGGCAATATATCTATGAGTCTATTTCTCAAAGGGATTAAGCAAAACAAAAGAAAATTCATAGACACAGACAACAGCATGGTGATTACCAGAGGGAAACGGGGGTGGGGAAAGGTAGGAGAGGATAAAAGAGGGATAAACGGTGATGGAAGGAGACTTGACTGGAAGTGGTGAACATACAATATACAGATGATATGCTATAGAATTGTATAATTGAAACCTACGTAATTTTAATCTTATAACCATATCTTATATCAATATATTTATTTTTATTGCCTGGCTGGTGTGGCTCAATAGTTGAGCATGGATCCATGAACTGGAAGTCAAAGTTCAATTTCCAGTCAGGACACATGCCCAGCTTTCAGGATTCCCAGTAGGAGGTGGGCGGGAGGCAGCCAGTTGATGATTCTCCCTCATTATTGATGTATCTATCTCTGTATCCCCCTCCCTTCCTTTCTGAAATCAGTAAATTTTTAATGTTAACACTATTGCAAATGTTCCCACTATAGGGGAGAACATATTCACCAATGATACATCTGAAACCTATATAATTTTATTAACCAGTGTCACCCAATAAATTCAGTACTTTTTTTAAAGTAAACTTAATTTTAAAAAAAGAGGCCAATACAGGGTGGGGCAAAAGTAGATTTACAGTTGTGAGTATGCAAAACAGAATTTATTCTTGTACTATTATTAATTATTGTGTTACTTTCCATATGAATAACTGTAAACTTACTTTGGCCCCCACCCTGTATATTCTCAATTCTTACCAGTTTTAATTAGTGTGGGTTTGTTGTCCCTGCCTGTGGGTTACTTGCTGTAGTGTCATCTTATACACTTTTACAGAAGTGTTTTAAAATAACTGAATCCAAATTGAGTTCAGTGGCACGCAGAACTTTGACAGGCTTGCGTTTTAAAACTTAAAACAAAAATACATTTGAATATTGAAATTTAAAATGATGGATGATTAGCACATCAATAACAAAATAAATAAATACCGAAATGTTACATACAGTAGTTATAGGATATAACCGTTAATTAACATTTGATATAATAAGATACGTTAAATAATGTACAAAAATTAAAAAGCTGTAGACTGGCCTTCTGAATGTAGGCTGACACATACAGCCGGTCAGCATTGTACTGTATGATATGGGAAATGAAGGAACACGAAGGGAAGGTGCTTGTTATTTAGCAAAGGTATTTTTGATGTGCTCTTTGATGTCACTTCCCATGGACTTGAGTTGCATCCAGTTAACTAAGTTAAGCTGAGGTGAGTTTACTGACTGTGTTCAAAACGCAAAAAGAAGAAAAATCATTTTTGAATGTCAAATGGCCTTTCATTTTTCTACCTTGAGATTCGCGTCTCTCTTCTTTCTCTATTTTTCACGTCCTTTTCTTTCAACCCCCTTGGAGTGTGGCCAGACACGGCAGCCTGCCATGTGGGTTTGCCTGCACATTCCCGTTTGATCTCCTTCCCTTGATGTGTCGGTTTCTTTGTGGGCTGCCTACTTGTCAAACCATTTTTATTCTTCAAAACTCTATTCATAATTTTTAAATAAGTTGTGCACATCTCAGGGCACTCGATGCATTTTCCACAATTTAATCACACTTCTGTGGCATCAGCACTGCTGGGTCTGTGTTTAACACTGTGAGAACAAACACATATTTACCCAACTACAGCCATTGAGGTGAAAATACTCAAATGATAGGAGAAAGAAAGCTGTCTGTGCTTCCCTCTGAAGGAGTAAAATCAGTCCATTTAAGAAGCCAGCTCAACGAAATGCCCCTAGCATTTGTAAGCATTGAAATGGAGGGTGTATTTTATTTAATTTTTATTTTTTTATTGTTGAAAGTATTACATATGTCCCCTTCTCCCCCCCATTAACTCCTTTCAGTCTGCCCCCACCCCAGGCTTTCACCACCTAATTGTGCTAAAAAAAGCAAGAAAGACAATCAATACATATTACTTAATGGATTATTGCACGAAGGTGTAAAAGTCTTGGTTCTCACATTATCTGACAATGGGATAACCGTGTGTCTTTATACCTAGGAGAAGATGCACGCCTCACCCTTATTTAAGTCTCTTCCCAAGAAAAGGAAGCTACTCTGTAGTGAGGGATGTGTGATCAAACCTGGCACTTGTCATGTGGGGGAAAAGTCCTTTGTGCCTCATACAACCTCAGGCATGGAATAATTGTCAAGAAATGTAGTACCGGTTGTGTCATGCAGCTTAAATCATTCACCTCAAAATCTCTAAGTTGTAATGAAAATTTACTGATCTATGGGAAGAAATCCGTTTTAAAAAGTATACTCTGCAGATTATTAATGTTACTCTTCAGAAACTAGGGGATGACAAGGCCATCCTAGTATTAATAAAAAAATTCTACAAGGTGGATGAAAAAATTCATCTTAACCAAGCCTAGTAAAGGTCAAGTGGAAGAGAATTTAAGCCCACTGGACACTTTTATAAGCTGTTTTTAAGGTCAATTCAAGTAAACATTGTTTAGTCCTGGAGAGGTAATAGAAAGAAAGAGGAGATCTGTTCAGGAAAGATAAAGAAAAATATTTCTATTATGAATCAGGGAACAATTTATTTCCAATCTCTGATATATTCACCACTGAGAGTTTAAGCCCATTTTGCTAGAAATTTTAGGTTATTAAAATTGTATGAAAAAAGACAAGAATAATGAGTAACATATTTGGAAACGAACATCTCTGAAACGATGAGAGATTTGTAACCCCAAGTCGGTACTCACGAGGAAAAGCTGTCCAAGTTACTGAAGATCAAACTGAGGCGCATGGAGATGCTGGAGAGGACTCCTGCAGCGACAGTTCGTGGAAATAATTAGCACAAGGTGGCTGTCTGAAGCGCTGATCCTTCATGAGGGGCACGAGCGAGAATCTGCAGTGTCTTGTTGACAACATGGGAGTGGCATCTGCGGCTGGTGGCAAGAGCTACTCCGATCGCCATCAAAAAACAAAACAAACAAACGCTGAACTTGAACAGAAAAGTATGCACACATACCTTTCCGGAGGCTGCCATGCAGAGAGGAAGCGTGGGAAAGGGTTCCATGTTATGCTGATTCCTGTTCCAGAGAAACAGGTAAACATTTAACTCCCTGCCCCCACAAAGCCCATGCCCCATCAACAGTTTTAATCCAGGCAGGCAATTATTCCTTAATCAGGTTTAAAAAAAATCTGGGGCTACAATGTTAAGACCAAGAGAATTGTGTTAAAAAAAAAGATGATCCCCAATATAATATCCAATCACGAGCATCTGTGGGCAGATATACAATCACAATCACATTTTCCCCCCTGAATCTTTGCTTTTCTTTCAAGAATGCTTTCTTTACTCCAGACGCATCCGTTACTAATTTAAGTTGCAAGCAGCGCAAATGGACCTTGGCTAATTGAAGAGGCACATTTATTGGAAAGATATCTCATACTGCAGAGAATTAAAGGAAGACATGATGAGCCAGGGTTGGGAAACAGGCAGGACTTAGGGTGGGCAGGCACCGAGAAGAAGAAGCCAAAGGGATGTCCTAAGAATATCCCGTTGGGAATGTCCCCGTTGGCTCCATCAGCAGGAGCATGGTACCGCTTTTCTGAGGGGCACGGACATTCTGAACTCCACTCGGTCCGTCATTCCCTAGAGGAGTCAGGACTTGGACAAGTGCATCACCTTGGCAGAGCATGGTCCTGCATTAAGGATCGGAGTAGCCGGGACAAAGGGGACCTCTTTGGCACATTGGATTTTGTAGTTGAGGGAGGGTCCCGATTCTCTCTGAGACTAACACAATTAGGAATTTCCACTGAAATGGGAAAAGTATTTGGATTGCAATTACCTGAAGATTGGTAAATGTCCATTAAACTGAAAAAAAGTTGACATTACTGTTACCTTTTTAAAATTTTATGTGGCATAGGTAAATACCAAAATATATGGTTGGGACCCTGGCTGGGTAGCTCAGTTGGTAAGGAATCCTTCGGGTATGCTAAAGTTGTAGGTTTGATCCCCAGTCAGGGCACATACAAGAATCAACCAATGAATGCATAAAGTAGAACAACATCTCTCTCTCTCTCTCTCTCTCTCTCTCTCTTCCTCTCTAAAATCAATAGACAAAAATAAAAAACAATGTAAAAGAAAACTAAAATATATTGTTGGTTAAAACTGTAGCATGGGAGACAGTTTTTAGTGCAATGAAAAAAAGACAGGAAATGCAACATTAATGATAATGCATATCTAATTTTAGAATTTGTTTATGTGGTCAGGATGAACTTGTATTCTCTTCTGGACCATTCTTGATTCAGTTGTTAACAGATACTGCTATTGCTATTGTAGGTATCAATTTAATATAGGAAATTCAGTTATTTTTAAAAATTGTTGAGTAGTTGGAGGCATAGATTCTCTGATAGGTCCCCAGAGTGACATACTCAGGACAAAACTTCCTGCAATTAGGAAGCCTGGGAATCAGAAAGCTGCCATCCCAGAGAACTCTAGTATTAAACCCTTTTCACACCCTGTGGCTTAGGATGCTGTTGCAGCTACTGGCTCCAGGAACATGCTACCTGTCACAGCTGCAATGTGGGGGGTGGAGTCTTAGCAAACCTGCCAGATTCATGCCAGCAAACATAGATTCAGTTACTGCACCTCTCCTTCCACTTCTCCTCACACTATAGTGCCTCAAAGGGCCTTCTAGATCAGTTTGCTAGCTACTACACAGGTATTATGCGGTCAATGGTTGGTAATTATTGATGACAATTACATTAATTTTAAATACGGAATAAATGCTAACTTTTCTAGAAGTTTCATGTTACACAGACTGTCTCAAAAGTGGATACCATCCTAGACAAAGGAAAAGCTGTGATTATATTGTTCAGTGTATGTGTGTTTAGAGTATTTAACATGTGGCTGTTTTATATCCATCACTGATGACAACATTTTAAGTGGCTCAGTTAAGTGATGTTTAGGATACGCATCAGTTTGTATTATAATTCGTGTATTTGTGCCTATCATATTTAATTTTGAGAAACTTAAAAGATGAAGTCAACAAATAGCAAACATTGCTAGAGGGAAAATATGCATACCCAGTATTTAAAATGTTCACACCAACCAGAGCCATAAACTCTCAGGAGCATTGGTTCATCTTGGTGGTCACAAACTGTATCCCCAGCTGTAGGAGGCTGTGTAATTGTTGGACTAATTCCACCATGAGATACCAATTAAATGAGCTTATTAAGGAGAGCACTGCAACTTGGCAGTGTTCTTGTCATCATTTCACAATCAGCCATGAACCAGTAAGGTGACTACTGGCCCAGGACAAGTATGACAGCACAGCTCTCAGGGGATTACGGAAGGAAATAGAAAAACCTTCAAAGCAAGCTTTCAGCTGGTGTGACTTCTCATCCAGAATCATCCCATCAGCCAGGAGACTGGGGGAAGTACAATGCTGTCATCCCCTGTGAACAAGCATTGAGGTCATGAGACTGCCAGTGGTTGGGGGAAGGGCAAGCGAGACAGAATCTGAATGACATCATGCCTTCAGGCAGGAAAGAACCACAGCGCTGGAGTCAGCACCTGCAGTGGTTTTCAAGTCAGGAAGGAAGCCGTTCTCTGCAGAGGCGCGGTCTAGTTTTCTTTTCTTTCCATCCCACGGAGATTTCTGTGAGTTTCGACGTGGGTTATAGGACTTAAAGCAGAGTGCAGAGCTGGAAAATTGCAAGTACTGACTCTCCGTGAATCTGGCATCATCAGTCATTGTTCATTTTTCTAAAGATAAAAACTGTTGGCAAGGTCCCTGATCCAGTCACCATAGGGGAGCTCTCAGGTGGCCATTTTAGCGATGCCAGTCACTTTAGAGGAAATTGTGAAGGGAAATTTTCTTCCTAGAAGATACCAGAATTGACTACTAGATTGCGATAGGACGTTGAGAAAAACGATGGCTGGGCAGCAATTTAGAAACACCTCACGATGACAAAGAACATAACAGGGATGAGCTTGTGTAAAAGTAAAATTCTGTAGGTCAGACATCTCTTGTTTATTCCCATGAACCTGAAATTAATTACAATACCTTAGGTGCTCTACAATTAATAGAAATGGTGGAGGAAAATGTAATGACAAGTTATAACAATAAAAAATACTTTTTTAATAAAATTAAAATTTCTAGACTGACATCCTTACTATCCTATCTGTCTATCTATCTATCTATCTATTTATCTATTTCTACTAGAGGCCTGGTGCATGAATTCCTGCAAGGGTGGGTCCCTCAGCCTGGCCTGCGATCGAGGCCTATCAGGGGGCCCGCTGGGGGGAGGGACCCCAGGAGGTTGGCCTGCTGGCCCCCCCAATTGGGGCCCACAGGAGGGGCCGTGGGAGGTTGGCTGGCCAGCCTTGGGGAGGGGCTGCAGGAGGTTGGCTGTGGGAGCGCACTGACCACCCGGGTGCAGCTTCTGTGTTGAGTGTCTGCCTCCTGGTGGTCAGTGCGCATCATAGGGACTGGTCCACCAGTCATTCCAGTTGTTTGGTCCTAACGGTTGCTTAGGCTTTCGTATCTATCTGTCTGTCTGTCTGTCTATCTACCTACCTACCTATAGTTTGAGGATGGGAGATGGTCTCCAGAAAATATAACCTCCTGATTAGAGGGGTGAGTCTTTCAGCACACTTCCTCAGACCTCCAGAAGGGTCAGTTGAGTTCAATCTCTGGTCCAGTGATCAGTCATGCCTATGTAATGAAACACTGAGGAACGGTCAGAACCACGGGCTTGGAGAGCTTCCTTGCTGGCGAACATATCTATGTACAGTGAGGGTGGCTCACTCTACTCCACGGGGAAAGGGACTCCTGCAGCCCCCTCCCCAGGACCTTGACCTATTTGTCCTCTCTGCTATTGGCAGTTCTGGGTTGTATCCTGTATAGCAAAATGGTAACTGTAAGTGTATTGCTTTCCGTGAGTTCTGTGAATCATTGCAGCATATTGTCAAACCTGAACAGGCTTCATGGGAACCCCAGAATTTGTGTGTAATTAGTGTCAGAATTTAAGCACTTTGCCTTTAACTTGTGGGTTCTGATGCTAGCTCTCGGGAGTTAGTGTCAGAAGTGAATTAAGTTGTAGGACATCAAGTTATCATCGGAAAAATTGATATTGGGACATAACACACCTGTTATGTAGCTACTGTATTTGGGGGATCATATGCCAACTTTATATACTAAATTCTTTGAACTTTAACTTCTCTCCCAGCTCAAATTCATTGTCAAGCATCAGTGTGCTATAATCGTCTCTGGAGGACATCTATATGTGAGTGTATGTGCTTTCTTTAGCCCTCGTTCTCATCAAAACCATGTACATCCTTCATTGTACTTGCTAAAGTGGGGGCCTGACAGGTACCTATTCTTTAACCTCATGAAAAGCTCTAATCCATTGATAGTCTTGTCCTCTCTGCTCCCATCAACCTTTTCACTCCTCCCGATTATCTGTCTTTGAGTTATGCACCAACCATAAATTAGTTTCTTGTAAATATACCAACCCATCCAACTCCAGTCTCATTCCAACATATTCTCAGAACAAACCCCAGCCTTGAAATAATAAATGGACAGCAATATTTCACTCTACAGCTACATTGTTGGAGAAAATTCATACAAGTGGGTATGTCAGTTCATGACATAAACTCATGAATATAAATTATAAGTTCATGATTGTGATTCCCTGATGGGCACCAATTAAGCTCCCTCTTCACTTTCTGGACTGAGTATTCTCTGTCTTGTACACTGTCCTCTAATGACCATTTTTTTCTTTCTTTCCCAAACAAAACCAAGAATAGCTGATAGAATTTTCTTGTGTTAATAGCAGCGTTAGCATTCACAAACTAGCAGACCTACTTTCTGTTTGCATCAATCTTCTCTCTGTTACAACAAAAAATTTCCTTTTCTAGAAAAGGCCAAACTTTCCACCTGTATTATGAATCCACCCCTCTTACCTGCATAGGGAAATGTCCCTTTGTTTAGCCCCACACTCTCCCAAGTGTGCATTATAGCATTTTTTAGCATTATTGTAATTATCAGACTAATTGGACCCAGTAAACATATTCAAGACAGCAAGAACAATAAAAGCAATAGTTTTCTGAATTATATTGAGCTGTTTGCTATGTTTTCAAAATACTCATTGCATGGACTTTTCACTTTTCCTCTAATTTAAGCTTCTCAAAAATTTTCTACAACATGTGGCCTTCACATCTCACTCCCAACTTCGCCATCAAGCGCACCCTTTCCTCCTCTCCTCCCAGACCTCCAACTCCGTGATGCAAGTAGACATTTTCAGTTCTTATTTCATTCAACATCTTAATGGTGTTCAAATTAGTGTAAAAGTGTATTTTTTGAAATATTCTTTTCCTTGGCTTTCATCATATTGCATTAGTCTGATCTCAAGAATAATTATGATCTCACCAAATTTTTCATTTTCTCTCTCAGCATTATTCTGTTCTACTCCAATGCAGAGTTCTTTAACCGGAGTATGCCCTCGGCCAATTTTTTCTTCTGGGTGCAGTCTTCCCATTGAATTTCAATAGCATATATTCCTACCGGCATGATTCCCAAGTTTATATCACATAGACCTTGCTTTTGAGCTCCAGACCAATATTCCAATGCCTACTTTGCATCTTCCCTGGGTACTCCCAAGCAACAATGCTTAATATATATCAAACAGAAATCATAATTTTCCTAGGCCTCCCCAGCTGCGTATGATCCAATGTTCCCAAAGAAGGTGACACATCCCATCTAGCTAGGTGCTCAGGCCAGAAAACCAAAAGTTATCTTGGATCTTTTTTCTCTCTCAAGTCTACATCAAATCCATCAATGCAGCCTGTCATTTCTGCCTCCTAAATATATGTCCAACCTGTCCATTGCTCAGCATCTCTGCATCATGGCAACCTTTCTCTCCAAACTCTAGCCGCACTGGGCTTCCTTCATTTCTGTGCACTCATCAAACACTAGAATAACTCTTTGGGGACAAGTAAGTCAAACTGATTCACTGGAAAGTCTCCCAGTTTGAGGTAAAATCAGTTGGATTTATTTCTCCTAGATGGAGAAATACATGCAGAGAAAAATGCACAAGTTCATTAAAAACTGTATCTTACTAATTTACAACTGTATCAGGGATTGAATATCCAGGGAACTGATGGATTTAAATTTGTTTTAGGGGTACTGCTTTGAGAAAAATTCACATGCAATGTATGTAAACACTGTCTCACAAATGTAGTTCAAGAACTTCAGCTTGAGAAAGCTCTTTAGAATCATTTATTGAGAAGATAAGTGAACTGAACTTTTTTTTTATAAAATGAAGCAAGCCTATTTGTGGCTATTAATTATTACAACTCGTCCACATTTAAAAATATATATATAAAGCTTTCTTTATGGTACTTATTCACAATAGTATCTCCTAAGTGGGTAATGTTGTCAGGAATTTTAATGTACTAAAGATTTTTTTTCTTGTCATAAAACAAAAAACTACTCTATTAAAGTTGAATAAGTGTAAGCATAGATTTTGTCCATAAATCTGACTCATGGTGCTGAATATAAAAAATATTCAAATTACTGCCAAAACCGGTTTGGCTCAGTGGATAGAGCATCGGCCTGTGGACTGAAGGGTCCCAGGTTCGATTCCGGTCAAGGGCGTGTGCCTGGGTTGCGGGCACATCCCCAGTGGGGGATGTGCAGGAGGCAGCTGATTGATGTTTCTCTCTCATCAATGTTTCTAACTCTCTCTACCTCTCTCCCTTCCTCTCTGTAAAAAATCAATGGAATATATTAAAAAAAAAAATATTCAAATTACAAAAGGTCTCATAGCCACAGAATGAGCTCACAGTCCTCTTGACTTACCTAGTCCTCAATTGCAGCAAGGGTTGTATTGGGCTCTAAGCCATCTACAGTATTCTGCCCCAGGCCCCTTCCTCATGCTATGGATGTCCTCTGGTTGAATTTTCCCAATTTATTATGTGCTACTCCCATAACTCCCTGATGACTCCTGAATAACTCCTGCTGAACACTCTCAATTTCAACTCTTGACATCCATATCTCTCTTCTGATGTCCTGATCTCCACATTTGTTCATTGGACAGCCCTATTTGCTTACACTAACACCACTTCCAGCCTCACCTTCCCTAGCTCATGAGACCAGCCTTTATTCCTGCAAGAGTTCAGTGAATGGCCCACCAGCCATTCTGTCTTCTTAAATTCTGTCTTTGTCTACTTGGCATCCATCCATCACTATATTTTCTTTCCTGCATTTTTTTATTCTCTAGCATTTGGGTGCCTTCCAGACAAAGGGGGAGAGACTGCCTCTCCCAGGGCCAGCGAATTCCTCAAGATAACTGAGCATGCAGTTCTTGTGCCACCAGCTCATCCTGAGTCCCCAGCTACCTCCTTATGGGACTCGTACACACCAAGTCACTATTTCCTCTGTCCTGAGTCACGCCAGGGCCAAATACCAGGGCACTAGCAAGCATTCCTGTGTCCTAAAGCCTGCTGGAGTTATTCAAATAGCCAATCCTAAATTGTTTACTCTGCCTGGCCTGGTCTTTCTGTGGAAACTCCCAGGAAGATGTAGCTTGGGCTTTCTCCTTAGTTCTGCTCCCTCCCCCAACAGTGGAGGACTCCTTACTGGGCCAGTGATTGTCTGATGGGTGCCTACACAGCAGTCATTATCCCTTGTAGATGGATTTCCCCAGCTTGTTGCAGATTCTGAGATAGTTTCCTAAGCATTGTGATCAGTAGCAGCATCTCTTCCCTCCTGCACAGTCTCCTAAATTCTGTCTTCTCACTGTTCACTAGCTTGAGAAATCATGTCAGTTTGTCCTAGAAACCACTTGGCTTCACTGTCATGAATAAAAAACAAAGTTGTCAACTCAATCCTGTCTTAAATATAATGAGATATAGAAGGCTCAAGGTATAAAATACTATTTTTTAAGGCACGTATCAGTAGCCTCTCATTTTTAAGCTATCACAGCCCACATATCAAAGCCAAAGCAATTATTCACAATAAAATGTAATGTGAAGTTTTATTTTGAATAATGCATTTCCAAAACTGGTTTTTACCCTGCTGCTGGCATTCACTGAAGTCCTTTTGTATGGCAGCTTTCTCTTAAGCACAGGCTTTAGAAGCAATATTCCTTAAGATTTCATTAGTTAGCATTTATCAGATGCAGGATGCTGCTGAATAAGTTTAATTCACATACAAATATCATAGTGTGCCTTTTTGCTTGAGAGACCAGTGACTTGTCTGTCAGTTTTCTGTTCACTAATATGGACTCTGAGGACCCGGATGAGTTGAAGAACAGAGGATTTGAGGACACAGAGCCTCACTTAAGTGAGCTAACTATAACTAACCTTATAACACCTTCTAGAGCCAATGAATTTAGACAGTTTAGGTGCCTAAATCTAGGGAGCTGCATTAGCGCTCCTAGGTATAAAATCAACAAAGACAGTAAGTCCTTGGCAATTTTTTAATGTGCATGATAATAGAATATTTCTAGAACATTGCTTTTACTCTACTCAACTACAATACTATTTTTTCTGTAACAAAAAAAGCTGTAAGTATCATTTAACTCTGGAAATTGATGGGAGATAATCAATTATGTAATAGTAATGGAATTTAGAGTCTTTAAGCATGTTTTGCATGTAAATAAAAAGAATGGATAAATTGTACTCTAGGAGAAAAGTTTCATATTATATCTGAAATATGATGGCATGGTAAGGTTACTTGATAATCACACTACCCTTGACTTTTTAGAATTATGATACATTAACAATTGTATCTGCAATATGCACCTTTAATATTACCAATAACTATAACACTTCTATTAAATTTTATTTTATTTTATTTCACTTGTAAGCTCTTAGTCAAAATGTTTTATTTGAAATATATAAACAAATGTTTTAATTATCCTTTACACATAATATTTATTTTAATGCTCCTTTTTATTTTGCCAAATATAAAATTTCTTTCACTTTTATATTAATCAAAACATAATGTAAAAATACTTTCTCGTAACAATACTGACACAGTAGAACAACCCTGTGTGCACACACTTTGTGTGTGGGGGGGGGAGAGAGAAAGAGAGAGAGAGAGAGAGAATTCACATCTTCATTCTTTTGTTTAATAGCCGAGAGGAGTATAATGCAGGGAATTATCTCTAAAGATGCAGACAAGAGCATTCGACACCTTACCTTACTAGATCGCCTCATAGAAAGACACCTGTAACATTCAATGAAGTCAGAATCCTTTGCCATAAAAAGATAACTGTTTTTGTGAATTAAGAATGCCTGTAGGACATTTTCTGGAATAATTTAAATATTTTACTCCTGTTATGGATTGAATTGTGTCCAACTTCCCCAGATTGACATTTTGGAACACTGCCTCCCAGAGCCTCCGAATGGGACCTTATTTGGTCTTTAAGCTAAAAGGAGGTCTTTAGGGTGGGCCCTAGTGCAGGATGACTGGGACCTTTGTGGAAAGGGGACATTTGGAGACATGCAAATGCCATGTAAAGAGACACAAAGGGGAGATGGTGGCCCTGACCAGATAGCTCAGTTGGTTAGCGTGTCGTTCTAAAATGCCAAAGTTGTGGGTTCGATCCTGGTCAGGGCACACACAAGAAGCAACCAATGATTGCATAGATAAGTGGAATGACAAATCTGTGTCCCCGCCTCCCTCACTCTCACCTTTCCCTCTTCTCTCTCACTGTCTCTCATATCAATTTTAAAAAGAGAGAGAAGGTGGACACCTACAAACTAAAAAGGCCTGGAAGGATGCTTCCCCACATCCCCTATAAAGAACCTTGATCTTCTTGCTTTCAGACCCCTAGCCTGCAGGCTCTGAGACCATAGTTTCCTGTTGGTTTAGCCCCCACTCCTTGGTCTTTGATATGGCGGCTCTACCAAACAGATACGGCAGGAAATAAAAATGAAAGCGTTGTTGTTACTTTGGGTGAGTGGGAATGCACCACCTTCCTTCCACATCCTTTCAGAGTTTATGCTCCAAATGCCAGCAGATAGAAAATACTTACTTGAAGACTTTAAAGTAGTGGTGTGTGTGTGTGTGTGTGTGTGTGTGTGTGTGTTAAACTCCAGAAGTATATAACTTCAAAAATGTAAATCAGGGCCATACTTTTCAAAGTTAAATTTTAAAATAAATTACCATGTTTCTTTAAGAAACTAAACACTGGAACACTGGAAATGTATGCCTGCTTTTTCTCTATTCTCAACAGGATCTCTTCAGAGGCATATGGTGAGTTAGCCTGACCCCTGGATTTCAGCTATTTAGTTTCAGAGCTTATGGAGAGAGCAGGGCTATTTCAGTAGCAGAAGTTACCAGAAAGCTGTTTCCATAACCTTCTCGCAGCATTAGCCATAGCAGAAGGAATTAAGAAATCCCATTTTAGTCAGATATTAGACTCCAATAGAATGAAACCCATGCTATGCATTATTTAATGTTCAGGTCACATAATAAAAGGTGCATTGATGACTGTGTGTTGTAGAGGGTACAATAAGATATTTCATTTTTATCAATGCTTTTCTTAAGTCAGAGCAAAACTCCATCCCACTTTGTCTTGTTTAATATACAATAAGCCTATTTCCCATTTGGTACTACTTAGGAAATGCCAGTAGAAATTTTAAAAAAAGAAGAGGAAAAATTGAATTGAGTATTTAATCATTTGAGGTGCTTTATAGTTCAGTGTTCCGTCTGCTGATATTTTCTCCAGTTGGCCTTCTTGGGCCGACCTGGGAGGGTAGAGAACAGAATTTGAAAACCACTCCCCCCCCCCCATTCACCTGCTTCTCATCCATGGCAAGTCACAGTCTATCAGTTATTTTCCAAATTAAAGAGTGACCCAGGCTACATTGGGATCATGTCCAAAGTGTAGGTTTCAGTGAAACTAGTATTTCTGTGTTCCTTTATGAAACTGTAAGAACTACACTTAAAACCATCCATATTTTACACACCAAATCAAAGATATTGATGTTACTTGTTACAATACTTATAACCTATCAAACTTTTAAAATTGTTCATTGATCCTCGAAATAATTACATTTAAATGATTCAAGAACACAGGTGAAGTCATATCACAGACAAAATGTAACAAAAATTCGGGTGCAGCTCAGTCTTTTGTGAACTTATAAATTCAACTACCAATATTTCTTCCATCAAATTACCTAATTTCTCCTTTCAATATATTACAATACAAATGTGTTTCTTGCCCTAACCGGTTTGACTCAGTGGACAAATGTGTTTCTCAAGGTCATTTTCCTCGTGACACCTAAGTGTTCTCTGCAGTAATAATTTTATTTTTGTTGCACAGCTATCATTAAGGTTTCTTTTCTTAACCTTCATCCCTGGGGACTCTTTATTATCTCTCTTGTATTCTCAGTCCTGTGTCTTCCTCTCTTTGTTTACCTAAATGTTGGTGGAGGAGCTCCCGAATAAGCTTCCTGAGAAAGGGTTCATGCAAGTCAAACAAGTGACTTCAACATCCAGGATTCCCCAGTCCAGGCGTGGGACAGGTTGTGCCCAGCCAGCAGGTCGGAAGGATCCATTCCACGCCCCTCTCTGGCTCCCAGGGGTTGGTGGTGGTCTCTTCCACTGCAGCTGCAGTCCTCCTATCACATCGGCCCCTGTTTTGACATTGACATTGCCTTCTCTGTGCCTCTGTCTCTCCTTTTCTGTCTGTCCCCAGTCACGGTGACATTCACAGATTCCAAGGAGGAGTGTGGTGCATGGCGTTAGGAGAGGCCCCCATTCAACCACCGCAGTAACATTCTGTTGAAAAGAATGTGTTTCCCCTCCGATTTGGCCTTTTTTACAATGAAAAGCATCACATGGATTGCATTTTAAAATCACGTTTAGCCCTAGCTGGTTTGGCTCAGTGGATAGAGTATCAGCCTTCGGACTGAAGGGTCCTGGGTTCGATTCTGGTCAAGGGCACATGCCCGGGTTGCGGGCTTGATCCCCAGGAAAGGGTGTGCAGGAAGCGGCTGATTGATGATTCTCATCATTGATGTTTCTCTCTCTCTCCCTCTCCCTTCCTTTCTGAAGTCAATAAAAATATATTTAAAAAATAGGTTTAGCATAAATGAAATGAGCATATCCTATAAAATTGTCTAACAAGTACAAGTTTCCGTTGTAAAGGAGGTAAGCCAAGCTACAAAACGGAATGACCCATTTCCTAAGACTTAACCAAGAAGAGTGGTGCCCACCTGGCGGGTTAGCACAGATGCTATTAACGTGGGCGCAGTGTAGCCAGACGCAGTACTAGGTGTGGAGGCTGACCCCGCGCTGCACCCATCGCAGTGCTTCATGGAGCACGTGCCACTAACACATGACGTGGTATCTAACGTGGGCAGGAATCATTCCTCTGGAAACGGGAAAAATGGGCTTTGTGACTATTGGTTGATTCAATAATCTCATTTCTTCTAAGACCGTTAGAAAATCATTTCTTTTACCCAGCCACTGTGTAACTTTACTTCTTTTTGAAATACAGGGTGGGGCAAAAGTAGGTGTGTAGTTGTTCGTTTGGTAAGTAATACCATAATTAATAAATAACAATACAACAATAAATTCTGTGTTTCGGGAACTCACAGCTGTAAACCCACGTTTGCTCCACCCTGAATGAAACCATTTTCAGTAAAACATTAAATGGAAAATGTTAGCCTGGTGGGATTTAGGAAGGATTGTAAATAAATAACAATATACAGGTATTTATGACTCTGATTAACCTACAAGAAATACTGTTGGCTTTTATTTTAAACTTAGCTCCCAAAGATCTTTTACTTTTTTGGGGAGGGGGGGAATACATTATAAATTAGAATACATTATAAATGTATTCTAATATTATGCAATTCGTTGGATATTTTCTATGAGAATATAATGGTTTTCTTTAAGTTAGGCATAAAATTCAGCATATATGTGGCAAATTTAAAATGATAATATGTCTTTATGGCAGCTAAGATTTGCGGATTCAAAAAGCAATTACAATTGTAATTAAATTTATGGCCATACTATTCTGCAGCAAAATCCATTTTCTTCAAACACTGACACTTATATTGATGTCTGACTGTTGGTTTAATTACAGTTTCGCTGTTAATGGGACATCAACTCTGCGTTGTCTCTCTAGATAAGTAAACTTGTCCAGGTTCGTACGGGTTGTCGATGCAACTGGTTAAAGGCTGTGCCACCAGCAAATAAGACTGCTGAATGGATAATCCAATTCAGTCATTAAAATGAAACCCATCCTCCAGTCAACATAGATCTCTCCCTCTTACAGCGACCGAGGCAGCCTTACTTTAATGAAGCATATTGGTTAGGAATTTGTCCTAAAGCCATTAAGAAAAATCTAATAAAATGATTCCTTAAATAAATTGAGTTATTTTTCTCTTGTATAAATGGAGTTGAGATGGAGGGAGCCTGGAGACTGCCCGGTGCCCCCTCCCAGCCTTCTCTTCTGCCGCACTGTCTATACCTGCTCTCAGGCACCTGCCGGAGGTGGAGGTCATGTTGGCCGTGCTTCAGGCAGGAGGATGGTGCTGGATCCAGCAACAGGCACGGGAAAGCTTAGGGTCTGTTCTCCTGTTAAGGAACTTCTCTGAAAGAGCTACACAGTAGCTCCTTTTGTTTTGTTTCTTTGTTTTTTGTTTTAATATTTTTTATTGATTTCAGACAGATAGGGAGAGAGAGATAGAAACATTAATGATGAGAGAGAATCATTGATCGGCTGCCTCCTGCACGCCCTCTACTGGGGATCAAGCCCACAACCCAGGCATGTGCCTTTGACTGGAATCAAACCTGGGACTCTTCAGTCTGCAGGCCGATGCTCTATCTACAGAGCCAAACTGACTGGGGCCAGTGACTCCTTTTGTATTCTGTTGACCAACCCATCTTGCAAGGCTGCCATGTTAGACGGAATAATGGCTCCCCAAGGATGTTCATATCTTAAACCCAAGAATCTTTAAACT
Organism: Myotis yumanensis; assembly: GCF_028538775.1. Classification (NCBI taxonomy): domain Eukaryota; kingdom Metazoa; phylum Chordata; class Mammalia; order Chiroptera; family Vespertilionidae; genus Myotis; species Myotis yumanensis. The sequence continues at coordinate 3,940,999 of NW_027223768.1, forward strand.
TTATCAGGTAAAAGATGCTTTGAAGATGAGACTAAGGACAAAGACCTAGAGATGAGGAGACTAAATGGGACTATTGGGGTGGGCACCAGTGTACTCCCAAGTCCTTAGAAACTGAGAGCTCTCCCCGGGCAGGTCAGAGGGGAGAGAGAGAGAGACAGGTCAGATAGTTGTGACATGAGTAAGACCTTGCTGTTGCTGGCTTTGAAGATGGAGGAAGGTGGTGGCCATGGCCCAAGGAATGTGGGAGATGTCTTAAAGCTGGAAAAGTCAAGGAAATGGGTTTTCCCTAGAGCATCCAGAAAGGAATGCAGGGCACCAGCATTTTGAGTTTATCCTGTTGAAACTCAGACTTCTGACCTACTTGACTGTAAGGTAATAATCGTGTGCAGTTTTAAGCCACTACATTGGTAGTAATTTGTTTTGGCAGAAATAGTAACCTGAGAAACATATATATTTTAAAGGGTGGAGGATCGGTTCTCCCAATAAAAATATAATCTCCCTTGGTCAAGAAGTAGAGAATGGGTATTAGATAGGTAGCATTTTAATATCATCAACTTTCCATCTACACTTACCTCTTCTTAACCACCAGTTTGAAGTTGCCACCACCTGGTCAACGGAAACTCTTAGTTCAGAACTCAATGAGTCCATTTCCATCATGTGACTTTGGAATATTGCCATTCAAGTCATTGGTCTCATTCATGGTGACGGCTCCATGCCTTGTACAATTCACCCAGATTAACTACTAGCTTTCTAGAAATTGTAACTCCATTCGGTACATTTTGAAAAGACACCTCTCAAAGGTGGACAAACCCTAGACCTTCTAAACTTTTAATTCAGGCATTGCATACATGTGTAGACATAGATAATTTAAAATGGGCTTGAACAGAATGTATTCAGAATTTAGGGGGAATTTGACTAAGTTACCAATAGCATCCTTTAGACCTGTAGTGATTGGCTATATTTATGCGATTTATATAAACATATACATCATATAAAAACTTACAAATATATGTGTGTGCATGTGTGCCTAAGAAAACAATATATTCTTTCTATATATCTCCATAAATACACGGCATGACATATGCATATCTAGTAAATGCAAAATGGGGCTACAGACTCTGTAAATAGTAAGGTACACTTGCTGTCATCTTTGTTGTTCCAGAGTTTTGGATACCAAATAGTGAAATCTGGAACAAAAACAAATACGTGCCTATCTCAGAAATTTCACAACAATCTACTGCATGTCCCAAGTCAAGGAACCCCAGTTAGCAAGTCCAGAAAAAAAGCATGTATAGTGAAAGGGTCATGAGCATGGACTTGGTTTGACTGATTGATGGGATTAGGCAACTCTGCCCCCTTGTGGTGCTCAGTGGGCCATACAAACCAACCTACAGGTCTCAAGTGTCCCTGACTGTGCCTCAGCATTAAAATCAAATGGCCAGAAAATATATTGACTTTCATGGGACCCAGAAGTACTGGGATGAAAAATGAAATCATTTCTGATTAGGGTAGGAGAACTATGGAAACAAACACATTCTCAGTGGCTGTGCGCATGGCTGGTGTCTCACTCGGGTGGGTGTAGGTAATATGGCCGCTCAGTCTCCTCTATCTGTGGTCACGGCATCTCCTAGGTGTCTCGGGTTCTCAGCTGGGAATAGTCTGGCCAGCAGATCGGGAATAAAGAAAATGCAGGCCTGGCTGGCATGGCTCGATGGTTGAGAGTTGACCTATAAACCAGGAGGTCGTGGTTCGATTCCCTGTCAGGGCACAAGCCTGAGTTGCGGGCTCCATCCCCAGTGTGGGGCGTACAGGAGGCAGCCAATCAATGACTCTTTCTCATTATTGATATTTCTGTCTTTCTCTCCCTCTCTCTGCCTCTCTGAAATCAGTAAAAATATATATTTATGGGGGAAAAAGGTAAATACAGAATTATTTGGGAATCTCTTTAAGGCCTGCACCTCTATGTGGTATATATCATTTCCATCCACATTCTACTGTTGAGAACCTAGTCCCAGAGTTATACCTATTGTAATGGTGGTGAAAGTAAGGCTAATTTGCCCAAGAGAAAGATAAATGAGTTTAGTCAATCACTAGCCAACCTGTTACTCCACTCTGTTCCCCAGAAAGACCTTTGGTAAGTTTCCTGTTTCTGGGCCAGATTCCTCGCTATGGGTGTTTACTGTGATATAACAGGCTTATGTACCACGTTCATCCCTGTGGCCATAATACTAGGGTCCACCAATTGCTGCTCCAAAATAATCCTGGAAAAAAAATAGGAGGTGTAGTTTTACTAAGGAAGTGCTCTTTCCAGAGGAAAACAAAAATACTGTGAAGATAAAAGTAAATACCTATTAACATACGAGAATATATGCATAGACATGCACACAGCTGCCTATCTATGATACAGTTATATGATGGTAGAGAGGAAAATGTGATAGAAATAGGACTCAGCTGGAAGTTAAGTAGACTTATTCCGTGTTTTTTCCTGGTTCTGCTGTTAATTCGGCCCATGGCCTTAGGAAAATCTTACTCCCTTCGGCGATCATCCCGCACTGCCTAAAATCAAGGTTGGGGCTAGATCAGAAGTCAAACTCAGTTGCCTGTGGGTGCAAAGAATATAACACCGATGTCTGACATTGGCACAGTAGAGCTTTCCCTGTAGCCTCTCTGTATTTGCATATCAAAACAAAAGCAAATAAAAGAAAAATGTTCTCTCTTGTTTTCTGCAATTAGGCAACCCTCTCGATACATCTTCCATTTTATGTTTGGAGATTTGGGCAAATGCAGCTTTCTGTGCAGTAAATACTCTGTTTCTCTTCTGTGCTCTGGATTTGAAGGAGCTGCCAGCCCTGGACTTCAGGTCCCATCCCTCCTTTACATCCAGGTGGAATATGGGGCTTTCTTTCACCAAGGGATGCCAGGCCCAAGGGTGGCATCACTTCCAGGTCGTGGAATGACACAGTTGTAGGATTATGAGATGCATATGCTAGGTACACCCTTTCTTTTCCTTCCACTAAGCAGTCACAGGTGACCTTGACGTCTCAGGGGATCTAAAAGGCACCAGATGAAAGGGAAGTGAGCTCCCAAATTGCACAGGGAAGAGGGGACCGTGTCTTGGGGACCATGGCGACTGTTGTGACTGGCAGGGACAGTGGTGAAGCAAAGAGCATGAATGTATTTTCTTGCTTTGCCCACAAGAGTTCGAGTTCCAGTCGTTGCAGGGGTTTTGTCTGTTTTGTTTACTCTAGTTTCCTGAGCAACTGGAGGAGTATCATGCACCATGGGCTATGAATCAATATTAGTTCGAATAAACAAGCGATGGGATAAATCTCTTATATTTCCTAGTACATAGCTCTTTTTTAATAATGCGGTTTTCCTTGGCCAGATTTTTCTTTTTTTTAATAGAAGATGTCAGTGTGAATATTTTAGGGTTATTCAGAACATTTGGAAACATTTCCTAGGCCAAGGCAATCCTTTCTGTGGGCTGGATTTCGCCCACAGGCAGCCAATTTTGTGACCTCTAAACAGTATTATTGATCCTCAAACCTGGATGAGCTGAGTGCCTTTGAGAACCCCTTTGGGAGCTTTATGCTAATTTTTAAAAATGTTGGCTCTCCTCTCAACCTGTTAATGAGAATCTCTAGGAGTGGGGCATGTTAATATATACATATATTTTTATAAATTTCCTCAGGAGGTTTTCATATAACCAGTCTAGAATTAATCCATGGGATAGCTCTAGGAATTACTGCAGTAGATGACTCTAATTTTTATAGTAAAATTTATTTTTTGGATATATACTTAATATGAAATTAGATTAAATTATGATGGAATTTCAGAACCCCAGTCACTTAGACAATAAAAGTATTTCTTTATGTTATTTCATTAATGTCTGCCTTTTTGAATTTTATGAGAACTTCTGGAACTTATTTCATATCATCAGGAGTGAAAACATATCTAGCCTTCGCTATGTCACTATGTATCACACGAGATAAGTTGTAATGATAGTGAATACATCTATAATATAATCAGGTCAGTTATTTTAAAAAAATGGATGAGAACTTATGTAAATTGAAGGATGGGCACTCGTGTTTTCCAGGACTTAAAGGTGAGAGCTACCAGAATTCCTCAACCTCCTTTCTTTGAGTATGGAACAGTTTTAATTCTAACAAAATTAGAGCAAATAGTGGCTAGCATATTAAAAGAAAAAATCTGAATATTAATGTGAAAATAACAGCCACTCTCAACTATCAAATATTGACTTGAAATTTCAGTAATTAATTTTTACAAAATTTCATTAGACTAAGTTAAAGAATAATCAGTTTACACTGTGTCTTACATTAGGGATCTCCCAGTAATATGTTATCTAATAACAAATTATTATCCATGTGTTTGCTTAAATACTGGAAAATAATCGTTTTAATTAAATAGTTGAATGCATTTGATCAATTTGTGCATATTGCATTCCTGCCCTAAATCTAATCCAGTTGTAAAGGGGCAAAGGAGGGGAAAACAGGGAATATCTGTAATACTGTCAACAGTAAATATAATAAAAAAAACAACTTGTCACTATTTAGGTAGGCAACTCCACTCTACATCAAATCCCGTTCCTTTCAACTGTATCGCTATTTGTTAATGTTGGTATTTGTTTACACCTTCTGTCCTTTACCAGAGGAGCAGTGGCCTTTGCTGTCCAATTCGCAGTTGCCTTCCCCAACCCTATCAGGTGTCTGCCAGTTGGTGTGTATTTGCTGAAATGAAATGAATTGAATTAGTTACTGCTGTGTCATTGAAGTGACAGGAACAGACTCTGTTGCAGTGACCAGGGTAATGAATGACAGGTAAAGAGAGGACTAGGGAGGGGGCTGTGAGGGGGAAGGAGACAACAGGACAGTGGCTGTAAAGAGCTGTTTTCTAAAAGAAATTCTAACTGTTCTTTTAATGGATGTTGCGGAGAGAATGAGTAAGAATATGCAGCAGGAATAGCTAATATTTGATGGCGAAAGCTTACTGAGAAGGCAAGAGCGGGTGTGATTCCCCTCGCTGCAAAGGAGTTAATCCTTGATACAGATTCTTTACTCATTAAAACAGAAACATAAAATTGGGAAGGAGATGGTAGGATGTAGATTTTGTGAACAGTTTCAATCATTTGTAGTTAATGATTTCACTTACTTCAGATGTGCTCTCTTTCTTTTGTTACTTTTATCATTAGATAATTTTAGTTCAGTAGGTTAATGGAAAATCTTCCTTATATCATATTGTAGCTAGTTGCATATACACCTGACATGAAATTAATGCAGATCTTTCCTACTAACTCATATAAAATATATCTTCCTTTTTTATACATTGGTCTCAAAATGCTGGAGTATATTAATAAGACATTAAAGAGAGGCATTGTGTTCTGGCTAAATTTGGAAGCACTATTAATTCTCTACCTATTATTTCCTCTGCCTGTCAAAACACTTATTCAGAAAATTTTATAAACTGGTTTTCTGAACTAATAAATGCATTTCTCATTATTTTTCAGAGAGTATATGTAATTCCTGATGGCTTCCAGTCACACTTCCTCATGCATATATAATCTAATTTCTTAAGAGCCTCATGCAATCCTTATGTGATTGGTAGTCAACTCTGATAATTAGCAGTAACGACTCGATTTTCCACTACTGAATGGGTTATTAAAACATAGAGGAACGATATATTTAAAAATTTATCTTTGCTTATTTAGATAATTTGACATTACATAACTTCATTGTTTATAGGGAGGTCAGCAAATTCACCAACAGAAGGACCAAGACTGTATTTAGGCTCATTCATGTCCTGCCTTATTGATGAGTTGAAAATAATAGATAAACCAAGGATCAGAAAACAGCTTTTTATTGATAAGTCCCGGATGTGGTAGCTTCATGGGTGTATATATTTGTCAAACTCATCAAAGTGTGCACTTTGACTGCACATAATTATTTGCCTAATGGTATAAATAATGACATTAAAATAATAGTTTTTATTAGTAATAAAAATTATACATTCATGCATGTATTGAAAAGAAAAATAGTATAAAATAATATGTGTCCAGAAGTAATCTCTATTTTAGTTTTCCTTTATACTTTTCTGCTAGACATGAAAATGTGTGTACTCACATAAATTGAAACTTTTTCTAAATATACACTCAATCTAAAATTAGGTTTTATGTTTCAGCAAATTTTGCTTGTATAGACATATGCTTCTAATGGAAAATCTGCAAGTACTTTTTACTTCTCAGAAATGAGAATATTGGAAGGAAAACAAATCTAAAAACATATGTTGCAAACACAAAGACATTCTCTCAAATGAAATGAATGATTCAAGCAATAGGGGGGTATTTTCCTATTAAAATATGAAATGATTCTATTGATGCAGTTACAGTGAGAGAGACAATGCATATTATAAACTGTGAAAAACAAAACATACAAACAAAAAAAGAGAACTTCTTAGACTTCTTAATGGTAATTTGTTTATACTTACCAAAAGCCACAACATAATTTGTATTGTTCATTTAGCTGTTTTACTGGGAATTATTCATGAGAAAAGTAATGAGTAATCCAGCCTCAAACTTTAGGTAAAGGATGTTGATGTCGTAGTTTATGGATAGCAAAAAATGTACATAACTTTATTGTCCAACATTGCAAGAGTCGTTACTATGAAGAAATTGGCCTCTGTAAGAAGCAGAACTTTGGTTTACTGTACATTAAAATCTCAGCTAATGCTGCAGAGGATTTTATTTTTGCCTCCCTACTTACACACTATAAACCAGAGACAGCTGAGGTATTTACTGCACAAATCATGTGACTTACCTCATGAGCACCATGATGAATCAGCCCCTCCCTCCCCTAGCTGAGGAGATTGTGTCTTGTATATCACACCTGTGGGCACAGTGCTTTCGCTCCCCTCCTGACCTCAAGACTCGTCTCAAACGGGGTCATTGATTCGCTTTGTGTGCACAAAGAGCCAATAATTTTAATGTAGGTACTGGGGGACTGCTGGCTGGTGCTCCCTTCTTCCATCTCACAGTTTCACTTTTGCAAAGATCAAGTCCTACTTTTAATTTTTTTAGTCTGATATTAGTTCTCTCAACACTTGCATAAATTGTCTTATACAAATATAATATGTGATGAAGGCATTGAATCATAGTTTCCAATATATGTTAAAAGTATGGTGAATAAGTTTTACATATAATACCACGTTAAAATGGCAGCACACAATTCTAGATCCAGCCTAAAGGGGGAATAAAGACCAGTTCAAGGTCGAATTAAGAAGCGAAGGTAATAGTGAGGGGTTTTAGAAAGAAGTTTATGGCTGTAGTTGTACTCCTGAATTGATTATAGTTGTGACTGTATTTTTGAATTGCTTGTGCGGTGTGGTTTTGTAGCATGTAGTGAGGGTTGGGGAAGGTGTAATTTCTTCTTTAAGTACTATCATCTCCCAACCCTCTGCCCAAGGTCTAGATTCTGTTAGCCCTTATTGTTAATCTGTACCATCCAGAACAAGATGCTTTTACTGGGTTTTGTCTCAGACTCCACAGATTTCACCAGAGTTCAAGAAAGCATACGATTTAATTAATGCACCATTCCCAAGGGACACTTATGAAAGATCTATTGTGTTCGGAGTGCTAGAGTCATAGAATCTGAATAATGTAAGTTAAAATACTGGATAATTGTGAGACAGCTCGCAAACAATATTGAGTCAGGAAGACACATTTCAACACAATGTAAAATGCTTTAAACAAGTAAAAATGCATTGATACTGAGGTCAGGGGGAAGATAGCAAGATTCTTTTGTATAACTGAGTTTTGAAGGATGCACTGAATTTTACCGTTAAAGGAGCAGTCCAGCAGGCAGGTTTAAGTATTATGTGCAAAGACATTCTCCGAGGGAGAATGAGATGTGCTTGAGGAGATACCACTTGTTCCATGTGGCTAAGGCAGAGAGTTCAAGAGGCCAAGTGGAAACAGATGAGGCCAAGGGCACAGGAAGCTGTCGACTCACAGAGGGATGGCATGGTTGTCAATGTATCTTGACCTCCTCTTGAGGGAGATGGAAAAAACAGAAGAAGAATTTTAATTGGGAAACAATCATTCTGCACTCAGTAAGGCCATGCTGGCAGTAGTGGGCGTGAACTTGAGGTAGGCGGAGAGCAGAGGAAACTATTCCCCTGGGAGGCTGTGGTGGTAATGTAAGTGGAAGGGGATGGAAATCTGACTGAGGCAGAGCCAATGAAATGAACAGAGTGAATGAAGAAAACCGCAGTGATGGTGGCTGACATGTATGAAGTGCCTGTGGTCATGCAGGGCTAAATCTGAGAGCATAGGACAGTGATGGCGAACCTATGACACGCGTGTCAGAGGTGACACGCGAACTCATTTTTTGGTTGATTTTTCTTTGTTAAATGGCATTTAAATATATAAAATAAATATCAAAAATATGTCTTTGTTTTACTATGGTTGCAAATATCAAAAAATTTCTATACGTGACATGGCACCAGAGTTAAGTTAGGGTTTTTCAAAATGCTGACACGCCGAGCTCAAAAGGTTCGCCATCACTGGCGTAGGACTTACTTATGGTTTATAATATATGGCTTAGGTAGTGTTATTCTGTTTATAGAGGAGAAAACTCAAGCATGGAGACATCAATTAATTTGCTCAGGACTGCTTAACTAAAAAGTTCTGGAGTTGAGATTTGAAGCCATTTTTGCTTTGGAGTCTTTACACTGGACCATCTTGCCATTTTGACTTGCTTAATAGAAGAAATACAAGGCAAAGAACAAAATACATCGTTTATGCACTAATAAGAATGGATGGTAGCCCGGGCCAGTGTGGTGCAGGTGGTTGGGCATGATCCTGTGCAACAAAAGGCTGCCAGTTCAGTTCCAGATGAGGGCACATGTCTGGGTTATGGGCTCAGTCTCCAGTAGGGGGAGTGCAACAGGTGACCAGTCATTATTTCACTCTCACACAGATGTTTCCCTTTCCCTCTTCTTCCCACTCTTCCTAAAAGTCAACAACAACAAAATCTAAAATAATGAATGATAAAGATAATGGACAACTCATTGCAGGCATTTAGCTTGTAGAAGAAAGCATGCCATTACATTAAGTTAACCAAGTATGTATAGAAATTTCTATTTACGTCACAAGGCCATAAACCAGAACCTGAATATTTCCAGTGGTCACTTCTTCCAACTCCTTATAAAGGATGAACGAAAACAAAATATTCAAAGAATTGTTTCATAAATGAAAGCCCACAAAGACAGCAAATATTACCAGTATCTGATGATTGTACTTGCTAAATTTTCCATTTTTCATCAAGATAATGAAAGTAACCTACTGCTTTGAACTCTGTATTTTCTATTGGCTCCAAGCATGTTTCCCGTTGAAGAGGTGAGAGGCTTAAAGGGGCAAAAAGACTATTCATTTAATCGTTGCCGTATGTACATTAGGCAGCTTTAACTCCTCTTACCTGCTTCACAAACAAGCTTGTGTACAGCTTCCTCCTCACTACCATATGCAAGCATGGCATCTTTTATTACATGGGTCTCTTCTTACTAGTTTTAATGTATAAATCTCCCAAAACAAGAAAATAGTGGCACTTATTAGATGATGCCACCCCTTTAAAAACAATGGGAAATTTTTTATTAAAATGAAACCTGCTTAGTTGATTTTCAATTGTAATTCTCATACTACACATTAAGACTCATGGATTAGGGTAAGGACGTGACTTTTATTTTTATTTTAATTATCCTTTCCTTGATTGCTTTCATTTTATATGTTTAGATAGTGCTTTAATGCAAGGTGTATTTGCATAGCTTCTTAAAAATCAATATAGGAGCACAAAAAGACATGCAATCACCATGTGTTAGGGTTCTCCACAGTTACTGTATATCTGTGTCTACATCTATAACTATATCTTATCTCTATCTGTATCATCTATATATCATCATTATGTCTATATCTATATAAACAGATATGTGTGTATGTATATATGTGTGTATAGATATAAAGAAGTAGAGATAGAGAATGAGAGAGAGAGAGAGAGAGAGAGAGAGATTGATTTCTTCTAAGGAACTGGCTCATGTGATGGAGAGAGGCAGTTGGAACCCAAAGGCATTCTTCTGGCAGAATTCGTTCTTGCTGAGGGGAGGTCAGTCTCGGTTCCTTAAGGTCCTCCTGATTGGAGGAAGCCCATCCATCACATGAGGAAGAGCGATCTGCTTTACTCAAGTAAATGCTGTTCTCGCCCAAAAATAGAAAAATGCCTTCACAGAAACATCCTGAGCACTGTCTCCCCAAACATCTGGGCCCTGTGGCCCAGCGGTGTGGACACAGAACTAACATCACAAGCCCCATGTATGTGTACAAATATCATTATAGTAAAAGGCTAATATGCAAATGGTCATGATGCTGTGACACTGTGATGTCTTAAGGACCCATCAGCAGGGACCTGAGGCTGCATGGTGCTGGGCCAGGGCCAGGGGACCTGATGTCACACCTCCTGCCCCAGTGCCGGGGGACCTGAGGCCATGCCCCGCTGAGGCTGCACCCCCGCCCTGGCACTGGGGCCATGGGACCTGAGGCTGCGCCCCCAGCCCAGGAGCTGGGGCTGGGGGACCTGAGGCCATGCCCCTCTGAGGCCGCGTCCCCTGCCCTGGCGCCCGGATGTAAGGCTGTGTTCCCCTGAGGCCGCATCCCCCACCCAGTGGGGCTTGACGGGGGTGGGGCCAGTCGGGTCTTGGTGTCGTCCAATGGGGGTGGGGACGGCCAGACACTTCTATTATAGAGAAAGGGCAAATAGCAATATTAAAATATGTCCTCTATTTAATTTCCTTTTAATGTGCACGGATTTCGTGCATCGGGCCACTAGTAAAATTATAAGGAGGAATTGAACACATGTTTTGTCAGGGTTCCTCATTGCAATATTTACTAAAAGATATGGTATAGCTACCTTTCCCCTTAACTTCTAGCATTTTTTTTTCTTTATGGAAACATTTTTGGTTACTTTATATTCCGGAATGGTTTCAGTTCAATTCAACTAAATTAAACACATGCCCACAAGCAATATGGGGTAAAATCAGAGCTAATGTTTTTTATTATTAAGAAGGGAAATGATGTCTCTCCTCATAATTTTCAATGATTTGCCAAATTGAAAAATACATTCAGAATATTCTTAGGTATTGCCCCAATTCCTTAACTCCCCTAGACCTACAAACTGGAGCTGGCCCTCCACAAACTAACAAGCTGGGGAACACATCTCTTTCCCTCATGAGATGTTTTTAATGCCCCATCCCTTGTTGATTTTCTTAAGAAATAATAATTATTGTCTCTAGATGTTTACCGTAACTTAGTGAATTGATGACAAAATGAACTCTAAATACCTAAGTATAGCTTATGTTCTTTTAAATGAATCTTTTTTATTGTAAATCTCAGTCTCTTTTTCTGATAAAATGGAGAAATTGAAATTATTTCTAAGGTCTCTTCCACCATCCTTATTTTTTTTTTCTTTCTTCTTTTCATTCCCACTCTCTGAGCTATCATTGCTCCTGGAGATAGATTGTGTGCTCACCTTGCTTTAAAACCTGACTGAGATGATGACGTCTCCTCTTCCAGCAGTCCATGGCTTCTCACCTCATCTCCCCAGCACCTGTTTGCTATGCTCTCGACCTCACCTCCGAGCAGTCTCCTCTTCCGGCCGCACTGGCCATCTTTATGCTCCTCCACCATGCGAGCCAGGCTCTTCTCAGAGCTCTGGTGTGGTCCTGCCCGCCTGCACTGCTCCTCCCTGATGTCAGGGTTCCACTCGCTTCTACACTCTACTCTACTAAAAACCAGATAGCCAAGACCCCTTCAGTTGCTTCCCTATCTGAAATAGACTCTGCTTCCTGGACAGTGTGGCTCAGTGGTTGAGCATTGACCTTTGAACCAATAGGTCACGGTTTGATTCTCAATCAGGGCACATGTCTGGGTTGCAGGTTCAAACCCCAGTAGGGGGCATGTAAGAGGCAGCCGATCAATGATTCTTTCTCATCATTGATGTTTCTCTCTCTCTCTCCTCCTCTTCTTTCCTCTCTGAAATCAATAAAATATATATTAAAAAATAAAATAAAATATATTCTACTTATCACACACCATCTCCTTACCCTGATTTTTCTCCACTCAGTTCCATTGCTTACCAAGAGTCTATGTTCATTTACTTATTTCATGTCTATTGCTCTGCGGCACCCCATTTAGAATGTAAATCTTCTGAAATTAAAGGCTTTTTTTTTTACTACTGTTTCCTGGTTCCTATTAAAGTTTTATTAGCTAATGTGATGCATGAATAACTAGACAAATGAATGGATTTATTGAAACACATTCTGAGGTCGCATTGTGATTTAGTAGAAAAGATTGTAGTAAATGATTAGAGATATTTGGCAGCACAATAAATATTTTATAGGCATAGAAATGGCCTTGGTGGTGACTCCATTAAGTGTTCTCAAAATGAGGAGTCCTTCAAAGTAACCCAAGAGGTACTTACATTGTGTTATCTCCAGTGGAACATGCAAGGAATGGCACTAAGAGGGTTAGTGCTGCAGCGCGGAGTGAAAGGTGAGCAATGACGGGTGAGGGAGAAAAGGAGAGGCCAGTTCCCGAATGGCTTCATAGCCTGTATGTGTGTGTGTTCTTCAAAGTCAGTGCCCTTGGGAGCTCTGCTTCCAGGTCATGACAAATTGTACAGGAACCAGTTTATAGTGACAACTCCTTTTACTAATCAGGTGGAATTAAGAGCCAGTCACCCACTTGTGAAAATAAATAATGCATTTTAATGCGCACTGGTGTCAATATACTTATTTTCTACTCATATGCCAATAAATATTGGGAAATCATGTCTTCTACTATTTTATATGGCAACACTACATCTAACAAGCTTATCAGTTATTTCGATGATAGCAATTAGACTTTCCATTCCCATAATTGGTGATGCATAGCATTCTTGGTTAATGTGTTCCCATGATCATGCCTAATCAGATCCACCTGCTAATTTTTAATGAATTTGATAGCATGTATGAAGAAATTAATTGTCAAGAAAACGTGCAAATTTATTAGCTGAATTCAATTTAATTAAATGACTTTTACTATGCAAATATATTTAATACACTTTAATGATGACTATTTTACCTACAGCTAGGGCCATTCACCCTACTATTTCAAAGGATTATGATTAGAGAAATATTGAAGTAATTGCCTATAACCGGAACTTAAGAAACATGTAATGACAAAGAGTAATGAATAGATTTTTTAAAAAGTGATGGTCAGTCTCACTAGTGGTAAGGAAATGCAGATTAAAATATTAATAAGTTATACTCATACACTATTAAGTAGGAGAGCATATGGAGGCGCATATGTGTGTAGAAGTCGCTTGAAGCAGCATTATAAAGAGGTGCACACAGTGCCCCGATCAGTATGGCTCAGTTAGTTGGGTGTCATCACCTGCACCGAAAGGCTGCTGGTTCAGTTCCTGGTCAGGGCCACATTCCCGGGTGGTGTGCTCCAGCCCCAAGAGGGGGCGTGCAAGAGGCAGTTGATGGATGTTACATTCTCACCTAGATGTTTGTCTCCCTTCCTCTCTCCCTCTCCCTTCCTCTCTCTCTAAAAATCAATTTTAAAAAATTCTTTTTAAAAAAAAAGAGGTATCCACAGTCAGCTCTCTCAGGCTGGTACGGGCACCGGGACACCCTGAGTCCACTGCACCGCCAGGGATCTGGGCCCTCCCAGGACTTATCCAAACAGCACAGTGCGGTGGAGATGTTGTATATATACATGCGAGGCTCCAGGGCAAATGGCACAGCCTCATGAGATTGTGGGAACTAGGACATGGAGAGGCACGTTCAGTCTCATAAAGAAAAATCCTGTAACTACAATACATGGACCTGGGCCTTGGATAAACCACCAAGATTGTAAGTGTAAGAATTGCTTGATATTTGACCAGAATCCCTAGTCGGTTTGGCCCGCTTTAGTTCACATCTGCCCAGCGAGCTGGAGGTCCTTTCAAGCCACAGGTTAGACAGACACACACACAACTGGCCCATGTCAAGGCTGTCGGTGCTGATGGAAGTGGAGGGTAATGCGATGTGAGTACAGATGCAGACACCTGGGCCCCACAAGCCCCTGCAAGGGCACATTCATGGCTGGAGGCCATGTTTCTTAGTTCCTGCTCTGTGTGAGGTGGTTTGGGTAGTGCCCTCTCTATCTTAATTACCGTCAATTCTGATACCACATAATTCAGGCTCAGCTAAATCTATAAAAGGTGGTTATGGTTTTTGCCTTAAATATATAGTTATTACTTTTGCATATTAAACAATAGGTACAGCAAACCAAGTCTGTCTAAAGTTCCTTTTAGAAATAGAGGAAAGCATGCATTATTTAGAAATAAAGAGAACTCAAAAGGCTTACTGTAAACCCACATGCAACTATATCAAAGAATGAGAATAATGTGTTTCATAAGGCAAGGTAGAAGATGTACAAAAGTTAATGACCATGCAATACCTTTGTGCAACTCATGCTTTTGAATAAATAGAAATTATCCTGCAGTCATAAAATTAAACATAGGCTCAAAGTTAATCACCCTTTACCGGAATGCTTGTGTATTTCCAGGAAAGATTTTCCAGAGACCTGCAAACTAATATCTGCAAATTAATGTTGCCTGGGTTCCTGATCTCTCTCTTTGTCACAAGATTATAAAAGCTTGCCTTCATAGCCAATAAGGGATTATGCAGGGGATGCATTTAATCTGAGAATTAGAAGCGAGAACACAGTCTTTTCCGAGCCTGTCTTTACCTGTAATAGTTTAAGATGGTCTCAAAGAGCTCTGTTTCTTTGGTATATTTTAAAACACTAGGAAAAAAAGCTCCAAAGTGAACGTATCAGGGACTCTTAGGAAAAAGCAAAAGATAAAGAGAAGAATTGAAACCCACACAACAAAGGAAATGGTGAATGGAAATCGGGGTGACCTCTCGCCTTGGCGCGCATGCCCCCGAAGGCTGCCCTGTGCACAGTATTCTTCAGGGCCACAGCCAGCGCTGCATTTAAAGTGGAACAGGTCTAAATCGTTGGCACGTCACGTGGATTTCCTGGTCACTAAGCAGGCGACCTTTAAGACCAGTCTAAGCCAGCTGTTTTCTTCAGTATTGAGCACACATCAGAAGTGGGAAATGTGAGGAAGGCAAAGTTATGGGGGGAGGGGGGAGTCTGCTCACGTGAAAAACAGCAGCATTCACGACAGAATCAATTCTTTCTATCTAGTATCTGTTCTCTTCTTGACCAAGGTTTGAATGCAGAATCCTACCCTTGTGTTCCTAAAATCACCTTATCTGATATTTCTCTTCCTTTGCTCTACTATAGATCTTGTGTGTCCTTTCTTCTGTTCAATGGTTATCCTGCAAATATACCCCCGTTCTGTCTGCTTTTTATCTAACCCCAAGGGTTTCACTGATTTATTTTCAGGGATCTTTAGGAAAAACAGATTAATCAATTACTTGGTTTTGTAACGATAAGCCAAATTTATGCTTTGGGACTTGCTTACATAATGACAAAGTGGGAGGTGTAACTTATAAGAGTCATCCAAGAGTCCAGAGTCTAGAGAGGAAGGCTGATTTTAATCTAATAGCTGTTCAGGGAAATGTAACATTGCAAAGCTAGTGCCAGGAATGAGAGATAGGGTAACAGGTGAGCATCAATTAAGGGATTGGTGTACTCAGGGAGGGCAAGGAAGTTTTCTCTTTGGAAATAACGACTGGGCTTGGGTATAGTTATTAAGATGTTACTTTGAAGAGGGAAAGTAAGGATTGTAGACCTAATCACAGCTGCAGAGTTTTGTAGTTATGGAGACCTGAGGTAGAAGGAAAGATAAGGCTTGAGAAATAAATAAATGGAAGCTCTCAAAAAGATTTTTGAGCCATTTTAAAGAAAGATTTTGGGGGGGGGGGGGGCTAAAATTAAGTGGCAAGCGATGGAAATCTTCTAAGCAGGAAATATATGACTGTGTGTTTCAGAAAGATTTCTCTAGCTGTAGTAAGGATGAAAAATTGAAAGCAGGCAAGAGTTGGTACCATTTGACCACTTAGAAAACGAGTAGCCTCAGAAAAAGGTGGCGGGAGCTTGGATCCAATGGGGTTACAGATAGAGACTTCCATGGACTTAAAGAATGCCTTCTTTGTGTAACCACAGTATTGGCATTATATTGAGTTGTGGCTTAAATTCGCCTTCTCATACCATTTTAATATGTGGGTGATATTTGTATACTTTTTATGAGTATAATCTGTATCCCAAACTAGAGTATACATGGTTAGTCAGGAATGAAACATTTTATTTCATGGTTTGTGGGCAAAGAGGAGCCACTGAGCTCCATGTGTCAGGACATAAGTCCATTCTCACAGCATCCACATGGACACCCGCCCATTCTCCCTAAGACACTATCGGGCCAATTCCCATCAAGATCCCCAAATAGATGCCCATCTCTGGACCTGTGCCAATGCTAAGCTTTCTCCAATTCTCACCTCCTTCCAGCTCCCCCAATTTTCCCACCTTGCCCTCTGGATCTCACAGTCATTGGTGTATCGTCTCTTATATCCCCATTCTCTTCTCTGGAATTTTCCAACTTGTTTAACTGAAACCTGGCTTTCCACTGAACAAGCTATCCTTCAGCCATACAAGTTCCCTTGACCTTGGTCCTCACGTTGTAGTATTTGACCTCTGTGTTCCTCCAGATAATTGTCCTTCCCTTCTCTCTAAAAGGCATAAGGCTTGAAGATCATAGCTTTAATCTATACTTAATATTAATTTTATTATAACCCTTGAGGTATTCAGTATAAACAACTTTATTAATCTGGCCTCTTAGAAATGTGACCCCTCTCTTTAAGTCTTGCTCTCTATCTTCCCACCCCTGTTGTAACCTAGGATTCTCCCTTACAAAATAAAGCACCCCTTCGACAGTATACTTAACCTTGAAGGATTCCATGAAAGCTCTCTGACCTCCTCCCTTCCTCACGCCTCTTCATACCCACTTGCAGTTTTCATCTGTTGACTTTGTTAGCTTTACAGAGTCCACAGCCCCTTCATATCCTCACTGGTCTCCCTATCCAGCCTTCGAGAATGGTTACAGTCAGTTCTTCACACACACACCTTTATTCTTTTTTCCTCCTCTGGCAAATCACTGATCTAGTTAAATCCTAACTTCCTGCTTATTGCACAACTTCTCCAGGACAGCTAAGCAAAACACAGTTGGAAAAAAATACACAACCATGATATGACTGTTCTCTCTTTATATTTATAATCACCAACATCAAATAGACATCCATCAATTCTATGACATTTACCAGATCCATCCACTCTTATGCAAACTTTTCTCTTATTAAACTCTTAATACCCACTCCCCTCTCTTCACTCACAAGTGATAAAGGTGCCATCTGATTTCAGTGAGAAAATAGAAGTAATCAGAAGAGGCTTTCCACCAGATCTTTCTACAAATTACACCTCTGCATTTGCATCTTTGAGCAGGCACCCTGCCCCTCCTTTTCTTATAAAGGATGCCTACCTTTGTTCCACTTCTGCACAAATCCCACCCTCCTCTTTCCTTCTCAATGGCACCCCAAGAGCAATTCCTGCTTGTCTCTTTTTTCCCCATTAATATTCATCTTTCTGCTGAATTATTTCTATCAGCACAAAGCAGAGTTTAACCCCTCCCTTCTTCAGGGAAAGAGCCACTTACCCCAAACCTTTGTCCGTCCTCAGTTCTGTGATGTTCTTTGTCATCAATTTCTCCATAATTATATTCTAAACCAATTACCGCCAATTGTACTCGCATTCTCTTTCAACTTCGTTATTATGACTAAGAGATAAATAAAGAGCAACACGGCTATAAATTGGACCATTTCACTTCAATTTGTACGATAGCTGATAGTCCCGCGGTGCGCACTGTAGTCTAATGTATTTGTTTGGTTATTTTAGCTTGGTGCTTTCATTATGCTGAGGAGCCACGAATCTCTGGGTCACTTGTAAAGTGTCTGGGTTGACTTTCAACTCCCAGGCACCGCGTCTTCATCAAGGGTACACATTTGATACTGTGGTTGTAGGGCTGTGCAGCTCCTCCTCTCCAGTCAACACCAGAGATTTGCTTGTTTGAAACAAGTTCTTCTGGCTTCACTAACAGCTGCCATCATGTAATGACGTTACTGTGAAACGTTAATATCAGTTTCAAATTTCAGCAGGAGGCAGAGAACCTTAAATAACATTTATTCATGGCATAGTCATGTTTAATATGTTGGTCTATTTTCCTCACTAGAATCATCAATAATAGACTTGGAATTACTAACAAGTGTATGTAGCCTTTGCTACATCCTAAGAATCTAAAGGTGTGTACATAAATGACAAATGATTGATCAAGATGAGAAATAATGTTGGAGTTCAGTGTGTTCTGAGATCACCAGTAAAGAATTGCAGCCCTGGCGAGTATGGCTCAGTTGGCTGGGTGTCGTCCCATGCACCAAAAGGTTGCTGGTTCAATTCCTGATTGGGGCACATGGGTTGCAGGCTCAATCCCCAGTAGGGGGCATGTAGGAGGCAGCTAGTCCATGTTTTGTTCTCACATTGATGTTTCTCTTTCTCTTTCTCCCTCCCAATCTCTCTAAAAGTCTCTCTCTTATAGACCACACGACAGAGTAGGTCACCTTGGGAATCCCAGAGGAGAAAAGTTGTGGGAGTCTGAGTCCTGGATTTTCATCCACGAATGCTAAGCACAGGTATCCAGGCCCCAATACAAGCTCTCAAATCTGATCTTCCCGGTGCCTGGTAGTAATTTCAAATAATTAGCATGTCTGTGTGGTGTACAGTGAATGTTAGCGCCAGTAAGCCAGTTAGGAATCAGTTAAAATGGGTGTGAAATGTGGAAGGCCTGAATTAGGGTCTGTGCCGAATTCTCAGGACAGTTGCAAACGCAGACTCCATCTTTGGCTTTTGCACGTCCAGGGGAGGCATTTGTGAAAGAGCATTAATCAAAACTCCTTCTCCTTTCAGTGCAGTTATTTGTATCAGATGGGCACTGAGACCTTAGTTCCATTCCTTTAAAAGGGTCTTGACCACCAGATAAAACCCATTACGGAAAATCCCGCTGGCACTAGTCACCATCCTGCCTCTCAAGACAGGCAAAGTGCAGTGCATCTCCAATTCTCACCGCGTAATCACAACGCCAGAGAAATCCACAGGTCAGACCAAGTAACGGAGGAACTTCTTATCATTTCTAGACTTTGAACAAAGGACAAAAAGTTAATTGGCTGAAATGATAGAGTTTATCTTCAGAACGAAAGCACATTAACCTGTAAAGTCAGTCTATCCCATTGAAAATAAATGATTTTACCTCTATGTATTCACTGTAGAAATCACTTGTAGGGAAGGAAATACCATTAAACCATAAACTGTGAGGTTTAACAAAATTTGTTAATAATGGATCAGTAGCCCTGGTCAGGTGGTTCAGTTTGTTGGAGCGTTGTCCCATACACCAAAAGTTTGCAGGTTCGATTCCGCGTCAGGGCATATAACCAGGTTTCAGGTTCAAGCCCCGATTGGGGCGCATACCAGAGGCAACTGATTGATGTTTCTCTCTCCCCCACACCCCTTTTCCTTTCTCTAAGATCAATAAACCTATCCTCAGGTGAGGATTAAAATAATAATAATAGTTTAAATTCACATTCTGGTTTCCACCCAAATAGGGCAGGCACACAAACATGTGTTATCAGCTTAGAACTGTTGGAACATCATTGGAAGCATACACTCATGTATGTTTTTATGGTCTGCTCTAATCAGGGGAGCACCGACATACTAGATGAAGTACCATAAGCAGTGAGGTACTGTGTTGAGAAACGATGCGTCAATAATATTTGCACTATGTTAAGGACTAAATAAATAGGTAGCGTGTTTTAGACTGCATCTTTAAAAATATTTTTTGAATAAGGACTGGTTTTACTTAAAAGCATATTTCAATCTACCTAATGCAGTGGTTCTCCACCTTGGCTGCACATTAGAATCACCTGGGAATCTTTTTAAAATCCTGATTTCTGGCCCTAACCAGTTTGGCTCAGTGGATAGAGCAGCCGAGGACAAACTACGGCCCGCGGGTCGGATCCGGCCCGTTTGAAATGAATAAAACAACAACAAAAAAAGACCGTACCCTTTTATGTAATGATGTTTACTTTGAATTTATATTAGTTCACACAAACACTCCATCCATGCTTTTGTTCCGGCCCTGCCAGTCCAGTTTAAGAACCCATTGTGGCCCTCGAGTCAGAAAGTTTGCCCACCCCTGGGATAGAGTGTTGGCCTGCAGACTCAAGGGTCCCAGGTTCGATTCCGGTCAAGAGCATGTTACCTTGGTTGCGGGCACATAACCAGCAGGGAGTGTGCAGGAGGCAGCTGATCAATGTTTCTCTCTCATTGATGTTTCTAACACTCTATCCTTCTCCCTTCCTCTCTGTAAAAAATCAAAAAAATATATTTTAAAAAATAAATAAATAAATAAAATTTAAAAATAAATAAATAAATAAATAAATAAAATCCTGATTTCTGGGCCTCATCCTCCGGAAATTCTGTTTCTTTGTTACTAATGATGTGGCCTCACCCCATAACAAAGCAACAGAATTTCCAGAGGCTGAGGCCCAGAAATCAGGATTTTAAAAAGATTCCCAGGTGATTCTAATGTGCAGCCAAGGTTGAGAACCACTGACCTAATGCATATTGGTGAGTGAATGATGGATCCAATATAAACTCCATGTATCTTAAACTTAAAAAAACAACAACATTTTTTACATTCCTGAGCTGCTTCTAATTAATGTATAGCCCACATACCAAGACAGTAGTTGACATAAGTTTTGATATACATACAACATTTAAATTTATCCGAAAATTATGGTTAACTCAAAGAAGTTTTTGTTAAAAAAAAAAAAAAAACAACCAACAACAACACACAAAACATTGTTTCACAACACGTTGGGTGTGTCTGTTATTTCTGTCACTGTCCAGCCCTTAGCGGGCATCTTGTACATTGTAAAGTGCCAAATAAATGCAAATGGTTACTATGATGATAAATCTAGTTCCACAGAGCTACAAAGCAAGTTGAAGTCAACCAAAGCAACATCACTCTGATAAAACTCCCCAGAGAACCAAAAAACTATATTAAATTAAAGTTGACAGGTTAACAAATAAATAAATACAGGTTTTTTTTCCAAAAGCATGAAAGTAGAAACTGATCTGTATGTTCTCTGAGTTGCATACAAAGAGAAGGCGATACAATGAACCAAAATGTTTTGCTTAACTTAGGATTTTCTTGCTGACGTTCTACTGAAGTTAAAGTACCGGCTCATTTCCTGTCGGTGGAGATTAAAAAATAAAATGCCTGTTACTCTACTCCCTGGAAAGCCATGTTTGCACTCCTGCGAAGTAGCTGTCATTCCCAGGTGTGAATTCGGATTGCGTCCACATTTCAATGGCAGTGCAAATAAAACAAAACTGGCCACATGTAAGTAATGGAATAGCTGCTGGCTCCTGTCGTATCCAGAGAGACAGTAAAATATTCCTATGACTTTGGTTTGGGGGATGGATGAATTACGTGGAAAATATTTTATATCTGATCTTTGGGAAACATACGTTAGAGAAACATGTTCTGAGGTTAGAGAGGGGGTAGTAGTGATGAATGTCTCTTCCTCTTTCCAAAGCATCGCTTACTCTTGTGTTTGGGAGGGAGCTTTATATTCCAGTCGAGAGCACAGCCGTCCAAATGGCACCGTTTTCTGAAAGGGCCATGAATTTCCGAAGTCAGCTTCTAACACATGGAGTTCCTCAGCTTATATTTCTTCTAAGGTTCCCCTGCCTAAATATTTGTGAAAACACCTCTCATACCACTGCCTCCCGAAGCCTCCTCAGACAGAGCCATCGTCCGAGAGAAACAAAAGGTTTTTGTAGTGAGAAGCCTGCCTGGTCTGGGGTGAGTGTTGGTCTCCAGTCTTGAAGCCCATGAAGATCCCGACTCCCCCCGCCCCCATGAGTTCCCTATCGGACTCACAAGAACACGTAGAACGCCAGTGAAAAGGACATCGAAGGGACCCATCCTTGTCACTGCTCACAATAATTACTGGTGCTTTCCTGAGAGCCTGCCAGCAGGCCTCTTCCATGGACTGTGTGCAGGTCCCCCACTTGCACGCGAAGAAACTGAGACCCAAAGGTATTAGCCGACGGAATCGGTCACAGGACACAGGTCCATAGGAGGGGTCGAGGGAGAGCGCTGCCAGCGGGTGAGACGCAGCTCCTGAAGGGGCAGGAGGCTGTGTGAGGATGGTCCCCCATCTGCCTGCTTTACCTTCTTAGGTGAAGCCATTGGAAAGTGTTTCAAGATAATGCCAAGGTAGGGACTGGGTCACCCCCAGCGGCCCAGCACACGGTGACTCCAGGATCTCTGGGAAGTCCCCTGGCTGCAGGAGTAACAGGTGGCAGAACAGGCACTGCCCTTCGAGCTAAAAGGCACCAAGAAGTAGCGCCCGCCTCCCAACACACTCACACACACACACACACACACACACACACACACGCGCGGGCCCGTAGATCAGGATCTTGTCAGGAGGGCAGGGTTGTGGCTCATGTGGGCCCAGAGGTCGCTATGATAAACCTCCCGGAAATCTGCCCTCCGGGGTGCTGGCGAGAGCTACAGGGGCGATTTGCTACCGAATATCCCAAGGGGTGTCAGGAGGAAGCTGTAGGTTGATGGAAGCTGCTGGCCTCCATGCAGAGCAGGAGCCAGGCAGTGGGGCAGCTGAACACAGAGGAGCCTGGAACAAAGCGGGTGCGGCCCGGAGCAGGAGCCCGACAGTGACTGAGCTGCGGCGTCTGGTGTTTACAGAAAACTACACAGGGCATCAGGTTCATTTTCACAGAGCAGGCAGGAAGGGTGAATTTAGAGCTAAGGGACAGTAAGCCAATAACTGTCACTAAAAACTATAACTAAAATCTATAGGATCATCTCTCAGTTTTCAGTATTTTTCCTTATAAACCCTTGTGTGCTCATTGAGAAACTTAGAATGCTGTATTCCCGATATGGATCCGTTTTATTTAATAATCGCATGCTCTCCACTCAGTCTGATATGAAAATAAAATATTGCCACTCCTTTTCTTAGTCCTGCTATTGAAGTCACAGCATTTACAAACGCGTAATGATATCCCTTCCGTTTGTTTTGCTATTTCCAACGGTAAGCTCGGTTTAAATTGGAAAACAATGCGCTTCTGTGAGTGACAAAATGGCACATTTTTCATAAATAAAAATAAGCATCTTCCAGGCAGAATTCCAGAACAGAGACAAATGACAATCTGATCGGGGTGGGGGTGGGCGGGGGGGGAATCTCCTTTGGCTAGAAAGGAACTAACACACATTCGGAGAAGAATTCTACATATTTTAGATATTTATAAAAAAGCATGGTACATCCTAAAAGAATACAGAAGACAACAGCTATAAAAGACATATGATTTATACTCTGTACAGACTGGCTCACAAACTGTGTGTAATTTCTGGCAATATTTTTTGTTTGGGAAAACACTAAAGATAGAAAATGCAGAGATTAATTTTTCTTAGTGACAAGATTTTTTTACAATAAATAAATAACCATTGTGGTTTGATTACTTTTTTTGAACACAAAAAATCTTGCTGAGTTATATATTCAAGTCCCAGAATAACATTTCAAAATTATTCTATTATAGCATATATAATTGTTAGGTATGAATAACTAATGGACAGGCTAAGATAAAAGATTTTAAGAAAGACTAGTTGGAAGGATTTTCTGTTTAAACAGATGCTATTTTATTATATTGGAATATTAAGAACCGAGGGTCAATACTGGGAAAATGTACTCTTCTTAACCAGTAAGCAAAATGTGACTCAAAATTGCAATCTGTTAATAACTTGGGCAAATTATTTTTGGACAAATGCAATGAGTTGAAATAAATTAAAAGTCTAAGTTCTGGAGAACATTATGCCATGATATATATATATACATATATATATATATATATATATATATATATAGTTATAGTTATTCATGTTCTAAACATCAGACATTATAGTTTCCTAAGTTTTCTCATGTCGTCCAGATCTGACAAGAAAAAAATTATAAAGATGTTATTATGAGAGAGATATTTCATCTCAAAAGAAAATAAAGGAAGTGATGTAATGCATAGATAAAATATTCTATAAAAAGTTATTTTTAACTGAGTCATTAGGTCTTTCAACTCTATAATTCTGTTTGTGAATCACTAAGAAAAGAATATGGAAAAGAACGTATTTTCCCCCTATTTTAATGTAATTAGCCGTCATTATATAATTCCCTAAATAAGCCTCTTATGAATACACTGTCTACATTGCTATTATTTTCTTTGTAGATGGGATGAAGGCCAGAGATTTCATGCAAATAAACAACCGAGCAAATACTCCGAGTGCCGTTGGAATTGG
Source organism: Myotis yumanensis (assembly GCF_028538775.1). Classification (NCBI taxonomy): domain Eukaryota; kingdom Metazoa; phylum Chordata; class Mammalia; order Chiroptera; family Vespertilionidae; genus Myotis; species Myotis yumanensis. The sequence goes on from NW_027223768.1 coordinate 3,965,538, forward strand.
AGATGATGGGAACTGTGAGTACAACCCCTTTTTTTTGCTCTTACCAGAAGAAACAATGAGTCAGACACAGAGAGCCCACAATGGGATGAGAAGTACCTGAGCTGAATGAACGCCTCCTTCCCATCAACTAGTGAAGGCTGCGTCACCACCTCCCCCCAGGCGAAGGCTCAGTTTTGCTTGTATCTACTGTTCCGTAGTTAGGACACTAGAGATAGGACACCGGCATCTATGGAACTCAGAACTCCCATCAACTTTTTAAAAATACATATTTTTATTGATTTCAGAAGGGAGAGAGAGAGAGATAGAAACTTCAGTTATGAGAGAGAATCATTGATCAGCTGCCTCCTACACGCCCCTCCTACACGCCCCACACTGGGGATCGAGCCCACAACCCAGGCTTGTGTACCAACTGGGAATCGAACCATGACCTCCTGGTTCATAGGTCAATGCTCAACCACTGAGCCATGCCAGCAGGGCTACCATCAGCTTTTTACATGAATCTGTTAGTTTCCGGTCACTGCTTCAAAAGTAAAATATAACTGAACATCAGCAGCATCTTTTAAATGGCAGCAGCGTTAATATAATTCCACCTAGCTTCTACATTGGGAAATAAACTTGACCCTCTGAGAAAAAAATGGCATTATCTCCCCAGTACTCACTACATGAGAGATGTTTGCAACAACGGTGAAACCGATTTATCTTTTTGCTAAAAATTATTGATTAAATATGATTTTCTATTTCCCCCTCACTTTTTTAAGGGAATTCAAGCCCTTTATGGAAGAGTGTAAGTTTTTATTTCTGAAGCAGTTTTGTGATAAAATGTATATACATCCTAAGAAACCCAAAACACTAGTCAGAAAGAATGCATGCACCCCTATGTTCATAGCAGCGCTATTTACAATAGCTAAGATCTGGAAACAGCCCAAGTGCCCATCAGTAGATGAGTGGATAAAAAGCTGTGGTACATTTACACCATGGAATACTATGCAGCAGTAAAAAAGAGGGAGCTCTTACCCTTTGAGACAGCATGGAGGGACCTGGAGACTATCATGCTGAATGAAATAAGCCAGGCAGAGAAAGACAAGTGTCACATGATCTCACTCGTATGGGGAATCTAATAAACAAAATAAACTGATGAACAAAATAATTCCAGAAACATAGAAGCATCAAACAGACTGTGGAATCTCAGAGGGAAGGCGGGAGTGGGTGGGTGGGAAGAGATCAACTAAAGAACTTGTATGTATATATACATAACCCATGGGCACAGATAATGAGGTGGTGGAGGCAGGCTAGAAGAGGTCAGTGGGGGGAAAAAGGAAGCATATGTAATACTTTCAACAATAAAGATTTTTAGAATGTATATGCAGAATTAAAGTTCACAGTAGTTGGGAGTATAAGTACTTAAGAGAAGTCTAGAAAGTTAAATGAAAATATTTGTTTCTTGAAATGAAGTGATGCATAATTACTGTTGTATATTGCCCCATGTATCTGCTCTCCTTAATTTTCTTCTACACGTAGTGTCAAAACAAACCAACTATAAACTCTAGAGTAGGCAAGTTAGTGAATAAAACGGAAGATACTCAGTTTATGAAATGTAATGTTTTATTTTCCATTTTGTTTTGCGTTTTGTTTTTAAATCTGTATCTAAAATTCTATATAAAAGAAGGCTGATAGTAGTCTCTCCTGCATAGGGTGCTTGTAAGGATTAAACGATATAATACCTGCAAAGTACTTAGAACAAAACAGTGCACGCAATGGATCTTACCACTTACTAGCACTAATCGGATTACGTCCGTTACAAAAGCAGCTAGATCCGTCTTTTATCTTTCACATGAATACATCATTTCACTTTTATCTCCACAGTTCATTTATGTTGCAATCTATGTCTTAAATAAAATCATACTTAGCTTTCTAGATCAAAATTAATTAGCTTGAATTCAACTAATTTATACTTATTGTTATATTACTCATTTGGCTTTTTAATTATCATTTTTATTATTAAAGTGATCTATGTATATATGGCTGATAACTGTGAAAAGAAAACCAGAGCTCAACCATAAAGTGGTAAATACAATAAAAGGAAGAGATCTCAGTAGAGAACTATGCAGATACGATTCCATGTACATCATGGATGAGAGGGGACATAGCCAAGTAGGGTGGGGGTCCATGAGTGGAAAATGAAGAGGGAATATGAGGAGTAAGGGGGATTCTGATGAAATAGACCTAACAGGATTCTTGCTGCATCTGAGCCATGCAGGGCCCACAGGATGGATGTCCAGGGGAAGGCTTAGAGGGCTTACAGGAGCCTGATTCAGTGAGGGCAAGAAGGGCGCCTCCTCAGTCCCTCCTTCTGTTCAAGTGAAGGAGAGGCATATTTTTGTTTTTTTTTGAAGGGTGTAAATCCATTTCTCAATCCATCCTCTTTAATTGATAAAGGGTCCACTGAACTATCTACTGGGACGTGGTGGTAGAGGACTTTTGCTGAATGATGCAGTCCGGCACGTAATGAGGGGAGTTTCTGTAAAAATAAAAGAAAAATATTACTGGTTGGACACCCAGTTCCTGAGTCTGGAGGGCCGTCAGTGGGGGGATGTGTAGGTGCTGGGCTGGAAGCATCTTGAGATGGTGGTGTGAGGACAGGAGCGGCCATCTGCTGAGTTTCCTGGTTGGCAGTGTGGCTGTGGGATGATGGCATCGGTTTCCAGTGAACTCGCTGAGTGTCCCACGCAGCAACAGGCATAAAGGTGGCCCAGACCCAGGCTGGTGTGACCGTTTGAGGTTATTCAAGCCACCCAGCTTCAGCCTGCGGGGCTTCGGGACAGGGCAGTTCCCGTTCTCCGCATGGCAGGCTGGAGGGCGGGATTATCATTGGAAAGGCCGGTTACTGACCGAATACATAGGAGGCGGGATCCAGGCCAGTTCAAAGGTGGATAACATGTAGAAAGTAAAATAGAGCTTACCTGGAGACGAAAAGGACCTCAAAGGCCATAAGCAGGATTATCATGTAATAATCCACTCGAGGGTGCCATGGTTTCCCATGGAATCCAAATTTCGCGCTCTCAGCATTCCACCATTTTACAGATTCTTGCATACAAAATAAGTATGGTCTCATTAGATTTAGTCTGGTTGTTGACATAGATACAGCAAGTACGTCTGGTTATTTACTTTGCTGGAATTTTTCAGACAGAAATTCAGGTTAGACTTTTAAAAACCTCATGAGCCTAGGACATCTCCCCCGAAACTCACCATTCTGACTTTTTCTGCTTTACTTCCAGATTCGGATGAATTCCTCCTCCTTGATATCCCCAAGATATCCTGACCTCCAGAAAGAGACCTGCGTTATTCACCTCCAAAGGTAGGACTCTTCTAAGCCAAATATCAACTCTGTTTTTCCAAGAGGGTTTTTTAAGCATTGGTTCCATAAAGTCAACCTTCCTTTTTGAAAGCTGTCTGGTCATGTCTGATCATATGCAATAGTCTCAAATGTGACATTCCAGGAACACACTGGTAATGTAACTGATGTTTCCAATTATGTCCAAGTCTGACTGAACTTTTGCAAATCATTATCTTTCCATGAAAATAAGAAAACTCCATTATAATCTCTGAATTCTGGAGGGAACCGGTAGGGAGAAAAAGGAATTTTTTTTTTTTTTTTAAGTAAAACTACTAGAGGCCCAGTGCAGGGATTTGTGCACCCGTGGGGTCCCTCGGCATAGCCTGTGGGGATCGGGCAGAAACTGCCAGTCCAACGCCGCCTGCTGCTCCTGCCTGCCTCTCCTGCTCATCCCAGCCCTGCTGGGCCTGCTGCCACTTGGTAGGCTTGCTGCCTCTCTGATGCAGTCTCCGGGCTGCTGCAGCCAGCTGGGAGCCCTGCATCTGGTGCCCAGCGGTCAGCTGAGGGGCGCTCCCATAGGGAGTACACTGACCACCAGAGGGAAGCTCTTGTGTTGAGCATCTGTCCCCTGATGGTCAGTGTGTGTCATAGCAACCAGTCGACCAGTCATTTGGTCATCCGGTTGCTTAGGCTTTTATATATATAGATAATCTACTAAATTGTTACAAGTGATAGATAGCTTAAGAGAAAAGGGAAAAGGGTTCCTCATATGCTGAAAATAGAAGAAGCAATGCCCCAAACAAAAACGGTAATCATCCTTTATCGGTGCATTTCAGTCCCACATAATTTTTTTTCTTGTTCTGCTTGATATCGGGTTAGCAGTCCTATGAATCCATCAGCTTCTCCACTAGAGACCTGGAAATCCTTACTCAGTGCACAGTTGAAGTTATTTACACAGTGCTCTCAGGGGCCTGCCATCCAAACCACCTGTCAGAATCCTTTCCATGGTTCCCAAGACAGTCACTTGCTGTCCATGTTTACAAACATATTCACAGAAGATGCAGTAAAATAGAAATGATCTGTGGGTGACAAAAGAATAAGACGGCCCTGGTAAAAGATCTGGGAGTTCATCGGACAAGGAGTTTCTAGGAGAAATATCAGGAACTTAGGTTGAGTAAAAATTTTGAGACAGGGTGCTCTTAGTGTTCTTTATTTTAACCTGGTTTCGTAGGCATATCCCCCTTCAAATAATGTGCGAAGTCTCCAGTGTCCTGTAAGTATGCTGTGCTCTGAAACCAGTTTAGAAAACAGTTATCGGGAGCTGAACTTTCCAGTCAAAGACTTTTGGTATTGGACTCTCATTGAACTCATTTTCTTGTCATCAGAGCCCTAGGGCAATTGTTATGGCCGTAACAATTACATATTTTCAAGAACATGGTGCTCAGCAGAGGCAATGACTTTTGTTTGGAAACTTTTGGTACAATAGTCCTGTCGTAGCTTAAACATCTAAATAATCTGGCGCTAACTCACTTCTATTTCTTCTCCAAAGCCAGCTTGGCTGCATCCATCTCTTGTGTCTGCTCCTGAGTTTCTTCTGATAGTGGAGAGTGTTGATCCAAGCTCTCCAAGTGCATGGAGACACTCTGAGGGCAAATACAAATTAGAACTAAGAGGCTTAACTCTCCCTGTTGAATACAAGGGAAGGGACTTTTCCCTCCCTCCATTTCCTTAAAGCATTCACTTTAGAAAACTCATCATGTAAGGGCTTTCTTGATCTCTTTGAAATGTATGCAAATCCCTGTAAAAGCTAAACAAGCCTCTTGACAGTTCTGTGACCCAGGAATGACTTTCTCAAGGACCGGAGAAGTAGGTCTTGGAAAAGACTCTGCTCCCCTCTCTCTGCTTCTGTCAGGGGGCTGGAAGCTAAATGTAAAGGTGCTCCCCAGTCGCCTCCTGTCCTAATGATATGGCACTTGTATCAATGGATAAAGCCCATTATTACAAGTATTTAATGGGTGGACATATGGAAAACTCTTACCATCGTACCTGTTATATGATCAGCACTACAAAAGCATGTGTTAAATAATAATAAAGCAAATAATGGCTTGTTCAAAGTTGTTTTCACAATTGCAAATGCAAAGGTTCTTGTAGTTGTTTCACAAAGAAACATAGCTATTTCAAACAGAACATCCAAGGGGTAGGTTATCTTTAGGGTGGAGAGTGATGAGAACATTGGGTCTGTGGTTATTGAACTCTTATTCTTTTTTTGGGCCAGTTCAGTGATAGTCTTTTCTGGAAAAATCTCTAAGCCTGTACCTTGAAGATGACAGTTACTCTACCCAGATTTGCATTAAACGAATCGATTACTTTTTCATCAGGGCTGGTGGTCTCTGTCATTTTTGAAGTCTCCCGTAGTGTCTAGTACAGCCGCGGGCAAACTACGGCCCGCGGGCCAGATCTGGCCCATTTGAAATGAATAAAACTAAAAAAAAAAAAAGACCGTACCCTTTTATGTAATGATGTTCACTTTGAATTTATATTAGTTCACACAAACACTCCATCCATGCTTTTGTTCTGGCCCTCCGGTCCAGTTTAAGAACCCATTGTGGCCCTCGAGTCAAAAAGTTTGCCCACCCCTGGTCTAGTAGCTGTCTTCTATGTAGATGGCCACTGAGAATAGGCTGGCATCAGAAGGAGGCGTCCAAATGGAATGGTATAAACTAGAGTAACTATGTGAGGACTGCAGGCACTTAGTGGAATATGAGAAGAAAAACTACAAGAAGGAAGTCATTTATGTGAAAGGGAGGAATTTAGCAATTAGTCTTATACATACTATATCTGAAGATACTTTGTTCTACATTGAAATATTAAGGGTTTTGTGGTCAGGTCAATTTCAAGCACTCTTATAAACCAATTAAGCAATAAAGTCAATAGACATATAGAAAAATTGAGTTGTTATACACATATTCTGATGAATCTTCTAAAAGCTCTTGAAAATTATCTCTTCACAGAGCTCATAGATAAGTTTCATTAATGCAAGTGGAAGTTTTGCATATATTTCACATCAACTGGAAATGCAGCACTTTTGATGTCCAACTCTATAACGTGGTACTGTACGTTAATTGTTTTTGATGTACGGTATAAAGTAGGGACTGTGCTTAATACACAAAGTCTAAAAAGATGAAAAGAGAATCACTGAAGCTTAACACTTACATCCCTTAAACAAAAAGGTGAACACAATAGAGAGAAAGAAATAAGTGTGTGCTATACACGTGGCTAAGGAGCATAGGTGTGACCTTTGACACAGGGAAAGAATGAGGGCAGTGATGAAAGGAGCAGCCTGGAACTTCTGGAGAATTTATTTTTCTGCTACTTAATGCTCGATAAAAGCTTCCTTAGGTATTCACCAATCTGCATAGACAGTATATAGCAATGAGAAGGTTTTAGTTTTCCATTTCTCAACTCTTACAAATCAGTGATGGTTTGAGAATAGTGAGCAACTTGAAATTGGTAACCTGTCTCCTTAATTCTGCCCCTTGCATCCCAATTGGCAGCTAGAATGATCCAGAATGCTCAAAATGCTCAGATCCCTTCTATCAGGTTCAGGGTCAAGGCCAAAGGCCTCACATTGGCCTGCAAAGCCCTCAATTATTCAGCTGCTGCTTACTCACTGAGCAAAACATCCGCTTCTCCACCCCTGTCTCCTCTTGCTCCTTCAAACACAGTAGGCACATAGCTGCTTCAGGGTCCTTGCTGCCAGCCAGCCTTTCCCACAGACTCAGGGAGGTTCATTGATTACTGCCTTCAGCTCTTTAAACAAATATCACCTCAAAGAAGTCTTTAATCTCGCCTTTCTACTTAAGTATTTAAAATGACAACTGCCCATTCCCCACTGTCCTGCCATTCTCTGCTCTCTTCCCTGCTTTATATCTTTTCAAAGACTTATTATCACCGTTAGGTTACATATTTTATGGACTTGTCTATGAGGGTGTGTGTGCACGTGTATATGTTGTATATGTGTCTAATTCTCCAGTTATAATTTAGGATTCATGCAAGCAAGATCTTTGTTTGGTCGCTGGATCATACAATTCCTGGCACATTTTAGGTACTCAATGTATATGTGCTGGATAAATATTTGATGAACAAACAAATGATTTCAGAAAGAAACCAATTTGAATCATTAGGTGGTAAACCTTTACTTTAAACAAATTTCATCCTGCCCTGGCCAGAGTTTCTCAGTTGGTTGAGCTTTATCCCATGTACCTAAAGGTCACGGGTTTGATTCCAAGTCAGGGCACATAACAAGGTGTGGATTTAATCCCTGGTCATGGTGTGTACTAGAGGCAACTGATGGATGTTTTTCACATTGATATTTCTCCCTCTCCCTCTCCCTCTCCCTTTCCCTCTTCCTCTCCCCCCCTCTCCCTCTCTCTCCCTCTCTCCCTCTCACTTCATCTCTTTCTAAAATCAGGAATAAAAAAACATTTTTAATTCATATTTTCAGAATTTTGATAAAATAACTATGTTTTGTCTATTTCCATAATTTATAGTTCCTTTTCCATTCTTTAATTATAATAAAATACCTTTACTATAATATAGAGGGGAATGAGCAAGGCCAGAAGAGAGTGGGGAAGTGGGATGAGAGGATGGCATTACTGGATAGTAAGTAGGTCAGAGAGCATTTTACCCTGCCTGAGTCTGTTCTTGGAAGAGGCCCTGAGTCTGTTCTTGGCTCTATGCTAGCTCAAGATGAGGGTGGGCTAGAATTCAGGGAGGAGAGAATCTTAAAAGTTCATTTTGTTCTGGTTGATCAGTGGGGGGACAAAAAGTTACGCTGATCACTTTGGAGGCAATGCAGGAGGGTCTGCCTGGCCTTGTCATAGGTCAGCAGTACAGGGACATCCTAGAGTCCCCTGTGTCCTATGGGGAAGGTGGCTCCATGCAGGAACCCATTTGCTGGGACATAGAGGGTCTAAATTAGGACACAGAAGTGAACCTTGGTACATTCTTATTCTTTTTAAGTTTTAAATATATATTTTTATTGATTTCAGAGAGGAAGGGGCAGAGAGAGAGAGAGAGAAACACCAATGATGAGCGGGAATCATTGATCGGCTGCCTCGTGCACTCCCCACACTGGGGATTGAGCCCACAACCTGGGCATGCACCCTGACCTGGAATTGAATGGTGACCTCCTGGTTCCTAGGTCAACGCTCAACCACTGAGCCACATAGGCTGGGCGCTTGGTGCATTGTTAGGAAACTATCCTAATGAATACCTGCTCTAAATGGTTCATGAAATAAAGTTCAGTTGAGAGTTGGGGCTAAAAATATCTGAAGCCATTCCTAGGGCCTCAAATAATTTGCGCATTTTTTGTCTTGAATGAGTCAGTGAATGAGTTAGTAAAATGGGCAATATCACCACCAGGGGCTAAAACAGGTCTGGTAGTCATTTCATTGACTCTAGTCTAGAAAGAACTCACTTTGTGTTGTTGTTGTTGGTTTCTTTTATCCATTTGACACTTTTGCTTAATACACAGACATTGCAAATTCTAGTCATTCTTTGCACCGCCTCTTCCCACTTAAAAAAAAAAATATCCTGAAACTTCCCAGTGTACTCAGTTAAAGGGCCACTATCACCAGTTTTCCATGCCCGCAGCTGAGAGTCCTCCTTGCTTCCTTTCTTTCCTACCCTATGCTCAGTCTACCAACAAGTCCTTCTGAGCCTGGCCTCAAGCCTGCTCTGAATTTGATTACTTCCCCTCCCTTTCTCCGCCCGCCATCTGCTCACACCATCGCCTGTTTGCCGGCACCGCCTCAGAACTAACTGGTTTCCTTGCTTCTGATTTGGTTTCCTTACACTCTGTTCTCCATGCAGCAGCCAGGATGATCTTTTTAAAAGTTTAATCACATCCCCCCGCCCCCTTTTAAACTGATTTATAACTCCCCACTGCTCTCAGAATAAAGTTAAACCTCTTGCTGTGGCCTAAGAAGCTTTACAGAATCTCTCGCTACGTAACTGTGGGCCCTGTTCTAGTACATTCTCATTCTAGCTCCTGGACTTTGTCCAGTTTGACCTCCTAACTGTCTTCAAATCCAAACTAATTGCAGGTGTGGAGCCTTTCCTTTTGCTCTTCTCTCTGGCTCATACATCCTTCTCCAGCTCCTCTCTTACCCTTGTGTGGCATTTTTCTCCTTTTACGCAATTACATGCCAATGGGTATTCCAACATTCAATTAAAAATTCCCTCATTCTTTTAATTTCTTTATAGATTTCATCAGTGCCTCATTTCCTGATCTGTAAAATGGAACACAGGGTGCCTACATTAAAATGATACCTAAATGCAATAATAAAATGTGAAGTATCTTTCTGAGCACATAGTAATATTTGTCATCATTGTCCTCTCCAATATCACACCTTCCGAGAAGTATTTTACTAATTTATACGTATCATTTTAATGTATTTTTAATTATTGCAGAGAGGAAGGGAGAGAGAGAGAGAAACATCAATGATGAGAGAGAATCATCGATTGGCTGCCTTTTGCACGCCCCCTAATGGGGTTTGAGCCTGCAACCCGGTCATGTGCCCTGACCAGGAATCAAACCTGTGACCTCCTGGTTCATAGGTCAGTGCTCAACCACTGAGCCATGCCAGCCAGGCTATATGTATCATTTTTTTTAAAAAATCCATCTCTGAGAATAGAATGAAGTCCTATGAGGGCAAAGACTGCCTTGTTTGCCCTTTATCACAAGAGCCAAGTGTAATATCAGGCACACAGTGAGGAGTCAATAACTATCCATTCGAACGATTTGCATGAAAATTATAATCTAAATATCTCTCTCCTCTATATTAGTGCTTTCAGTTCTCAAGAGACACAGGTATTCTCATGCCACTCAGGTGGTGGTTATTTATGTTAAGGGGACCGGGAAGCCAAGGAGAGAGAAAACCAACACTGAATCAAAAGGGCAAGATATCAGAGGGCACTGAGAGTCATTTATCACCACCATTCAGGACATGAGAGTAGCTCCAGTGACCCCTGAGCAACTCTAATGACCCGGAAGGTGGATACAGTGAGCCGGTAATTGTGTTGTTGCCTTCGAATCAGACATCTATTGCTTTTTGGTCCCAGTAACCTGCAGCCCTGATGACTCTTTCCTCGTCTGCTATGATTTCTCCTTTTAGCTCATCTTGCCTACATTGTTCCTTCCACTGTATTTTCTATTAAGCCTTAAATTTATACTATCCAATGCCAATTTTTTGAAAATATATTTTATTGATTTCAGAGAGGAAAAAAGAGGGAAAGAGAGAGAAACATCCATGATGAGAGAGAATCATAGTGGATCGGCTGCCTCCTTCAAGTTCCCCACTAGGGATCGAGCCCACAACTCGGGCATGTGCCCTTGACCAGAAACAAACCTGGGAGCTTTCAGTTCGAAGGCCGACGCTCTATCCACTGAGCCAAACCGGCTAGGGCTGGAATACGTCATTTCATCATTGGAGCAATACCTACTGTTCCTTCCAGAGGACCCTCCAGGCTTATCTCCACCGCCCCTGAGGGATGGTCTCCCTTCTGTGGATCATCCAAAGTATCCCATGCGTGCTCCTCCTAGTCATTTAACTTCTGTAGCTTCTGTGTCTCCTACTAGACTGTATTTTAATGTATTTTTAATCATTGTACTGTAATCATTTGAGGGCATGGAAATGAACTATTTGACTTTATATTCTCAAAACCCATCACAGCCTGGCTGGTGTGGCTCAGTGGTTGAGTGTTGACCTATGAACCAACAGGTCATGGTTTGACTCCTGGTCAGAGCATATGCCCAAGTTCTGGGCTTGATCCCCAGTTAAGGGGCATGCAGGAGGCAGCCAATGAATGATTCTCTCTCATCATTGATGTTTCTCTTTTTCCTTCTTCCTTCCTCTCTGAAATCAATAAAAATAGATTTTAAAAGAAAAACCCATCAGAATACCTTTTACAGAATATTTAATAGAAGTTGGTTGAGATGCATGAGATTTTATTGATGAGAAACCTGCCAATTGGTGCATTGTGCCTTTACCCTTCAAGAATATCTCCACAGGTCAGCACAGGCTTCCGAGGTGATCATCTGAAATAAGAATGAACAAACAGGTTTTGATTTGAGCCATACAGTTTTATCACAGTCAATATGGAACCTTCACAACCTGAAAAGGTGTTAGGGTTTTCTCCCGACCACAATTAGAATCTTTGTAAAAGTTAAGTGCTTAGACTTTTCTTAGCAGGAGATATAATTTACCTTATCACATCCCTACTCCTTGACTCTTCACTGAATTAAAAATTAGAAGCTGGTGACACACTACACTGATGCCATCTGCTGTGACACCAGCATCTCAACATTGTGACAACAATGTCACATCGACTATCAAGACTGACAGATCGGAGGAAAATTAAGTAGTGTAAAAAGAAATGTTGCGGCAATTAGGAAATGCATTAGCGAACATTTTTTTAAGTTGTGAAAGGCACATGGATCTTGGCTTGAAGTATGATCCAGTTTCAAGTTCTGGATTTTCTCTTCAATGGAAATATAGGTGCATTCACCTTGTTTTATCACAGTAGTATTTTTTAAAATATATTTTTATTGATTTTCAAGAGGAAGGGAAAGGGAGAGAGATAGAAACATCAATGAGAGAGAATCATTGATCAGCTGCTTCCTACACGTCCCATACCAGAGATGGAGCCCACAACCCAGGCATGTGCCCCGACCGGGAATCGAACCTTGACCTCCTGGTAACCTGGTTCATAGGTCAACGCTCAACCCCTGAGCCACGCTGGGCAGGCCCTCACAGTAGTATTTTAATCAGAATAAAATGTTTTTCTGTGGTGGTAGTTTTTGTTCTCCAGATGGGATAGGATTTCAGACTCTACATCCAGATAATTAATCCACACAAGGAAATAGACCTGGATTAATGAAAAACTTCTCTGCATCAGCTTGGTGGCCCCACAGGAAAAATAAAGTTATACTAGTTATATTAAAGAGTATTACTGCTGAATATTATAATGTTCAAATAAAGAACTGTAGCTTGTACCAAGAGACACGGTTGCTCGTGAGTCTTTGGGTCTTAATTTCATAGGCACCCTATTCCTAACACTTAACATGGATAAGAGACTGAGGGCATTTAATGTGAAAAAATCACACCATGAAAATATCTAAAAGCATCTAAAAATCACACCATGAAAATATCACCTTTAAAGTAGACATTGATCAGTATCTCAACAAATGAAATATAAAAAGTGAATTTTTCAGGTCTGTAACAGTCCACAATATGAGCTCTCTGTGTAAGATTCGATGAATCTGAAGAATGTTAGTTTAAAAATGTGTATAGGTCACATTTTTTATGAAATCATTTTAATATTCTATGTAAATGCTATTATGAATTACTGTTTAAGTTAATATTAGGTATTTTCTTTACCTATTTACATTGAAAGATTGCTGGAAATATTAACTTGTACAACCACTAGCCCTTACTGTAAATAACATTACCAATGTGGAGAGAGGAAAATGGTGAGCATGAGGTTCAAATAGGGACTTCTAAGTTCACCACTGTATTCCTGCAAACTACATCCTGTTGTTTTGAGTAGGTTATGCATATTGTATTGCTTCTTAAAATATTCCTATCTGGGGATAAGAATTTTAAAAGGTGGGATTTAAATATTTTGCATCATTCACCAGATATATTTAGTAAAAGTTGTTATTTTGAAAATGTCTAAATATTCCTTTTTTCCCCCACTTTATTTTGTATTGGTTTCAGGTGTACAGCTTAGTGGTTGGACAATCATATATTACATAGTGAAACCCCTGATATTTCTAGTACACAATTGGCACCATACTTGGTTATTGCCATATTATTGATCATATTCCCTATGCTTTGCTATATTGTGACTACTTTCTAACTGCCAGTCTGCACTTCATTCCTTCACCTTTTGCACCCAGTCCCCCAACTCCCTTCCCCTCCAGCAACCATCCGTCTGTTGTTCTCTGCGTCTGTGATTCTGTTACAGTTTCATTTGTTCGTTTACTTTGTTCTTTTGATTCCACCTATAAGTGAGATCATATGGCATCTGGTCCTACCTTTAATCTGCAGCAGCCCCAATATCACCTGCACTGTCATCCTGCAATTATTACTTGAAATACAGCCAACACCAACACTGAGAGTATGTGCCTGCCTCGAGCCCGGGCCGTCTATCACCAACGGCGGCATCCGAAGGGATCTGCTCCTTTAGTTCTTTGTTTGCCCGAAAACATACAGATACAAGGTGCAGCTGTGTTCCAATTAAATAGCAAAGAGAATCAAAGTCATTAGATTAGTCTAGACCACACAGGGCTCTTAGGAAGAAACTTTTGAAAAGGGTGTCATGATAAATCCCCTAAAATATATTGACTTTGCCAGCCTTAGTCCACATGGGCATAGCTTCCATTCTGCAGCCAGACTGTTTCATGTAGAGATTAACCCAGCGCGCCTGCACTTGAAAGAGAATGCTCGGGGACTTCATTTATATTCCGGCCTCTCTGTGCTTTGGGGAAAGGCTGGGTAATCCATACAAATTGCGAAGCGATGAAACCAGGAGCAGAAGGAGCAATGACAAAATTGTCACTGGCGTAACGACTCTAAGAAGTAAAATGAAATAGAAGTCGGTTGAAATAATTATGCTACTGTGAGCTCGTAAGAACCAGGATTGAAGAGACTACGAGGTTCTCGTGATAACATGGAAATCTTAGACTGTTGAATTAATATTTTGCGGTCATCACCACTGGTGTTAAGGCTGCCCAATATTTAATGTTTATAATTATGCTTATAAATGTATTTTAAAAACTGCAAAGTCTATTGTTTTTAAAACATCCTGTGGGGAAAATTTTTCCTTAATAAAATAATGAAAGCCAATAATATTTCATCAATATAATATGAAATGTATGACTTTATTACATGAAACTCTTCTTATAACAGCTCTGTAATATAGTTATACAACATCTGTATATAATCCAGAGGTACAGGGAAACAACTATCCAGTTTTATATAATGATATTTAAAATGTATAAAGTGAATATCATAAATTACATAAAAGCAAAAAGTAGATGATAGTGAGATTATTAGCATATGAATAAATTAGTACATCTCTCAATATATATGCAAACAAAATCATTTTATGCTTTTTTCCCCTGAAGTACCACTTTTATGGGACATATACTTCCAAAGCTAACATTTCTCATTACAATTTTTTGAAACACATTCTGTGATTCATAAACTTTGAAAAAGCATGTGCCAGGTCCATCTGAATGTTAGAAAATGTGAGTGTGAAAGGTAACTCCATCAGGGAGCTGGGAAGATAGATAGTGGGCAGGCAGAGTCCCACAGGGGGGGCCACAGCCTAAGGAGCGAGGGGGTAACTGATGCGGGATGGCTGGGGGCTCGGTGGCAACAGGCGCAGTGAGTGGGGTTCCAGGCTGCGGGCAGGTGTAAGAGAAAGGGAAGCAATGCCTAGATGCCGGGGTGCTGGAGACGAGAGTGTGAGCTTGTGTTTGTGTCTGTATATGCGCAGGTAGCTCCTGTGTGTTCATGAAAGTAGACTTGTCATGGGCTTATTGAGAGCTAGGCACTCTTCAGGCTAATTGGACGGTAAAGGTAGCCGGGCCGATGTGGCTCAGTGGTTGAGCTTCTGCCAATGAACTGGAAGGTCACGATTTGATTCCCCATCAGGGCACATGCCAGGGTTGTGGAGGCAGCAGATCTATGATTCTCTCTCATCATAGATGTTTCTATCTCTCCCTCTCCCTCCCTTTCTGTAATCAATAAAAATATATTTTTTAAAAAAGAAAAACAGTATACAATAACTCAGGCCTCAGGTAACGTATTTTGTTAGAGGGAAGAAATTGATTTCCCTTATGTTTTTCCTGCACTATTTTGGTGTGTGTGGGAGGGTATATCTCTATGTACAGCTGGTTAGTAGATAGGTAGGTAGGTAGGTAGGTAGGTAGGTAGGTAGGTAGATGATAGGTGATAGACAGATAAAATTTATGTTCAACTTCCATAGGTTGTTTCATCCAATACTGTTTCACGGCACATTAGGACTATGTAGCAGAAATAGTGGTGCCCTTGTCACGTGTCTGCTTGTGTCATTGGCAGCACGTGCCTCTCTCCTTGCGTGTGCGTGGTGACAGGGTCACACCTCAGCTGCCACACCTCAGCAGCTCCGCGCTGCTGCTTTGAGGGATGACCCCTGTTTCTGTCCCAGGCTCCCTGAGTTTGTCTTTTGGGGACATCACCTCAGTTGCCCTTGAAAAGCCACAGCTTTCCTCTCGCCCTCAATAGATTCACATTCATTTGCTTTTAATGAAAGCCCCTCCCCATCGGCTCAGTGGTGCCCTTCCTCCGAGTCCGATCTGTCAGGATTCCCCGTCTCTTTAGCTCTCTGTGGTGTGGAACTAAGACTTCTTCATCCCCAGATTGGAATCTCGTCTAGAATAATTTGTGTTTATTCACTGAGAAAGTGAAATTAAAATCAATCCCTTTGCAAAATTGATATCGGAGTCCCTGAACATATAATTATAGACACATTCGAAATGTATGTTTCTGAAATCATCTCAGCAAAAACTTGCAAATAATGTGCAACCTACTATTATACTTAATAGAGAAAATTTATACAGGAACCCTTTAAATCCCTCCAAGTGAATATTACATATTTTAAGCAGAACCATCAAAACTATACCAGTAACATTTGTAATTTCTCATAAGTTTAAAAACAGAGAAATTCAGATAGTTTTTGTAATATTTAGTATTGTGTATATATTGTATTAATTAACGAATTAAAAATATAAGATGTAATAAGTAATCAATATTGATATATAAGGAACCTAAGTATTAAGGCTAAGATCTATTATTTATAAAACAGTTTTCAGGCAACCAGTGTCCCTCCCACTTCGTGCTATTCTCTCTAAATGTCATGAGGGTCAGATAGTAATACAGATTAACTGGTTTACTTGTTACTTCTGTGTTTCTCCCTTTCCCGTTCCATTTAAGAACAGACACCTGTGGGCTTAGCTGCAGTTCTATACACTGGACTTAGGGCCCTGTCTGAGTCCATGCAAAGAGCTCAGCAGACATTTAATGAGTGAGTAATAATAAGAATACATTGTCATGTTCATAAAATAAAATGGAGTCCTTCTAAATTCCAAGCCTTTATATAAAATATGAAAAGGAAAAATGTATACATACCTGGTAAGGTGTTAATAGTTTTACTGAGATTTATCTTATAATCGCTTTCGATTGAAACTTGGGACACAAGATATTGAAGGGCAGAATGGCCGAATGTGATGAAAGCAGGCACTCATCCCAGAGTCTCACAGCATGACTGCTGAAGTCACGACACGGACAATGGTCACTGAGGTCCTGGTGCTGTTTTGCTGTTTGGGAAGCAGCTCCCTGAGAGTGAGACACGCAGGATATGGGCGGAAGAGACAGTGTATAGGTGTCTGTCCGTCAATGGGGTCAATGAGGTAAACAAGAGGTAGTACATTTGTTTGCTTGCTTTTTCCCCATGTCATTTATAGTTACACAAGTTTAATTTGTATAACTTTGCCTCTTGAGTCCATGTTTGGCTCAAAAAATATGTATCTACTAAAAAATCTAGATTCTAGAATTTTCTATGTATGTTCTTAATCAATGAGCAAAATTATCTAAGGACAGGGATTTTCACTAATTGTGTACCTGAATAATAACAACTAACTAATTAGGATAATTTATCCTCTAAGTCATCAGTAAGCTAACAATGATTGAAGGCACATTGCCCATTTTACTAGCTGTGGGTTAAGCTATAGATTGAAGCAGAAGCCGAGAATGTAATCATTTAAGTTACTGAATCAATATACCTTTTCATAAGCTGGATGCAGTTTAATGTTGAACAATGACTGAAGAAGACGTTCATGTTTTTCAGATGATAACCCTTAACTTCATCATTAATCCTTATGTGACATCCGTTCATTAAATATCAGTGAGTTATTCATTTGTGCATGAAGATGCTAATGTCACGAAAAGGGCCTAGAAAAGGCAAGTCTTTAATAAGAACTTAACCCAATCTTGAAATCTGAATAAAGCAATAAGAGCAAGCACATCCTCAGGAAGTTCAATGCACAATAATGTGCCATTTGACATTCAGGAGTCCATTGAACTCATGAAGCAAGAAGTCATTTTCATGTCTAGCTTAATAATTTTCTGTGAACTACATGCCTATATTTTAAATGGTTACAAAACGCAAGGAACATAGAGAATATTATCAAAAAATTATAAAATACTTTATTGTTGGTAAGTTATATAATTTGTATAATACCCTTTATAAAAAGAAAAATTAGTCCTTTGAGGAAAGAGTTCTACGATTTGTGGTGAGGGCCTAAATTTCCATGAGGCTGGACCCACTTTTTTCTATTTAAAGTATTGGCTCTGTATTAGGAGATAAAACCCTGATATCTAATATCTGTGTGTGAAGAATTACCAGGAAGACTTGATGGAAGATAATGAGTTAGGAGTTCTCACTGGGGATGGGAGTGTTTTCCATGGAGCTAGAGGAGGAAGTCTACAGCAGGGAGCTGAGGAACTTAACACAGAGTGGCCACAGTGGATTGACTGGGTACATTAAATGACTGACAAAATTCACATATACATTTGGTCAAATGACAGTTCCACCCTTAAAAATGTTAATGTTTATTTTATGTAAAGTCTAGAGGCCCGGTGCACAAAATGCATGCACCTGCGGGGGGGGGGGGGGATGTTCCTCAACCCAGCCAGCCTGCGCCCTCTCACAGTCCTGGAGCCCCGTGATCAATCACCCCAAAGAGGGAGGCCCTGCCCACCTGCCGCAGCCCGCCAATCGGTGGCCTGGGCCTCCCTCTTTGGGGCGATCTTGGAGCTCCCCAATTGATAGCCCCGCCGGACAGTGACCTGGGCCTCCCTCTGCGGGGCGACCAATAGCATGGCACCTGTCTTGGCTGGCCTGGTGCCAATGGGTGTCATAGCATGGTAGTACCGACGGTCGTTCTGCTGTTTGGCAGTTTGATCAATTTGCATATTATGCTTTTATTATAGATGGATGCCAATATCAAATGCCGATTTATAATGTATTATTATTAAGAATATTAATGTGCATTCATAGAAACAACAAACACTTGAAAGTATTCTTGTTATAAAAGTTGATAAAGACAGTATGATGCATGCATTGCATTGAAATCTAATACAATTGTTTTGATAGATTTAAAATTTAACTTTTTAACACTAGTTAAGCTAATCATCAATTTGAATTTTGATTAAAAAATTTCTTCTAATCATTTTATTAGAAGTACTAAAATAAAATTCAGAGGTATTTAATACTTTTTATAATATGTATAAAGAATTGTATGTTTAAAAACCATTAATAGCCGAAACCGGTTTGGCTCAGTGGATAGAGTGTCGGCCTGCGGACTGAAAGGTCCCGGGTTCGATTCCAGTCAAGGGCATGTACCTGGGTTGCGGCCACATCCCCAGTGGGGAGTGTGCAGGAGGCAGCTGATCGATGTTTCTCTCTCATCGATGTTTCAAACTCTCTATCTCTCTCCCTTCCTCTCTGTAAAAAATTAATAAAATATATTTTTTAAAAAACCATTAATAAAATGGCATGTAAGGGGTACATATGCAATGCATATTTACTTTTTTCATAAATATAGAAATTGACTTGTTGCTAGCAAATCATTGCTTTCTAGAAGAAAGGTTTTACAATTCAGCACAGTTTTATTAAATGAGGGAAGTATGTAATTTATTGTCATTCAATTGAGAAAGTCCAATTAAAGCCCACAGTCAGTATTTAAGAATCTGTTTTAGTCCCCGTCCCCGTGAGAGTTAATATCCTAATGTTGCTGACTCGTTATGTGTTTGTCTTTAACTTAAAATGTATGCCCTTAAATGATATACTTTGTATTTACACTACATACATTTTCACCAGATCCAGTTTAGGTTTTGGGGGTACTCTCGCTAGGCGATTGTGGTTATTGGCCAAATATTTCTAATTCCTCTCCCTTCTACTAACATGCTAGACTTGCATTTTCTGAAAATTTTCACAGGTTACTTTAACTGTGTGATTAATTATGGCTAATGAGAATGTTGCTTCCAGGCTTAGCATTTAATTACTTTTTCGCGTCTTTCCAAAATATCCTTTTTTCCTTTCTGTGGCAACTAGCAGTGTTTAAGGTTGTGCCCACTCTATCATCCAGAGAGAATTCTCTGTCCATCTTTGATGGGTATCATGCGACCAAGACATACATTTTTATTGTAAGCCACTAAGATTTTGAAATTTTTAGTTACTATAGCTTAACTCAGCTGATCCTTGGTGATATCGAAATTGGTACCTAGATAGGGAATGCTACTGTAACACAATTAATAACAGACCATGTGGCAAGCAGAGCGAAAGCTATAATTAAAGGGTTGGAGAATGGAACTGGCAATACATTGGCAAAACCTCAGTAAACGTGTCGCCTGCGATAATGTAAAATCAAATAATGTAGCTGAGTTATATTTCAGAAGTCGAGGTTGGAAAACAGAATGTTCGCAGCCTTTGCTTATTACTTTGGCTACATACACAAGGTGCTGCCGGGAAGAGATGAACATATGAAATAACTGGCTGCTGTTACAAAGAGAAATGAAAAGACACGGAGGCTTCAGAGATCTGGCAACTGGCGCATTGGAAGAGGAAACTCCTTCTCGTTGCCAGTGGATGAAATATAAACAGAAGGTTTGGAGCAACAAAGTCTGCATAGAACGTATCCTTTTGCGTGTTTGAAACCCAGAGCCTAGTAGTCACACGCACATAACGCACTGCTAGCACCTCCTGTTTGAAATGATGCCCAAGAAATTGCTTCAGAGGAAGGACTGGGGGCTCTTGTTCTGAAGACCCACAGACAAATGCACCACCAGTCTTTACAGCTTATGGCGAAGCACGTCTCCAAACAGATGAGCAAACCAAGACACTCTGTGAAATGGTTAGCAGATTGGAACTGACTCGAAGCTCCAAGTGGGAAGCTGAGCGTGTGGAAGGCACCCAGCGATCCATGCATGTGGAGTAAGGCAGGTTGTGACTGGAAACGTAAAACAGCCCGTGGCTCAACCTTCTGCCTATGAAGCAGCCCCAGAATTTATGGAGAGACTGGCATCCGCCCCTCCCCCCAATCCTGGACTCTGGCTAGTGCAGGGATTGGATGGGCTGTTGGCTGTTTCCCTTGAGGGAGGGGTGTGGGTAAGGTGTTCTGAGTGTGGGAAGGCGGGCCCGTGGCGGGTTGATAGCTAGAAAGGAGACTTTAGTAGTCATGTGAGCGAATATTTCTATTCTCTTCCTCTTCGGGGGATAGTGGTGGTATTTGATTTCTGGTTCTGCCCGTGGTGGAGTGGAATGTTGGAGTAGCTCTGGCCCATGAATCATGTATAAGCACAAGTGATGGGTGGCACTTCATGCCAGGCATTTGCTGGACAGTTCAAGACCTCGGCTTCGCCCTTTGCTCTGCCTACGGAATTCAGTGGAGAGGAACTTGCAGTTGGAAAGTGGCAGGGAGGATAGGATGCTGGGTGACTTTGGGACATTTGGAAAGAGCACAATTGGGATTGGCTTTTGGGCCGTGTTTGCTGGAGGAAACATCGTATCTTCTTAGACCACTGCCCACAGCTCTGGACCAGCTTGGGCCAATGAGGCCCCCCCTCCTGGGCCATGGGTGCCCCGCTGCTGACCTAGGATGTGGACGGAAAGTGTTCTTTACCTCCTTCCACTGAGCGTTTGTACACACGCCTGCATCTTTTCAGTAGCATCGGCAGTATGGTTCACAGGTTCATTAGACAGGAATTCAAGACCTTCCCCCAAGTGCCCAATGTTTTAATATATAAATATTTTATTGATTTCAGAGAGGAAGGGAGAGGGAGAGAGAGAAAGAAATATCAATGATGAGAGAGAATCATTGATCACTACCTCCTGCATGCACCCTACTGGGGATCGAGCCCACAACCCACGCATGTGCCCTGACCGGGAATAGAACCCATGACCTCCTGATTCATCGGTTGATGCTCAACCACTGAGCCACACTGGCAGGGCAAACCCCAGTGTTCTAAGTCGATCTTTAAGCCACTAGAACCAACTCTTAGCTCACCCAGTGTCCTACCTGTCCTTGAACAGAGCCCACGTTGACAGATGAAGCAGGACGTGTTTAGAGTAGTGAGTGGAGGGCCCCGATGGTGGCAGTTAGCGACAGGGAGTTTCCTGCAAGGAAGGTTACTGAGTCCAGAGCCAAAATAAATAAATAAAATCATCCTTTCAGGCTACAGAAGGATAAAATTCAAAGCAGAAATGATAAAGGCCCACCACCTGAGGCCATTCGGAATCAGCATTCAGGAGGGAAAAGAAAAAACAAAGGGTTTCGGTACCTGAAAATCATTTAAAACTCTAAAGACCAAATAATGCACATGTGAAACTTACTTAGATTTTTAACAACAAAAACAAAGTCAAAACAATGGCCCGAGAAACAGTGGGACTCTCTCATGAGCCCAGGTTCCTCCTGAGAGAAGCGGAAGTGCTGGGTTTAGCCTTGAAATGATTTGGCTTTTAACACAGAGATGAAATATAACCTTTGATTTCTAAATCTCCCTGCTACCTGGATAGAAAATTAATATATTGCACTATTTGAGCACATTTTCCTGAAATGTGTTCTACTGAATGTGAGGATTTATTTTGATTCTTTGATTAAAAATAGGCCTGAATGATCTTTATGGATTACATCTTCTCTTTATTTGTTATGCAGCTGATGGCATCAGGAGTCCTGATGAAATACTCACGGATAATTATATGAAGTACCTTATAGTTTCTGCTTAATTTCTCCTGGAATTAATTCTTTACCAATATGTGAAGAACTAAATGTGTAGGATAAAAATATGCCTGAGTCTTGATAGGCAAAGACTGTACGTCCCTCACTTGTCATTGGCTTGGTCAAGGTCATGTGTGTGCAGGACAGTGGCCCGTCAGGTACAGACCTCAGGCTCTCTCTGTTTGAAGCTAGACTTGTTAGAAGGTTTATCCAAAAATTCAATAATACTTTAGCTGCATAAAATCATTCTTTTCCATTTTACTTGGAAGTCCTCTTCTCATATGAAAATTTATTTATTTTAATTTTATTGATGATAGTAGTACAGATGTCCCCCAACTTCTCCCCCTTTACCCACTTCTTCCCAGCTTCTGCCCCACCCCAGGCCTTCAGCACACTATTGTCCATGCCCATGGGCTATGTATATATGCACATGAGTTCTTTGGTTACCTTCTTCTTGTCTCTCCACCACCCCGCTCCAAGATTTGACAGTCTGTTCCATGCCTCCATGTCTCCGGAACTATTTCATTCCTCAGTTTATGATGTTCATTAGATTCCACTTAGAAGTGAGATCATGCTATTATATGTTGGGACATGAGAACAGATTTAAAATATGTCAATGAATTCATCCATTCAAAAATTGCTTATTGAGAATGAGACACTGTGCTAGATTCTAGGCAAATCATTTTCAAAAAGAAAAACTTGGAGCCTGGGTTCTGAGAAAATCATTCTCAATAAGAAAGACACTGGACTTACAGTCTAGCTGAGGAAATAGGCAGCCGGTAATCATAACTGCACAAATATATTTTTACTTTTGAGAAGATATAAGAAGATATCACAGGGAACTTTTTATGTTAAACATTTACCAGGGAAATGTTATCTATGAATTCTGAGTTGACAAAGATTTGTGAAAAGAGACCAGAATGTGTCAAGCATTCCGGGTGGAAAGAACAGTGAAGGGTGTGAGTGACTGAAGCACACTTAGGGTAGATGCATAGGAAAAGTGACACAAGAGTTTAGAATTAGGAAGGTGACAGGTCACACAGACCCTGGACTAAAAAAACACAGCAGAGACACATACAAACAAACTCACACATAGGTCAAAATCGTACAAAGCTGAGGACGTAAGTGTGTGCTCATATTTATTTAAATTGCAGATAAAACCTTGACTTCTACCAACGCTGACATTCATTAAAAAAAAAAAAAGGCTATGGCTTTGGAAATGAAATCAATCATGACAGTGCCATTGTAGAAACGTCTGTTTGCCTTGATGGTGAAATTAGGAGAGAAAAATGCGAAAACAGTAGGCAGTTCCTTCAGAGAATCAGAAGGTTCTCGGCTCCTTCCATGCGGGGAAGGAGAGAAGAGGGGTGAGAGGAAATGTTTTCTGACCAAGTGGTGGCTTCCCTCCCACCCCGACCTTGCCCTGCACCAGGGCGGGCTGAGGGCGCTTTCCTCATCATGGCAGCTGCCTGTGGCCATGGAGATGTCCTCCTAGACAGACAGACAGACAGACAAAACAGAGGTTTTCTGAGTTTCTCCGCTGGTGTGTGTGCTCCTCCAGGTTAAGTGGAACTCTATGTGTGCGTGCATGTGCCTGGCTGTGTGTGTCTGTGTAAGTATCTGCGTATCTCCACACATGTCCACGCGCCCAGGGACCTGGAGAAACGGTGGTCTCTACCTCTGTCCCTCAGATGCTGACCCTCCTCTTCTACTTGACATAGAAGCACAGGCAGAGGAAAGCCGAAAGGGAGAGTTCCATTTCTCACCTTGACATTAAGAAGCAGAAATAACCAATAGAAAGTCAAAGTGCCTTAGACTATAATAAGCCTACTGTCTTTCTTCTCTTTCTTTTACTGTAACAGGAAACATCCCCTATGCCAGGGTGGAATACGATAGCTTCATGCCCATTTTCTTGTTCACAGCGCGGGCAGGTGGGGCTGAAACCCACCTCTGATCAGAGGTTTCAGTCAGTACCTCTCACTAGACATCCCTCAGACACGACCGCTTCACTCATTGCTCAAATGGGCCTGGAAACATATTTTAGTGAAGTCAGTATTCACTGGGAATCATCATTTCCCAGTCAATTTATATTGCTTGTTGTCTCTGTATGATTTGAATCTCTGCACTAGAATATAAGCTAATGTGTCTCTGTTTGCTTTGTGGGTTGTTTTGTTTGTTTGTTTGTTTGTTTTTGCATATACTAGATGCTCAGTAATAACTTCTGAATTTTTCCAAATGTAACTGAGTTGTATAATTCTTTTCCATGACAGACCATTCATACTACTAGTTAGGTTTCTTTGAGGGGGTCATCTTCATGTGTGTTTGGGCGGGATACAGTTTGCTACATAGGCTTCCCAGCATAACATTAGATCTACATAAGAGAACATATCAATGTAAATAATTCGTTAGGTTTTACCCATATATTCCCTTCTCTTCTTAGGAAATGGTTACTCTGATTTAAAGGGAAAAAACATCTTGAAAATGTGGAGAAGCAGTGAAATTAAATGTAACAACAAAGAGGTTCCATACACACGGGTTGACTGATAAGGTTTTAAGACTGAATATTAGGTGTGCCAGAAAGACAGAGAATTCTATAATGTACGCTCCATCAAGTTCTTTTCATGACATGATAAATACATTTCTGTATCTAAAATGTTTCTGAGCATGCATCTAGTACTAGAAAAAAAAAACCAGCTGACACTTTTATCCGGTCAACTGATCAATGCAGTTGCTTCTATATGTGAATTACAAGACTACATAATTGAACAAAAAGTTATCTTTCTAGTTAATTCTCAAAGATCTTTCCAAACTATCTGGTATGTGAGTTGGGTGTTTAAAAAAGTAATATTTACAAAGACACTAGTAAAAGTATTAGCATCTTTAGAAGAATAGCCCATTTTATTTAGCAATTACTATGTTCCATACTATGCTAAGAGCAATTACACAAAACCATATAGTGTGTGTGTGTGTGTGTGTGTTTTCTAGACAGGGTCTATCACTGTACATTGAATAGTGCACATGCTTATGGAAATTAAGGTAAATGGGATAATTTCATTAGTTAATGTATTAAGATTTACATTTTAATAGTACTTTAAGAACCAGGGTATTAACAGAAAATTACTTTAAATAGAACTGGATACAGTGTAAACACATTCTCAGGAAAAGAACATTGTTCAGAAGAATGTTCAGACATGAGCTCAGTGGTCCACTTGGATGCGGTAAGGGGTATAAACCCGATCCTGTGACTCATCCATCCTGGTTTGGAGAAGTTCTTTTACCCTCACCGTGCCTCAGCTTCCTCATCTCTGAAACGGATATAATGTTTACCCTCACCGACAGAGGCTCGGTGAGGATCCATGAATTAATTTGTGAAAGTCCTTGGAGCAGTGCCTCCGATGTCACAAGTACTCAATAAATGTTAGCTGTGAAGATGGTGACGGTTGTGATGATGGTGATGATATATAGAAACATTGAAACATGGCATAAACATCCTTTTTGTGCCTTTAAACCTTTGAACCAGATAACTCTGTGATCCATCTCACTCTATGATCAGAACTTCCGTCTCACATTCGCATTTTCCCACTATTCCCCAGTCCTATCCTCATCCCTTTTCAGATCTCTCTCTGGGTTTACCACTGTTCTGTAATAAGCTCTATGTCTTGTCTCCACTTAAAATTGAAGCTCATAGAAGCTGTGGTCTTCATCTTACATCCCTCTTGTAAACATGAATCACGTTGCACACTTAATAGTTGTTTAATAACTAACTATTTCTATCCAGAAATAGAGAATAACCCCAATATTTGTCTGTGACTATTCAGTTATCCCAGGGCATCTCAGGTGATGAAAGATACAAACAAGTAAGTTTTATATACTTTAAATGCCCCGAGTTATGTAAGTGCCTATCACATAACCTGTCTGAATTTCATATATCTTAAAAAAAAAGAATCAGGTTAGCTGATACTTATTTTAAAATACCAAAAAATAAAAACCCGCGAACAGAATTCCAGAAATGTTCATTTTGATTGGGCACTGGAAAGAAAGGGCATATGTTAGAAGCAAAATCTGCCCTTGAGGTTAATCGTGAATTGCGAAAAGCTGTTCTCTACGTAAGTGCCTATTTCATACTAGTTTATTTTATCTATTCTGGATGTGGAAGCTGTGAATTTTAAGTCGGGTCAAAAAAAAAAAGGAAAAAGAAAGGTATTTCTTGAAAGGAAAAAAAAAATCTAGGCCACTTTTGGTTTCAAAAGCTTCTTTCCTCATTTATTTGACTGCTGGCCTAAATTTCAAAAGTCAAATTTCAAATAAAATAGTGCCCTTTTTGGTATCCATTTTTGAGTCACAAATGAGGACACAAAATAATAAATGTTTTGGTCTTCAAATTTCTATTCTATTTCTAGTGTCAAAGCTTAAAACCAACTATAATTCAACATTTTTGGTCTAGAAACACTGGATTTGTAATTTGTAATTAGCATGAATTTTACAACCACTATTGATTCTGTATTAAAGCTTTCCTCTGCTTGAGACTTGAGAGTAGGGCTAAAATCTATTTTATTTGAATTAAATCTGCAGTACCCTAGCTTGGTAGAAAGGGATCCATGCATATGCCGTCAAATAAAACAGTTATTTAATAAGAAAAGAGGCTGTGTAGTATCTTCATTGTCATTAGGAAAGAATTGAAGACGTTCCACATGAAGTACCTTGTCCCAGGGGTCTTAAACAAGGTGAACTGATTGATACTATTGAAAAGAGGTCCCCAGGGTTTAGGCACAGATGAATCTAAAGGTTCCAATTTGGTCATCGATCTCTCTCTTGAGATAGTTAAGCAGCTTCTTGCTACAAGGTAGGAGGATGGCTATCACACAAACACAGAAACCTACACAGACAAACCTTTCTTTCCAATCATACGTAGTCAAGAACGCCCATGCCTGATCTCTATATTACATGATATCGAAGCCTTGAAGTCCGTGGCTTCCTGTTCCAGGCATGTCATTTTCCCACTAACAGCGCATATCCTGCCAATGACTAAGTTGAGATCAAAGTAAAAGCTTTATCATTAAAGTCCATTCATTTTCATTATCAATGTGGACTGACTATATTAACAACTGACCTCGCACTACATCATGAGCAGAAATGACTGTAGGAATTTGTTATATGCAAGTACACATAGAAGCCACAGAACTTTCCCTGATTTGCCTATACAGTCAGAAATGACTTTGTTTGCACTGGGAAAGAAAAAATTAAATGCTTCATGACTTTCTCTCCCAATCTTGCTTGTTACGCTAACCTTTACTTTATTATGATGTCTCTCCAGTTTTGTCTTTGTTTTTTTCCTAGACCCCCTTAGACTAACCCACCTCTTATGGGATGCCACTTTGTGTAAATTCTACAGAACTACTTCCTTCTCATCTGTGAAGTACCTTTACCTGTCTATGGGATTATAGATTTTAAAGCAAGACAGGAAATGAGTCCAGTTGTTCCTGGCTCTTCCCATAAGGCGATTAGCAAGGATTTTTATTGAAGAGCTTTTTTACGAAGAAGGATATTACCAAGTTACTTATCAAAGAGTTTTGAAGAGGCCTCAAGGCAGCATTCTTCTTTCCACATTTGCTTTTTGTTTCCCTATTCTTCAGGTGACCAAAAAAATTGAGTTTAGCACATAAACATCATGGTAATTAATTCATTTATGCAAGCCACTCAGCATTTTGCCTAATTACTACGAAGCACAATGAGGATTAGTCGTGTTATTAAATATGTTTGATAATTTTGCCGTCAATTGTATTTGATTAAAGCTTGAAGTCCTGTTCGTATGTGTTCAAACATCATGTTACGTTCCTCAGGAAGCACAGCTACTTACCACTTAGAAAAGAAAGGTCATATTCTTGTCGATTTTTATTATCCTGTCACTCACAAGGTCTCTGAGTGGCTTCCATGGCCTATTTTATTCACATGTAGATGGCCCCAGCATGCTGATGAAATGTGTAGGCAGTCACTCCTTAATCATGTTCCTTCTTTTTTAAAAATATATTTCTATTGATTTCAGAGAGGAAGGAAGAGGGAGAGAGAGAGAGAAACATCAGTGATGAGAGAGAATCGTGGATTGGCTGCCTCCTGCACGCCCCACACTGGAGATGGAGCCCACAATCCAGGCATATGCCCTGATTGGGAATCAAACCGTGACCTCCTGCTTCATTGTTCAACGCTTAACCGCTTACTGGCGGGACTGGACTTTTCTTACCCACTTCCTTCTAGGCTGTGGAGTGTCTCAAATCACGTCATAGTCCCTCTTCCCATCATTCAGGGCAAATGGAGTAGGTTCTAGTCCTTCTTCCTGGCTTTGAGTTCCATCTATATGCAAAAGAGTCTAAGTATTTATTCTACCCAGACTGTATACCGACTCTTCTGTCTCTCAACTCTGATTAATTCATATCTCTATTTTGAAGATTCAGAAGCATTTCCAACTTAATGCTTGTAATATTCCACAGGAATTCCCCAATCCACAATTGTCATTATCTCAGTAAATGATGCCACTTATTTCACTCATTAGATAGGTATTAATTCAGTGCCTGCTATATAAAGAGCGTTGATTTAGGTGCTAGGTAATAATGCTTCTTTCTAATTGCATATTTTTCTGATCCTTTTCTTGGTATCATGATATATTCTTTTGTGAGTTTCCCTTACTTGTTAGTGAGTAATTGTTAACACGCATTGTGTTTTTATTTGGAGCTAGGCTAAACTTCTCTAACAAGAACACTCAAAAGTTCTGTCATTAATAATGTTGACCTGAAAGCAGAGAGAGTGCCATAGGGCAATACCTGGTCAAGAAGGTCATGGATGGCAGATAACCCATGAAAACATTCTGTTTCTGTTTTGAAACTTGAGGCCATCCTAGCGAGCCATGACTGTTTACTCCAAATGAAATACTGGAATAAGCCTTGCAATCCCAAAGTCTTTGCCAGCACAACTAACTTGTTTCTTTGAGCGCCATTTAGGCTGTTGGGATGATACCAAATAAAATATTAGGATTATATTTTGATTAAAAAAAGCATTTCCTAAACATATCTGGCTCTGAGTATTGGGTAGGGTATGCCCCATATGGTATGTAATGTTAGACAAGTAATTGAGACAAAAGTTTTCTCTTCTATACAAGGGGTTACCTTTAACAACTAGTTAAATTCTGTGCTAATAAGAAGTGCTTATATATGTGCCAGCTGCTTGTAAACTATAATATTCTCTACAACTCTAACATAAATTATAATTGTTTTTGAGCAGCTTCTACTCAAGGTACTTAATTCATTTAACATAATAATCATTATTACTAAAAACTGTCAAAAACTTCAAAGTTAAACTAACGTAAATTATGGACTTTGGGTGATAATGATGTGTTGCAGTTCAAGTTCATCCATTGGAATAAATTTACTGCTCTAGTGGGGCATGTTGATAAGGAAGGCTTTGCACGGGTAGGGGCAGAAGGTACATAGGAAATCTGTCCCTTTCTCTCAATTTTACTGTGAACCTACAACTACTCAAAAAATAGTCTATTTTGTCAATTGCAAACCCATTTTAACATACGTATGTACATGTAAATAACCTAGAATAGCCAAAACTACCTTTAAGTGTTATTGGCATCAAATAAAATAATTATTATTATTGGATCCTGTAAGAATTATTGAACCAATGAATTCAACTCAAAGGGAACAAAGAGTGGCATTGGCCACTCAACAGGTCAGCAAAACCAGAGCTCTCTCCGCGGTTGGACAGCGCCACACGGACCAGCCCTGAGCGTGGTGTTTTATACTCATGTCAGTCCTAACTAGCCAGCTTACTTCTCATTTGCCTCTTCCTCTCTCACTCCCAGACTGTCAATACAACCTCTTTCTTTCTTCCTTTCCCTGATTTTCCTTCTAGAAACTATAGATTGCCATTGAAGAGGAATTTTAAGACCCTAAACATCACTTACTTTTTAGTCCATCAGTTCAGCACAGTATTTAAGAAGTTCTCCAGACTTTTAACGTACATGTGCAGATATACTGAAAAAATGGAAGTTGCTAACTTTGTGCTTTCTGTTCTCCCTGCCCTATTTGGAAATAAATGTTCACTCAAATCTATGTTCTTTTCCAACAACAACAAAAAATAGAATAATTCATAAAATTGGATCCATTTAGACTAACTTCTTCCAGGAGAGTGTTTGAAGATGCAATTAAGATAAATACAATTATAATCTCTTAGTGACTACTATTATGAATACAATTTTTTATAAAATATGACTATGCCCAGATGGTTTGTATTTACTTCTCACTCTCCTCAGCGGTTTCTGCCTTTTTAATGTGTTAACACAATGTGAATTTCACATTACTAATGGAATTAAATCTGCAGAAATTAGAAATAATGGCTTCTAATTGTGCCAAAAGACTCTCCTGAATTAGCCCATCTTCCAAATAACATCTACTTTGGTTTCATATTTAGACTCTCAGCAGTTTTAAATTGTATCTGTGGCAGTGAGAACTGCATTACTTTTCTAGGTTCTGTAAAATATTGGCCGAGTTCCCCAAGTGAAACTCTCTTTCCCTCTTCCTTTAGCAGAATCTGAGTAATTAAAATGCATTTTCCCCTCCTTTCATTTCATCTTTCCAAAGGTGTTTTCATCTGACTGGAAAATAATGCTTTCCGTTTTCTTGCAGATCAAAATATCCTAGTAGAAACTTTCACATTTGCTGAATAGGTTTAACTTTGCCTTATTTTTATTTTTATTTTTATTTTTATGGGACCTCAGACCAATTTCCAAATAAGAGAGTGGATTAGTAATCCTCCTTTTAGAATGCGTGGGAGGAAGAGGGTTCAGCTACCACCAAGTCTTCAGATGTTTCCCTTTGTAAACTGGGCCACAGCCCAGCCGGTGTGGCTCAGTAGTTGAGTATCCATCCATGAACCAGGAGGTCACAGTTCAAATCCTGGTCACGGCACATGCACAGGTTGTAAGCTCAATTTCCAGTAGAGGGTGTACAGGAGGCAGCCAATCAATGATTCTCTCTTATCATTGATGTTTCTATCTCTTTCTTCCTCTCTGAAATCAACTATATAATTATATATTTAAGTATATAATTATATATTTAATATATAAATATATACATATACATATATACTTTCACCCTGATATATTAAAAAACAAACAAAACTCAGCCATATTAGACATATGCAATGACCAGACACTCAGGAACTGTGACCCTTGTCAGACATACTAGGGCCATTAGGGGATCTTAGTGATAAAGATATGCATTATCCTGATAGATGTTTTTGTATTCTAAAATTCACCCAAAATACTATTTTATACAATCTGCAAGCTTTTTACAATGCACATTATAGAAATAGTTATTGTTGCATGATTTAAAAATGGAACAACCTGTATATTTCAATCTTAAATATGCCTAGGTAATTAAAAAAAGAACCAACAATTAAAGTATTAGCATTATTCTTGAGAATATTAATTTATTGATTTGATCAAATGCAACTATTATTACTGGAAAATTTGCTCCTGCTTCCCTCTCAGTCTGTTTTGGCAGAATGGGACCATTTAGATCACCCAACCAACTCCTCTTGACTTAGCCTCTTTCTCTGCTCTGAATCCTGTTTGTAAGGGGAGTGCACAGTGGAGAGG
This sequence comes from Myotis yumanensis, assembly GCF_028538775.1. Classification (NCBI taxonomy): domain Eukaryota; kingdom Metazoa; phylum Chordata; class Mammalia; order Chiroptera; family Vespertilionidae; genus Myotis; species Myotis yumanensis. Next base: position 3,997,416 of record NW_027223768.1, read on the forward strand.
GGATTTTCATGTTCCCTATATTTTCATTTACGAAGTCTTTGGGATGATCTCCTTTTAGAGGGTACCCCAAAGCAGTTGTCTCTCATGACCCTCCCTGAGGTAAGCCATCTCTCAGAATCCTATTCCCAGATTCTGACATTGGGTAGGGTGCTACCATCATGGAAACCCATTTGTGTGTTTCCATTTTCTAGCATTGATATCTGACACATACCACATGGTTTTAAATTCAAAGTATCTCAGAAACAGACTTTATTATCAAAACCAGATTGAAAAAATATGCAGACAAGTTAAAAAAAAAAGAAGAAGAGGAAGTCTTTGGGACACTTAAATTGTATAATCTATCAATCATATTTTGGAGCAGTCAAGGTATTGATTGTCAGTTTTAAAATTCAATCATCCTAGTTATCAAAATATATACTTATCTCCCTCTTCTGTGTTCTTCTCTGTACCGGGTAAAGAAAACAGGTTATGTAAGTCAGTGGTTCACAAACGTAACCTTCTTTACTTACAGAGCTTCTGAAAACACAGAATTTTGAGTCGCTCCCACAGTGTCTGTGATGGAGCCTTTCTAGGTTGGAATGGATTAACTTGCACTTTTAGTAAATCCGAGATGATGTTGAGACCCTGAATTCAGCACCATAATTTGGCAATGAAGGGAATGAGTAAAAGAGGAGAAATAATTCCAGACTTCATGGAATGTACAGTCTGGTTAGGATTGTACTTTTATTTTTTTTATTGAATTTATTGGGCTGACATTGGTTCACAAAGCCATTCAGGTTTCAAGTGTCCCACTCAACAAAGCATCTCTGCACACTGCATCGTGCACCCATCGCCCAAGCAAAGTCTCTCTCCATCCCTATTTCTCCTGCTTTACCTACCTCCACTTGACCCCACCCCCTTTTTCTCTGGCTATCACCACACTGTTGTCTTATCCATGTGTCGTGTGTGTGTGTGTGTGTGTGTGTGTGTAATCTTTATAATTCAAATGGAAAAAGGAATCAATCAAAGAATCTAACTCAATATTGGTAATGCCGTTCATAAGCAAAGATATAGTACCACTTCCCATGTTGTAAAATTTGTTTTATGGAATATCTAATGGAATGAAATGTCCCAAACAATATCCAGAACCGTTAGTTTAAACACACAGATTTGTTAATGCAAAATATAAGATTTTAGTATCTCTATTCAAATATGTGTACCAGTAAATGTGAGATTTGCTATAGCAACAAAATGGTGTTTTCAGTATAGTTTAACATTTATTAAGTACCACTAGAGGGCAGGGTTATTTCTTAATTTTACCTAAATTGATTCCCTTAATTATGAGATTATACAAAAGAGTGGCATTATACTTACATTTTTGTCAACTTTTATTGAAAGGCAACTTCCATAGGATGGCATTTTCAGACTAATTTCATTCTAACGATTTCTTAATATGTCCTATTAAAAAAAATCTCACCCTGCTTCACAAATTATCTTAAACATTTAAAAGAAACTATTCATACTTGAAGGACAGATGTTGTTTCAAGTTTAAACAATTCCTGGGTTATTTAATATAGAAGACTTTTCCGGTCAAGAAGGACATCAAGGAAAACGATCGTGGAATTACCATATGGCATCAATATATTATTTTAGGTTCAACAAGTCATGAAACATGTTTTTAAATTACTGGCCATGTTGTATGGCCTTGAGGCTAGACATACTAAGACACGATTTTTAGATATTATTTTCTTCTGCAAACCAAGCTTTATGTCCCCCTCTGGAAATGAATTAGACCACCTTCTCTGTGCTTGCTTGCACACTGTCCCCACCTCAGAACGTAAAGCATTGTGCTGGAGTGGCTCTCATACACTGTCCCTTCACAAGACTTACGAGCTCTTCGGGCCCAGATCTGAGATTTTGTCAGCACTGTATGCCAGCATGCAAAATAGAATTTGCCGTGGGTAGATAGATACTCAATAGAAATTTGTGGCTGGCTATATTATATTAATGGTAGAAAAAATCGATGAAAAATTAATTATTTACTCTGTAATATCTGCACTGTGTATTATTTTATTTTATTCAATTTCACATCAACATAGTATTGATTTTTAAATTACATATGGAGAAAAGCAAACCAACAACAACTTGGCTCTCAATTAAGTTCAATTCAGCAAGCATTTCTTGGGGACCTAATATATGCCTTGTCTTTTACAAAAACATGACAAAAATAGCCTAAGTCCTTAAAGGCTCAGTGCAAATAAAAGCACATGAAAGCATATTAAACTTTAATCTTTGTAGTTGAGATGAAACAGTTTGGTCCACTTCTAACGTGTCCTCAATCAAGCCAGCTAAGGAAAAATGCTTATACTCAACTTTTGGAAATTGGGAACAAACATCCTGCCCTGTACCTCTATAACATAATAGTTCAAGCTATTTTATGAACTATATTATAATATAACACGTGTAATAATAAGAAACATGATATCAAAATAGTGTGTTGACCACTCAAATAGGAGTGCTCTCAGGGAAGCAATATAGTCTTTCAAAATGATGCTTCCCAGGGAACCTGTGTGCATATTTGCACAGCCATGGACACAGTGCTGTGGGGAAGGCCTGGGAGAGGCAGCTGTTGGGTGGTGGGAGTAATTGAGGGAAAGGGGGGGAAATCTGTAATACTGTCAACAATAAAAACAATTTTTTTAAAAAGTGCTGCTGCTTAAAAAGCAGTTACAAACACTACTCACTATAGCTTTATGTATAGAAGATTATGTGATTAAAACATCAGATCCTTCTCCGTAAAAATGTGAGGAAAACTTGAGCCAGATGTTGCTAAGATTTTTTTTTTATCATGGCCTAATTCAAATGTTCCCCTTTTCTCTTAACCCGTTCTCTGTCATCTGCTGGAATTCATGTGTCTGTGATGTTCATTTTCACCCTCTCTTCCATATAATTTGGATTTATTCTTGTCTCAGGGCTGTGTCTGCTTCTAATTGCTGTAAATTTATATTTTAAGGTGCAGGGTCTTCAGACATGCTGATATTTTTCTTCCAGTTGTTTCTGTTTCTGTTTGGTCTTATTCTGATGTATTAAAACTCTGGACAATCAGGATGAGCACGTATTTGAAGTGGTGGTCCATAAGGATGAAGCAGGAAAGGAAGTGAGCATTGATCAGACTATAGGAATAGGAGTGGTGGGAAATGAGGAGCTTGAGAATGAAGGCGGTTCTGATAAAGGAGCAGGTGAGGCAGACTGGGAATAAGGGAAGAAAGAGCTTAACGGTGAAACATGATCATCAGAGAGAGGCTTTGTGATTTCAGTGTTAATTACCTGTCTGACTAAGAGAAGAAGAAGAAATCTTTCTGCTGCCAGGCCGTGTCATGGAGTGAGAGATACTTTCTGAGGGTGACTTAAGTGCCTCTACTCTCAATTTCAAGGACTTTATCCTGACTTTCCATTTCACCCTGTCCTCCAGACTGCCCCTTGATGTCCTCAAGCACCTTGGTTTTAAGGTATAGAATATATGTAATAATATATTAAATTAATTCCATTATTAACATACTAGAGGCGATGCATGAAATTTGTGCAAGGGGCTGGGCCCTCACAGCCCTGGCTCCATCTGGAAGGTCGTCTGGAAGGTCATTCAGCTTTCTGATCTAATTAGCATATTATGCTTTTATTATTACAGATAATTATGCATACAATTAATTCTATAAGTATGACGATACCTGGGAAGAAACTTGATGGAAGTTTCTTTGTCTGCTTTTTCCTGTGGTATGTAGGAAATGCCCACTTTTCTAGTTAAGCAGCTCTGATGATTTTTGAACACTTAAAATGATTGCTCTTGTCCTTGGTGCATTTACTCACATGGAGGGTAAATATTTAGAGCAATATATAGGGATTTAGCCTTGTGATCCTATTGTGCAGAAATATAAACACTGACACTATATTTATCCCATGATGTTTGTCCTGGGACTCAGTATAATGAAACAAAACAACTATTTTAAAAAAAGTTTTCTACAGCCTTGAATGAGTTTGTGACAACATGATGTAGAAGGCTTTATTGTGTCTTCCTTGTTTCATAGAACACAGTAAACATAATCAGTCTACATGTGCCCAACACTTTTAACAGACAGACAGACAGACTTAAAACTGATGGTCTGAGTAATCTATAAAGTAGTTTAAAGAAATGTGATCATTTAAAAAGAAAAACCAAAGTGCAATAATAGAGAAGTGGTTACTTATAATTCTCCACTTTATTCCATAAACATAGGAAGCCAGCATGATACATTTAACTGACCTTCTTTTTAACACAATCTGTTGTACACTCCGCCCATGTAGAAATATGAGTAAATTCATGCTGAAAGGCTAGTTCTGAATATGTATCATGTCAGCAGGAGATAAAAGTAAGTCATCGTGGCATAGCGTCTGTTTTTAGGTTAAGAAAATCGTGCCATCTTTGCTTTCTCTGATTTCTTTTTTAATTCACGGACCTAATTTGAAGGGATTAAAAGTTAAAAGCTCTGTCTTTTTAAATATTGAAAAATGGAAAATTAGAGGTAGAGAGAGGTTCAGGTCATTGCCCAGCTCGTGTAGCTAGTAGGAAGTATAGCCAGGATTCAGACTCAGATTAGTCTGACACTGGCATCAGCATCCTTACTGTCTACATTATCTGTCAAGAAAATATGAAATTGTTTCATTCATGGGTCCACCTGATTATTCAGTTATTTCTGATGTACACATTCTTTGGGATATGTCATATTAAAGAATTTTTTGATCCAGTCCTTTAATTTGACTACATTTGAATAAAACTTAAATGTAACTTTCAAGTTTAGAACCTTAAAATTATATCCCTTTACCAAGTTGGACAAAATATCCTTCTCACAGTGCCTAGTGGCCCTCATCTCCACTGGCCTCAGGAATCTCCCAGATTGTTCAGTTTGTCACCACCCCAGACTCTATATGCTCTTCCTCTCTGTGCGATTAACATCATCTTCTCCCCACCCCGCACCCCCACCCCAGCTTTGAAACCAAATGAAATTTAGTGCTTCAATTTCCCTGGTTACTTCGAAGGATGAGCCAGCAGAGAAAAACGCCAGGCAGTAGGATTTCTCTGTCCCACGTTGTCCTCATTTATGCTAGGAGCTGCGTCAAAGATTCCCCAACTGCAATTCCGCTCTGCCCCTACAAAGATCACACTCAACAGAGCAACACCCAGTGCATCCCTCCCATCAATTCCCACACACACATCTAGTCGCTCATCCAGGACTCCTGTGGGGCCATGAAGCGCTTCTCTGCCATCTCAGCCATAGACCCCCGTTTATTTCCAAACTCAAATTCTGTCTTGAAGACTTTTCTGACTGCTGTCCATCTTATTACTGTTTTTCTTCCTTTCCTTTCAACGTATGACCGTACCCGAGTTTGAAAATCTGTGTTCTCTCTGCTGCATTGGAAAAAGCATGTGTTTGCTGACTACATGGTTTGAGTCAACAGAGATCAACAATTTTACTTAACAGCAGGTGCCCTGCAAGTTTCCTAATCAGCCTCTTTCTTGTAGATTTAGCTGGAACCAGATAGAAGCATTTTTCTTAATCACCAAAGGATGCCAAGTCTACTTTTTCTTATGCGCGTAGACCAAGCCAACACAAAAATTAACACATGAAAGAGATCATTTTATTTGGGTGTAAAAATAAATGGTGAGAGATTGATCTCTGTAGCTGATACAACAAGTTGAACTAATTGGTATTATCTCTGACTGTTCTGTTCTCATAAGAAAAAATATCAGTTGTCCATAAGGATAATAAGGGATTCTGTTCTGCTCTTTAGAAGTTCCTACCTCCTGTGTTCCACTTCACAGTACGAAGCAAAGCTGGAAAATATGATTTTCCCCCCGAACGTTTCAATTTCCATGTCCATTGTTTCCATTTGTAAAGTAGACACTGGTCATCTCGGCATGCAGTGATGAGATGGCCACTGAAAACCATCACCTGTAGACACCTGTGTCCAAGCACCTAAAAAGAGAAAGGAGAATGAGCTCATGACAAGTAGTTGCGGTCCTGAAACACTTTGGTGAAATTAAGCAATAAGATTGGGTTGGTGGGTTGCTTATAGATATAATGGAGAACTTGTAGAAAAAGAAAATGGCTAGCTCAGGGCTATAAGTCCTCAACTGAAGTTGAAGGGATTGGAACACCTTTCCAACAACCCATTAAGAAATCCTTATTTTCTATAGCTACCTAGCTGAGATTTCCTTTTTACTTTCTTTGTTTTTAATCTTCACTCAAGGATATTTTTCCATTGATTTTTAGAGCGAGTGGAAGGGAGAGGGAAAGACAGAGAGAAATATTAATGTGAGAGAAACACATCCAGTGGTTACCTCCTGCATAAGCCCCAACCAGGGCCCAGCCAGGGAGGAGCCTGCAACTGAGATACATGCCCTTGACCGGAATTGAACCTGGGACCCTTTGGTAGACAGGCCAACGCTTTATCCACTGAGCCAAACTGGCTAGGGCGTGGCAGAGATTTCTGCAAGCAAACCCATAGTCTCTTCCTAATGGTAGCTGAATTACAATGTAAATTAAATTCTGCTCCCAGGATTTTTTTATATTAGATATAGGACATGGATGGGAAAGGACTCAGCTTCTGAAAATTGGAATGGGTACGTAGAGAGAGATTTTCATGACAGTGGGGCCTTAATCCCTTAAATCCCATTGAGCCTCATTTGTAGGAAGGGTAGCCCTTCCCTGTGTCTAAGGAAGTTGGCCTTCCCTTGCCTGAAGGTTCTGTAATGTCTGTAAGGGAATGTTGATCCTCTTCAGGAAGATCACAGCTTCCAGATATACAACTAGACTTCAGTCCCAATTGATCCCAGAGGATGAATTACAAAGAATAAACAATTGGTACTGTAATACACACCAATATAATTACACTATTTTCTCAATTTATATTGACAGAAATCAGGGGGAAATATTGTGGAAATGGGTCCTAAGGGTGTTGGATTCAGTTGGAAAGAATATAATGTTTGGTCTGGCTGAATTTCTTGATGTGAGATTTTCAATTGAATCTGTTAGCCCAAATAGAATGGAGTGGCTCTAACAGTTCCCTGAATAGGCTGTTTCACGGGCCAGAGCCTTCAAATGAAATGGAGATTTGGTCCCTTAGAGGAACGACCCTGGTACACAGCCAACATTTTATTACCTTCCTCCTGTCCTTGTGCCACTTTACCTGAAGCTGTTTATCCGAGTCTCTGCATTGAGTAGAGAATTATTATAATTTAAGGTAATTATCAAACATACGTTTTAAACTGATACATGCACCTGAAGGTCTAAAATTTCACTGTGATCATAGTAGGGACTAATGGAAGGTAAGGATCTAGGAAGTTGTGGCTTCCATCCATCTCAGGTCTGCCTTAGCTCTGATACATTGTGTTCTATCCCGCAACCTGCACTGTGGCCTCTTGGGGAATTCCGTATTATCAGCTGACTAAGGAAGAAAACGGTCTTGATTTATAGATGATACTGGACGGTATGTACAAAATGAAAACAGATGTCTGCAGCCCACCTTCAGAGTGGCCTTGAAAGATTCTGATGATGGCAGATCTTCCAAGTAGACAGAACTTTAAGGAGGGTGGTTGGTGATTTATTTTTCCTGGAAGAAGAGATGACCAGAGTTCAAGAGCTACAGATATTCATGAGCAGTGGCTAGTGGTTTGGCTGAATGGTCCAAGATTGTAAGGAAGGTCATTGGAACGTGCTGCAATGGATGCATGGGGCGTGGGGGAGGGGGGGTGGGGGGAGTATGTGGATACACCTCTCTGAAGGGTGAAAGAGCATGAGAATGTTTGTGCTGCATGGGAACGCTCCCCAAATTGCAATCTCTTCAAAGAGCAGGATTTTAATATTTAGGTGGACAAGGAGACCCATGCTGTGGATGTCAGCCAGCCTCTTACTCTAGCCAACCAGTCATTTCTCCATGAGCACATGAATGAAGTGGTTATGGCTTCAGGGACAGAGCTTAAGTAGGAGCTCAACAGCATGTTCTTCCACTTGCTAAAGGTAGTCTGCCTTTGACGTTTGCTAAGTGAATCAGCAGCTACGGTATATCCTTTTACACTATGTGGGGCGCCACAAGAGTTCACATGTTGTCACTGATTCGATAGCTCGTCTGATTGGGGTAAGACCTAGACCTTCAGCTCCTGCCAAATCTCCTCCTCCAACTTCTCAGAGTCCTGGGCCAAGTGCACGTGCAGCTCCATGGGAAGGGCAGTCGGTCTCCTCACAAGCCACCCAGAGCATCCAAGTTGGAGGTGGTGCAAGAGAGGTGTGAGTTCTCTTTCATCCTTGTGGGTTCCACTCCGCCCTTTTTCTTTTCCATATCCAACTTTTCCTTTTTATTGCTGCCTGGCTAAGCCATACTGCCTCAGGGTGAACACTATACATAGGGACAGTAGCCTGTGGAAACCCATCTACCAACTCCCACCGTTGCTGAAGACCTAACCCTTGTGAAAAGTCGCTTATTCTGTATCATTCATCTTGGTTACAAGAGAAACATGATCTGAGAAAAATTCCATTTTTAAATAATCTCTACACACGTTTGTTTCCACCAGCAAGATTGCATTTAAAGATCAGGGATCAGAAAATATCATCGCAACCACAGCCCCATTAGCAGGCAATTTAATGGTCTCTTACTTAGGTACCGGTTTTTACTTTGAATCAGTTGTTTGCTTTCTTAAAATGCCCACATTTTGTCCTGATTATTCAGAAGGTAAGTTTCTTTGTGTGTTGCTCCCCACCATTTCCAGTATACAATCAGGAAGATCTGAGGAATTCACTGCTTATATCTGGAAAAATTTTATCAAAAAGCATGGGGGCAGGAAGAGATTAACCAAAGAACTTTTATGCATATATGCATTACCCATGGAAACAGACATTAGTGTGGTGAAGGCCTGGGGGGGATGGGGAGTGGGATGGAGGGGGTCAATGGGAAAAAGGGGGGATATCTGTAATATTTTTAATGATAAAGATAAATTTTTAAAAGTATTTTAGGATCATTCCAAAATCATTTCAATAATAAGGCTTGGCCTATATATTTTTCACTTATCCCTTTATTGCTTCTCTCTGTCATGCGCAGCCATGTGTGATAAGCAATTACAGAAGATCCTTTATGAAATCGCATTATGTTGTACTGTGCTCTATGTTATATGTAACCCAAGGCGTTTAGCTTTACAGCATCAGATCAATTAAAAGAATGTGGAATAGTTGGAAGATAATAAGAGCAAGTAATTCAACAATTTGACATTTAACTGTTAGGTTTGATCTCAAGGTTATACCAAATGCAAAATGTTCTCTGTCCTTTTTATCTATATATTTAGAAATCTCAGAGAACAAACAGTAGCAAAGGCAGCACATATTTCTTTTTTTGAAATATTATTTTTATTGAATTGATTGGGGTGACATTGGTTAATAAAATTATATAGGTTTCAGGTGTACAATTCTATAATACATCATCTGTATATGTCCTCACCATTTATCCCCCTTTACCCTTTCTACTTCCCCTCTGCTAATTACCATACAGTTGTCTGTGTCTTATGGAATACTACTCGGCCATAAAAAGGGAAGGAAATCTTACCCTTTGCAACAGCTTGGATGTACTTGGAGAGTATTACGCTAATTGCAATACCATATGATTTCACTTACATTAAAAAAATAAACTAACAAAATAGAAACAGACGCACAGATAGAGAACAGACGGATAGCTGTCAGAGGGGAGGGGGTTTGAGGGATTTGGTGAAAAAGGTGAAGGGATTAGGCAAAAAAAAAAAACACATAACAAAACAAAAAACAACCTATGTCATATTTCACGTTAGCTGTGAGCAACTTCTCCTATACATCAAAAATTCATTCAAAACACATCTGGTTGAAGGTTTTGCTTTTAAAGGTAAACATGGCAACGTCTAACCTCATCATAAGTGAAGACACGGTGATTATATTTTTTTAGAGATACACATAGTTTTAGATCTCAGATAAGTCCAAGAGGTGGCAAAATGTAGGGAAGAAAATGAACCGTGTGGTTTTTTAAGTAAAAGCTTCACCTACACAAGAATATCCTGGATATGGATATGAAGATCAGCTCTGTAACTGTTATTTTCAGTTGTCAATAAACCAATTTGGTGCATGGCCAGCGCATTGCAGTTTTCTGGAGGGAGTTGCATCCAAGAATTCAGATGCCCTGGGTCAGTCAGGCTTGTACCTGCACCAGCATCCCTGGTCCTGGCCGCTCCATTCAGAAGCTTTATTCGGGGACCTGGGCGGAGGTGCGGTTCTCCACAGGGACTCTACCTTTTGGTCCCTAATTCTCCCTCTCCCCTTGTACCATGGTCCACAATTATTTTCTAGTATTAAATAGTTTTTAGTGTTCTATTTTAAATTCTTCTTGTTTCTTTTAGTATTAGGATTCTTTTTAATTGGTCGCCCCGGGGATTTCATTAACATTTGTTGTGGACTGAATATTCATAGTAACTCCCATCCCCACTTTCACATGTTGAGGCCCTACCCCTCAACATAATGGTATTTGGAGGTTGGCTCTTTGGGAGGTAACTAGCTGTCATGAGGGTGGGACTCCATGATGGGATTAGTGTCCTTATACAAAGAAGAAGAGATCCATGCTTATTCAAATTGATCTTTATTGTTGAAAGTATTACAGATGTCACCCCTTTTCCCCCAATGACCCACTCTACCCCATACCCACCCCTCCTCCCCCCAGGCCAACTGCACTATTGTCTGTGTCCATGGGTTATGCATATATGCACATAAGTTCATCAGTTAATCTCCGCCCCTGCCTTCCCTCTGAGATTCATCGGTCTCTTCCAGGCTTCAGTCTTTGGGTCTGTTTTGTTCCTCAGTTTATTTTGTTCATTATAATTCCACAAATAAGCGAGATCTCATGATACTTGTCTTTCTCTGACTGGCTTATTTCGCTTAGCGTAGCCATGCTTATTCTTTCTGTGTGCACATGAAGAAGAGATCATGTCAGTTCGCAGGGAGATGGTGGCCCTCTACTAGCCAAGAGAAGAGATTTCAGAATAAAACCGATCTTGCCAGCACCTTAATCTGGACCTCTCAGCCTGTAGACCTTCTAAAAATAAATTTCTGTTGTCTGAGCAACCCAGCCTATGCTATTTGGTCATGGCGGCCTGATAAGAATAAGACAGCATCTTAACCTAGAACAATCTAATTTTAATTAATACCAACTTAATTTTAATAGTGTGTAAAAACTTTCCTTCTATATCATCACACAGAATACATCTTTATCCATTTATGAACCCCTCAGAATGGTTTAATAGTTACTTTGCTATACAGTCGCCTTTTAAATCAGATAGACAAAGAAGAGAGTTACAAATATAAATGCATCCGCTGTCCTTTATAATTAACACTGCAGTTACCTTTCCTGATACTCTTCATGGTGTGTGTGCCTGTGTATGTGTGCAGATTTGAGTTACTGTGTGGCGTCATTGCAGCTGAAGGCTTCCTTTAGTATTTCTTATAAGGCATATCTGCTGGTGACAATTTACCTCAGCCTTAGTTTGCATGAAAATGTCCTAATTTCTCATTCATTTTTTGGAGGTACTTTGTGGCACGTGGAGTAATTATTTGGCTTTTTTCTTCTCTTTCAGCACTTGGAGTATGTTCTCCGGATGCCGGCCAGCCACCGAGGTCTCTAAAGGTAAGTCTCATATTGCTGTTATCTCCGATTCCTTGCCTGCAGAAAGGTAAGTCCTTTTTTTTTTTTTTTTTTTCCTGCTGCTTTCAAGATTCGCCCTTCATCATTTGGCTCTCAACAGTTAGACAACGATGATGTGCTTTGCTGTTGAGTTTATCCTACTGGGAGCTTGTTGTGCTTCTTGGATGTGTAGCTTGATGCTTTTCATTTCGTCCTGCTTCCCTATTTGCTTGCACATCTCATGATTTTGTTGTTGAAATGATATTGTTGTTGTTGGCTTGTTGGATTGTTGTTGCCGCCGCCGCCACTGTGTGTTGGTTGAAATGCTTTCCTGAACTAACTCTGCAAAGTCTGAATTCTTTGTTGTGTGACACCAAAGTCTAAGCTCAGATCAGCCAGTGACTGAGCGAAGATGACCTTAAATGCATTGAACCTAGAAGAGGCCCACCCTTCGCTGAGGACTCTCCATAGGTACGGTGTTGGGATGCAACTTCAAAACACTAGCTGTTTGTCACTGTGCCTTACCCTCACTCCCCCATTGCCCACGCCCCGAACGGTGGCCCGCAGTGGGCGGTGGGACCCTCCATCTTTTCCTGCATATGCGCCGCACACTCCTGTGGGCAATAACGTGCGTCTAGGTCCCCAGGAGTGCATCCTGGCTTTCCAAAGCCACTGTGGATGTCTCAGATCGCAGATTTTTCTTTCGTGGTTTTGTCAAATTTCTTGCTTGTCCGCCTGGTCTTTCCTTTGTAGGCAGCTTCAGTGTGAAACCATTGCCCCTGATTGTTGTTGCTATTTAACAAAACTCTTCTCACTGAGCAGGCCTTCTCCCGAGAGCTCATAATGTACCGGCTAAATGGTAAGTTCTCTAGCTATGGAGCTTTCCAAAGAGCTATAAGCCATTCTGCATCTTCCAGGCGCCCCAGAGCACTGGTTTTCAAAGCTTGCTTGGTTCCAGGATTGATGGCTTTCAAGGCTACCCTGTGCTGGGGGAAGACGCTGGGAAAAGGACAGGTTAAAATGCCACAAAACTCGCTGTTCTTCCCAAGGTTCAGTCATTCTCGTTGAGAAAATACTCCTCAGGTTAGAGCAGCCCTTTGGTGAATTACCTGGATTCAAAAAAGGCTGGTGGGGCCTATTTCTGACTGTTCTCGTGTCTTTTATGGAATTGTGGATTGCTGGGTGTTTTCATGGCGCCATTTCAAAAAGTAAAATGGACTTTAGCAGAAAATAAGAGAAATAGATCTGACGTGAAAATCTTTGAAAGGAAAAAATGAATTGATGCTGGTCAATGGTAAATATGAATACAAAAATAAGTCGTAAAGTGGTATTTGGAGATTAATTAGTGGTTTGGAGTGGCAGGGAAAAAAATTTTTAAACTGCCTTGTGGTATTTATCTTTCTCCGACTGGCTTATTTAGCTTAGCATGATTGAAAGCGAAGGTATTAACAATGAACTCTTGTAATGTTGCATACCGGTTTGCTATTGTAGTTATTTTTCTGAGAATGCTAAAATGTACACCTTCATTGTAACTGTACGTGGCTATATCTCTGTGGGGCAAATATGAAAATGAAGGTGAAGCAATTTGTTTCTTTATGGAAAAGGGGCACATGCTGGGTTGATCTTTCAGCTTTGATACAACCGATCCCAGAGACTTAGCCAGGACTGAGGGCCAGCGTGGTTCCAGGACAGCGCTGTGGAGTGATCAGGTAAGTCACGTTCCAGGTTGTTCATTCATTGTTTGGTCCACAGTTCTGGTTCACTGTTTACAAGTTTTGTGTTTCAATTTTTACCTAATAAATCTCTGCTGCCTTGAGAGAGATGAGTGAACACTTTTCTAGAAGGAACCTTTGGAATTGAACTCGTGTGTAAAAGCTTTAGTAATGAAGTACTGTCTTTGGGTATCGTGAACGTGGTCATCTCGCGTGTCCCTGATCACTTGCCCTGCCACACTATTCAATTAACCTGTCGTCCAACGTTGCAACAGAGAACACAGAGCGTTGCACACCACAAATGCTCTCGCGTGAGCTCACTCAGCTGTGGTCTGTCCATTACTCGGACCTCATGCAAAAGGAGAACTCATAAAGGTGCAATTGTACTGGCCCCGTGCGCTCGGCTAAATTCCTCACAATAATCTAATTCACCATGCTCTCAACTCCCAACGATCCTTCTGGTCCAAGACAAGCGATCATACCAAAAGAATACTAGACTTTGATATGCCACCTTCTCTCCACCTTCATTCTCTTATTCCAGGGAAGCCTCTAGATGGCTAGGAAGTTAGAAACTATCCAAGCCTGTATCAACTCTTCCTACAGAATGCTTGTTCTATAACCATTTCTTATTTGGTTTATTTCTTGTTTGGCTGCTACTAACAGGGATCTCACTCAGAACTTTCTAAATAAAAACCATGTCCATTTTTCAAGGCCTTGGCATGAAGAGGTTTGTGGAGATAAAATGTTTAATCCTCAGACAAGGTCGTCAGCATTTCATTTCTTTTTTTAATTTGAGCTTTTTTTCTTTCTCTAGTTTGCATAAGTGAAAGGAATGAGGACAAAGGTGAAGTGTGATAACCGGGAAAGCTAATCCTTTCCCTTCTGATGTTGGGATTGGAGGGCAGCCTCTCACTGGGAATTCGCTGGGGTAATAGATTTTCAGAGCTTCTCTCTCTCTCTCTCTCTCTCTCTCTCTCTCTCTCTCTCTCTCTCTCAATTTGGAGGAGCTACTTTCTGCTTCATTGTTTTGCTTATGTAAATATAATTAATTCATTAGCTCTTGCCAGAAAGCAATGTGACTGATATTAAGTGATTTTTCTACATGGGATTCCAGAGATCATTTTTTAACTTTCTAATTAAGAGCCAATTGATTGTTAATCATAGAGCCATCTGTGTGAGACTCGGTGTCCTTCAATCTGAACAGTGAGGAGTTTGCGGCTCCTGTGGGAAGAAGCCCGCAGCCCATCCTTCCTCTGGGGAGGGCGCTTTGGACTCTGACAAGTCTGGAATTTGAATCCTGGGTTAACATTAACTAGACCGACATGACCGTTACTGAGATTTTGCCTTTCTGAGCCCCAGTTTCCTCATCTGAAACACAGGGTTGGTGGTCTTATTTCTCTCATAGGTTCCTTGTGCAGATAAAATGAGATCATGTATGTATAACTCCTAGAGCCGGGCAGAGTGTATGCCAAATAACAGTATGGAGATGGTAAAGAATGTGTTGTTTTTTTTAAATTAACTCCTAAGCCAAGTAGAGAAAAGGGAAAAATGAATCTGTATGCCAGAAAATTGATTATATTCTTCTTGGGAAAATATTCTTTCCAAATATGTTTAGTTTACTAGTCTTTAACACAGGACTTTAAAAGATGGGTTTTAATTTTTATCAAACTAACCTTAGGTACTTGATGCATATTAAATAATCTAAGACTTGGAAAAGCAAAGTCAATATGTGCATTTCAAAAGTCAGTAAATTACAAGCTATTTTAGTTATCACATATTTTCTGTGCTTATGTCTCCCATCATTTCATTATTTATTATCACTTGGGGAATAAGAAAAGCCAAGTGGTAGGTTGAGAATTAATGCTCCCAGAGTAAGAAGAGGCAGCAGAAAATAAAAGATGTTGTGGGGGAGTGGAGGTGCCTGTTGTAGGCCCTGACATCATAAATGGAACTTTAAAATTGTTTTATGAATGGATAGGTGAGTGGATGAATGAATGAAATATTGAAACAAAAAGTAAATATCAGAAATGTCCTGCTAGGTATTAATTAAAGACAAAGTGTGATTTCAGGAGGTTGTATATCTTAGCTTTAGGAGTGAATAGATTTCTTATGTGACAAAGGGGAGATATTTTTATGTTGTCATTTTTTTATACAGGTATAATTTGATAGAAAAATCAATATTATTTTAAGATTCTTATACCAATTTACAAAGAGCTACCGCATCTTATTCTTCTTTGATTTCATAGTAAATTTGAGTGTCAGATGAGAATTTGAATGAATATTTTATAAATGTGAAAAGATATTTTAGGAAGATTAGTTGCCTGGAGCCAAGTATTCTAATATGATATATTCTAATCTCTCCACTATATCTCTAAGACTACTGTTTTAGGAAAAACAACTTGGTGGAATGAAAGATGTAGGAGGATTTCAATGTGAGACACTGATAAATATTTTTTTAAAAACCATGTGCTAAAGCAACATCCTCTCAGGGAATAATGAATAGATAAAAGTGATTACCTGGTAGGTAATAACATGCAGATTGTCTTATTTACTAAATTTAATACATTTGATGTAAATAATATTCTGTTCCTAGCCTTACATATAACAGATGACTAAGAACAACAACAACAACAAAAACATGCAGTCAGACCCAATATTACCAACACAAAGAGTGTTTTGTTATTTTTTTAAAAAATCCTGGAAACATTGTAGGCATTAATATTTTGTATTCATTTTTCAAAAAATTTTGCAGTGTTATTAAACTCTTGCTAATTTGATTTTTGGGGATATATTTTTCTTTCTTTGTTTAGAAATTTAATACAGTAAACAAAAGAGAAAAAGTCAATAGGTATAAGTGATATAATAAAAATGGGACTTGAAGGTATGAACATGACTATCCTATATAATAAAAGCCTAATATGCTAAGTGTCCGACAGTTCATTCAACCTTTCGACCAGTCGCTATGACACACATTGACCACCAGGGGGCAAATGCTCCAACCGGTAGGTTAGCTTGCTGCTGGGATCCAGCTGATGATCCAACAGCATCATCAAGGATATGGGTTTCATCCATCAACCCAAAGAGTCATTCCAAGTCTGTTGACTTCTTATGACTAGTTCCCTGGAGGCCATGCAAATGCTCCCCAATCTTGGAGCAGGTACTACTGTGCGTAAATATGGACAGACTCAACCCCCTAAGATAGAGTCTGCTAATATGGGGGGAATGTGGGTAACGGCGTTAGCACCAGAACACAACATTGCTTTCCAAAGCCTGTTACTTAAAACCATCCACAAGGTAGTCCCAGCAACCAGCAACTGTCGCCACCTTATCATGTACTACCCGCCTCTCCCCTTCTTTCTCATGCTCTGCAGGTGACCTGCTTTGGTTAGAGGAAAGAGGGGGGGAGGACACGTCCATGTCTCTAAGGCGGGTATCGTTTCCCTGAGAGAGGATATGGAGGAGGGGCCAGAATGTTCTTTTAGAAAGCATTTCATGCAATCTATAATATAATTGATCTTGGAATGTGAGTTACAGAACATAAAGCCTGACACTATATTTATTCTGGTGAACAGATAAAGTAGACATGTCTATTTAAAGCGAGTTCATAGGACAATAAGTTTTGATATATTACATTTTACTGCAAACATAAGTGGTTGGAATTCAAGCATTCCTAATATAAAGGCATCTTTGCACTATGAATTCAGTAGACCTGTTATTACCGATCCTGTAGACATACCAAACTGTTTTATTTTAAAAATTATAATATGTAGTGGATTTAATGTAAAGAAACACATTGTAACATATGGAAGTCTAAGATGCATAGATATTGACTAGTAAAAATGTGCATATGTAATACACATTTAAGGAGGAGTCACATTTTAAGAAATAAAACACAGGTAGAGGCTGTTGAACAAGGATTAGATCTGGAAAATGCCTAATTGCGGCACTGATTATAACCAGTGTGTTTGGGGGACATCACTCAGCATCTTCAGTCTCCTCCTATAAAGAGAAAGAGTGTTTTAAAGTTTCCTTCCATTTCTGATCATCTAAGATCATTAAAATTTAAACCAAATATAGGGAGGAAGAAATTAAGGTACAAAGTCTTTCCCCTTAAAAAAAAAATAAGCAAAATCTTGTTGGTTGGCTATTTTCCTTGTCTAGTTTCACGGTAAAATATTCACATTATTTAACTTAATACCAGCTACTTTCTGTAGTCAAAGTCAATTGCTTGATAAGGTTGCCTTTAATCTGTCTCAAGCTAATTTCGCTTTTTTTTTAACATGGCCAATCTGCCAACTTTTATCTGTCACTTTAATGCACTTGCAGGCAGTAGGCCAGGGATCAGTGCCTTCCTCCTGGCCAGTTTTCAGCCCTTATCACCTATGAATATCTTTCTGTCTCTTCCTTATCAGGCAATTACACAGCCCTCAGTGGTTGCAACCCCTGTCTTTCCCTCAGAGCTGTACTAACTGTGTCAATATGACACAGGTACTTTCTAATGGAGCCACATTCCTTGGGTGTTGACCAGCGTGGCAATGGGAAAGTTAATCTACTTCAGATTGATTCAATGAATCAAATCTTTCACATGATGGTGTTTATCTCAACAATATTAAATAACCCAAATACAATTTTATCAATATAAAATTGTTATTATTTTTAATATATTTTTATTTATTTCAGAGCAGACAGGAGAAAGAGAGAGGGCTAGAAACATCAAAGACGAGAGAGGATCATCGATAGGCTGCTTTCGCATGCCCTTAATGGGTGTCAAGCCCCAACCCAGGCATATGCCCTAACCGGGAATCAAACCCTGACCTCCTGGTTCATAGATTGATGCTCCACCACTGAACCACTCTGGCTGGGCTAAAATTATTTTTAAAAAGGGTTTTGCTTCTTATTGAAAGAAATGATGGCGTAGGATTGGAGGACCTCTTTTCCACACACTGAGAATAAGGTCAGCCTGGCACCGTACCTGAGTAACTCATGAGGGAAAAGAGTAAAAGACTCATCAATGAAAACAGGGTCACGGTCCCAGTGCGGAGCTTTCAGCTCTATGCTAGTAGTCCCGCATCAGAGGTGACGTGTATACTGGAGTGCTCAATTTCAGTCTCCCTCCAGCGCTGGTCTTTATTAATAACTTTGTGGAGGAAACACCCACCCTACCACAAAGCCTGTGGTATTTCAGAATCTCTGATTCTTAAACATTACTCTGGGGGAAAGTGATCTCATGCCCACTTTCCCAGTTTTTAAGAACCTCTCAAGTGTCCTTAACATAATAAGAGAGGCGTTTGCTCCCCACAGAGACACTTGCATAGCCCCATGTAGCGGGTGTGGTGGCGACCACATATACTTCTCCTCATGTACATATGGTACTGTCTGTGATGCCTGTACATGTGTGGCTATCAGCATGCGGTGTTGTTCTCCCATGTGATGAGGCTCTAGAAGAGAGGTTGGGAACCTTTTTCTGCCAAGGGCCATTTGGATATTTATACCATTATTCGCTGGCCACACAAAATCATCAACTTAAAAATCAGCCTCTTATATTTGGTCAAACATTTCATTAACTCACCCCTACGCCTGGGCAGGGCCAGAACAAGTGATTTCACGGGCCTTACACGGCCCACAGGCCGGACGTTCCCCACCCCTGCTCAGTGAAGCTGAAGCAGGACCGTGTGGGCCTGACCCCAAGGTGGACATACATTGACCAGGACGGAGGAGGCCTGTCAGGAACGTCCCTTCATGTGACAGTCACGGACCTTGGCAGGTCGCTGCTGAGCAGGCAGGGAGGGGCGTTTCTGAGATAGTACAGCTGCCAGAAAGCAAGACAAATGCCTTGAGAATGGTCGTAAATCATATCAGCTGTCTCAGACTTCCCCTTAGTGTATCGATTATAATTAAAAAATAAACTAATTAGTTGAAGTTATAATCATGAAGCACATGAACGCTGAGCTCACAGGGGCAGGCGGTGGCACTGCCGACTGGCAGGCAACAGGGGACAGTGATTAGGATGAACCGAACCTGGGAGCTCACCTGGGAAGCTCCTGGGAGATTATTTTACATGAGTTTTCTGACCATCGCAACTGCCTTCTTAAAGGCTTTTTTTTTTACTTTAAAATCCTCCCTCCCAATAAATAAAATAAAATAAAATCCTCCATCCCAGGAAATTTCCCCTGTGGGAAGGCACACTATGATGTCATCTAGTTGGTCACTTTTAGCCATAAGTGTGCCATAAGGTGTCACAGCACAGATTGATTAATTATTATTATTAATTTTAATAAGCCAATGCATGTATGTGTATTTGCCAGGCATATACCTGATAATACACTGTAGAAATGATTATATTGGTTCTTTAAAGTCTCCTAATGA
Source organism: Myotis yumanensis (assembly GCF_028538775.1). Classification (NCBI taxonomy): domain Eukaryota; kingdom Metazoa; phylum Chordata; class Mammalia; order Chiroptera; family Vespertilionidae; genus Myotis; species Myotis yumanensis. Next base: position 4,017,188 of record NW_027223768.1, read on the forward strand.
TTTGTAGCACCATCATTTCCCTCATGCATTCGCCAGTTCCTTGCTTGTGGGTGGTAATAGGAAAGGCAGCCCCAAAGCCTAGGATTTGCTGAGGCCCCTGGAATAATTCACTATCAGTCTTAGCCACAGTGCCCATGTCCTAACAGCAGATATTGCGTAGTTTACTAACGGTGATTCTATTTTATTGGGAATAGGATATAATCATAGATATTTACTTGGACTCAGTTTTTAATGAATACCAACATAAATAAGCAATATATCACTATCTATGACTATTTTAAAAACTCTGTATTTTTCCTCCTTGGGAACTTTTTCATTAACTTACCACTTATTCGGAATGCCACATACAGAGATATTCAATTTAACAGAAATTCCATAATCTACTTTGCAGAGAACTTTTTTTTTTTTTAAGAAACAGCAGATTGAGACACAGTGAGTCGAATTGTCATTGTAAATAGGATTTCATGAGTTATACCTGCAAATGTTAAGAATCATATTCTTAGAATTTTCTATATTGCTGCTAAGCTGTCAGCAATGGAAGATAGCAGTTTTAAAAGTTGCCTAACTTGTAGTCAGAAGGGATGTCTTAGTGTAGTAGGGTCTGGTAACAGATACGAGAAATTCATAACTTCAACTGAGCAGTGAACATTTTAAAAATTATACCCTCATGCATAGATTAGCATTGAATTAAAATATGTTGCACAGGCACCTATAAATCGCTGTTCTTAGTATCTACTTTCTTAAAATAAATCTGATAATATTAATAGCTGATACTAATTGTTCAAATAGTACGTGCTAAGGACTGTGTATGGGCTTTACTTACATGTATGCCTTTTGTCCCTATAGCCTTGTTTATAACATGGACATTACCCATGATACACCTGGAATGCTGTGTCTGGCCCAAACTAGCAGAATAGCAATGGCTGAGCCAGAATGTGGGTTCAGGTGAGGCTTCAAAAACAGTCTTTGGTTACAAATAGAAAAGCAAGGATTACAGTAGATGAAGGTTTATAGGATGATACAGCCTATTATGCCACCAAGCCCCAAATGTAACCAAGAACAAAGCTACAGTCCTTGAATGGTGAACGCTAGAGTTCACAGATGGTTTGTGGGGAAGTAGACTTTATTAAATACATTGGCAATCGGCCTAAGGGCTTCCTTATAATTAAACACCTGCTCAGCTTACTATTGCATGCATGAGCTCTTGAGGATAAAAACCACAACAACATTAGGCTTCCTTGAAGTACTTTACCTTAAAAAAAATTCTCAGAAGCGTTTAAATAAACATAATTTGTTGTGGGCCTCATTCGACTCAGGATGCATATAGTAAGTATTTTTAACGCACAATGCAACAGACTGGTCTATTGCAATAAAATATCTAATAATAAAAGCGTAATATGCTAATTAGACCAGACATCCTTCTGGCCGACCTTCTGGATGAAGCTGGGGCTGCAAGGGAAGCCCAGATCCTGGATGCCAGAGGGAAGCCGGTGCCAGCAGCCGGGAAGGAAGGCCTACTCTTGCGTGAATTTTGTGCATCGGGCCTCTAGTAGATAACAAAAAGCCCTGCCTCAATGCAGTTAAGGAAACAAAGAAGCAAGTGCAAGACAATTTGATAAATGCTGAGGTACAGGTACAACCAGGGAACTAATGAAGCAAAAATTATGGCCCCAGTTTGGATCTGTGTTTTCAGTCCGGTTTGAGCCAAGATGCATACTAATAACCACTAGGAGATGACCCAACACCACCAGGCACAGTGGTCTGGAAGGAAAAGTGGGTATGAAGTGGGGGAAGGAAGGAAAAATTGGAACTTGCCATGGACGCTGACATTACTGCAATGGACAAAAACTTGAATTTTGTTGAATTTTTTTTTCCATCTATATCCATGAGAGAGATTGGTCTATAGCTTACTTTTCTTGTAATGTTTCTGTCTGGTTTTGTTATTAGTGTTGGCTTCAGAAAATGACTGAGAAAGTATTTCCTATTCTATAAGAGTTTACAGAGAATTGGTACAATTTCTTCCTTAAATATTTAATAGACTTCACCAGTGAACTGATCTGGGCCTAGTGTTTTCTGTTATGGTAGGTTATTAATTATTGATTCCATTTCTTCCATAGATAGAGGCCTATGCATATTTTTTGTTCTTTTCATGTGAGTTTTGGCAAATTCTCACCCCTAATGAGTCCCAATAACTGTCCTTGGTCTGAAGTCTGCTCGGTGTGGAAGCACTATAGCTGTCCCTGCTTTCTTTTGATTACTGTTAGCCTAGTATATCTTTCTCTATCTATTTGTTTTTAATCTCTGTGTCTCTTGTATTTAGAGTGGGTTTCTTGAAGGCAATAAATTGATTCTTTTTTCTTGATCCACTCCGACAGCCTGTGTCTTGTTCTTGGTGTGTTTGAACCGTTGACACTCAGAGTGGTTACTGAGAGTAGAATTGACATCTATCACATCTGTTACTATTTCTACCTGTGTTTCTTGTTATTTGTTCCTACTTCTGTCTTCTGTTCTTTTTCTGCCTTTTGTGGTTTTAGTTGAACATTTTATATGCTTCCAGTTTCTTTCCTTTCTTAGCTTATCAATTATGTTTCTTTTTTTATTTTAGTCTTGGATCATTTATTTTATTTTTTATAACTAGGATATTGTTTGTGAATGTTCAGTTTTCTGACGTGATATGTAAAAGGAGCACATGCCCATATTTTTCATTGTAAAAGTTATTTTGGCTCGGTTAGCTTTTTTAAAAAAAAAAGGTGTTTCTAAAGGTTTTGTTTTATATGACATCATAAGCATAAGCATTCATTTTTAATGGTGTTTGCATTTTAATTCAAAACTGAATGCTCACTAACATATGCCTGACATCTTACCATCCTCAAGAATTCATCCATCTATTTAAAATCCACACGAACATCAAAGCTTGCACCCCATTTGATTTGTGCCAACGAAATATTTCTGGGATAGGAAACTTTGTACCTTCCCATCTTATGAAACCATCCTGGCCAAAGTGAAATTGTGACAAGTATGCAGGCTGTGGGGACTTGGGAAGTTTAGTTTTGCTTAGATCACTGTTTCTCTCATCCCCACACCACCACCCCCTATTGCAAGAGTTCTGTATAATGTTTCCTTCAACTGGACTTTTGTGATGTACACTGATTGCCTTATGTAACACACCTTGTTCAAACCTGTTACCTCTGTCGAGGTGAAAATCGCATCGCTAATGACATTTAGTCCCAATGGTCACATCATTATATTGTACCTTCCTTTCTTCACCGCACTGTGCCATCTTCCATTTCGCTCACTCATTTTCTTCTGCGAAGTTTCTGGGAGAGGATGTTCCCCAGGCCGCTGCTGCTATTACCCATTCCTCATACATTTTCCCTTGGAGAATGTGCTCAAAAACCCCTATTTGCAGCTAACAAATCTTCGTATTGTGACTTATATGGCTAACTGTATAGAAATCTATAATAATAAATGGGTAATATGCTAATTAGACTGAACGTCCTTCTGGGCGAAGCCGGGGCTGCGAGGGAAGCCCAGGCCCCTGGTGCCTGCCGGCGACCAGAGGGAAGCTCGGGTCCCAGTTGCCAGAGGGAGGCCGGTGCTGGCAGCCAGGGGACGGAAGGCCTACTCTTGCATGAATTTCATGCATCGGGCCCCTAGTATAATATAAATATACAGGGTGTCCCCCCAAAAATGTAAACACACTGTAGCAGCTAATAGCTCAATTTAAAAAATGGATTGTATTTTAATAAACACGGTCTTTATAATTATTCAGAATATGTATACATTTTTTGGAACACCCTATATATTAAGTGTATATAATTTTGGAACACCCTATATAATTAAGTGTATATATTAGCATGTATAGTTCTCTATAGCTGTATCTATAATCATATCTGTACCTAAAATTGTAAACCCTTCTCTTGAACCAGGGATTTGCTTTTCCAAAGAACGGCTCTTAAAGTTTATATGTACTAGATATTATATACATAGCGGCGTATCCAACATATAAACTCCCATATGTCTCCTATTGCTAGAATTCTAGATTTTACACGTTTTCTAAATAGCAGTACCCACTGACATGTTTGATTGCATCAAATGAACGGGAATAATATAAACTGTAATGACTAGACATTTGCATAAAGAATAAACTCAGCTCCTTCTGAGTTTTCCAAGTCTGCCTGGTGAGTCTCAGCATCTTACTCATGCTCAAGACCCAGCCCGTCAATTCTCCCACTTGGCACTTTCCCATCCAGGAACCTTCTTGAAGGTGTGGGAGGGGGTCTCCTGCCACCCGTGTCGCTTTAAGAATTCGGTTCTCTCTCATCTCTCTTCGGAGCATCCAAGTGGCTCCCCGGCTTCTCAGCCCTCACTGTAAACAGGTCATTTTGGCACTGGGACACTCGATGCCACTTTTTAACTTCAATTTTATTGTCTAGAACCTCAGGAGCAGTGATGTAGCTTTGCAAAGCATTTCAGCATTTATGTGCAAGACTTTTTCTATACGTTTTAGACATAAGCCAGGGGAGTATCTGGAAAAGAAATCTTACAACGATACAGGGGGTTCTCACTGGTCGCTCTTCGACATAACCCTTTGCCTGTACAACACAGCAGGTGTGTCCAATGCCTCCGTGGTGGCCAGGTCGGCAGGACGCGCCTCGCCCAGAGTGGAATGTTTCCCAGCCATCACCTTCCCACAGGGGAGCCAGCAGGGCCAGCCAGGAGGAGCTCACCACTTTCCTCATCCTGGGGACCAGGCCTGTAGATGCCTTTGGGTTTTAGCCTCACAGCAGTGCTATCCACTGCACTGTTTACGGTAGGTCTTCCTTTTCTCCAGGCACTTCGTGGTTCATTCATTAACACTGAACTTGCAGCCAGCAGCCCTGGAACCAGGCCCGGGGAAGCAGAGCGAATGCCCATGTTTTCTCCAGAGGCGCACCCCAGCCTTCCTGCACGAGACACCCTGTAGGCTCGCCACTTACGAGGCATTTTATTTTTATTTATTCATTCTTTTTTAATATAGTTTATTGATGTCAGAGAGGAAGGGAGAGGAAGAGAGTAATAGAAACATCAGTGATGATAGAGACTCATGGATCGGCTGCCTCCTGCACGCCCCTCACTAGGGATCGAGCCCGCAACCCGGGCATGTGCCCTGACCGGGAATCGAAGGATGACCTCCAGTTCATAGGTTGATGCTCAACCACTGAGCCATGCCTGCTGGGCTCTGAGGCATTTTAAACAGCAAAATTAGCAACCACAAGTACAAAAATGCAACGAAAAAGGGGGGCAATAAATTGGGAAAAGCACTTTCTTACAGTGAGAGAGCAGAGACAAGAAGGCAGAGCACAGCTCATGCCCCTGACCTGGGAGCAAGCGAGCTGAGGGCATCGTTTTCTCCCTTTGGAGTGTGCGGACGACCGCGGGTGCCTGGGAGCATTGCTTTCGGGGTCTCACATGCACCTCAGTGAGCAGGCTACATTGCAATACAGAGTCTGTGAATAACGAGGATCAACTGTGCTACGCTGTGCCTTGTATTCTGTCTACTTCTGGGGTATTTTATGAGATTGAATCTGTTTTATGAGTCCCAGGATAAAGAGAAAAACCAAGATGAAATAGATAAAATACAAATCTATCCATTCTGTTTCCATCATCAACACTGTTATAAAGTATAAATTCTGGTTTTTTTATTTTGTGACATTATGTAGATTTGTTTCATTCAAACTGATATTTCAAACATCTCAGATGATCGAATATGACCGAGTATCTAATTTGGAAGATATATGGGTTTTGTTTTATGGTAGCTTGCCTATTTTATAAATATAAATGAAATATTTAGAGGTTACAGGATGATGCTATAAATTATGTTTATTTTCATTCTTTTCTAATGTAGGGTAGGAAATATTTTTCAAACCATCAATATGTTTGACGTTGAAGGCTACAAAGAGATGATAACCACTGTTCTCCACTATGGAGATGTCCTAGCAAAACTGCTAGGCAAAGAGCGAATGCTCTCAGTGTAAGCATTTCACATCTTCCCAGAGGCTGCAGCCCCATCCGGAACCAGGTCTCCCCTGTAAACTCACTGCTGATGCACCAGTGGGACTTCTTGAGCCCAAATGCACTAAAGGAGGGAAAAGTGGGAAATGGGACAGAATCTTATGGGAAAGTAAATCCATAGATATTTTGTCCATCTTCCCTACTTCCTCCACTTACTTAGGGATTGGTTTCTGTACAAGCCTGGGTCAGAACCCATTGGGGCATCAGCTAACGGGGTTTTGCAGACCTTGGGTGCCTTTGATACATTGAGTATTGCTTTTGATAAGACTTCCACGGTCAAACTCCATGTGGACAGCTCTGCATGCTGTCCCTCCTGGGTAATCAAAATATTTCCAAGTGTCTTTGGTCTGGCTGATTGTGTTTAGCCAGTGTTTCCTAAATTTGTCTGAGCAAAAAGGCCTATTGAAGTCGCAGATGATGGATCAGTCTGCCTGGCTTTGATTTAACCCTCTTCAATCACCTTCGTCATCAGAATCTGATCTATGAAACAATAGCAACTCAGGCTGCCTGGAGTTCTGTGAGCATTCAGTAAGAATGGTGCCCACTCCCAGTAAAACTCCTGTAAAGCATCGGTTATCCAGAAAGTAACCTGGCCCTCTATAGGAGAAGGCAGTTCCAGAAACATCACAAAGCTTTCCCTATGATTTAAGTTTATTTCAAGAGTGAATTACATAAACTTAGTGCTTGGCCTTAGAAACCATTTTTGCTTATGGAACAAGAAAGTAAACTTTTCAAAAGACCAAATGACTTGCCCAAGGTCACAGGTTTCACTTGTGGCACAATGACACTAGGAAGTCAGAGCAGAAGGGGATTGGACTTCGGGTGGTGGGCACACAGTGCAATCTACAGGTCATGAATCATAGAAATACACACTTGAAACCTATATGATCTTATCCATCAATGTCACCCCAATACATTTAATAACAAATAATAATTAAAAATAAAACATTACTATGCAATTAAAAAAAAAAAGAAACCAGGTCTTCTATAGCTAACTGAAGAGTATTTTCTCTTCACCTGTCTCTCATATACTCAGATATTCACATATTGATTCTCTTTCAATCTAAGGAAAAAGACATTGTGTAAAGGGTAAGGTTTTAGCAAATCAATTCCCTATTACATTAGTCATTAATGCTATCGAACATCAAGCTTCTCATCACCAGTTATTTCTTATCATTGAAACACTTCAAGGTTATGACACCAAGATTATTTTCAGTCCAAAAATACTAGGCCACCAAACATTATAGTCTCCCAGTTTGTACTTCTTCCCACTGTATACTACTCGTTAATTATTCTTTTAAATTTATTTTGTGCCATGTTATTTTTCTCCTTAACATGATCAATTTTAATTTTGAACTTTTTTCACAGAGACACAAGCATCTATACTTTGTAATTTATTCCATTATTTGACTAACTAGCATGCTATATGATGAAGATGACCACTAGATCATTTCAGGTTAATACTAACCCGTCCATAGAAATGGGTTTCATGTAACACGTAAGTCAGTCAGTTGTATGATTGATTCTCTAAAAATGCAAATTTCATTAATTCAGTATTGAGTATCTAACATAGCTCAGAGTGAGAAATTTTACAGAAGTCAGTATCTATTAATATACATAAAGGACACCTACAAATTCATTAGAAAATGATGAATATGCCAATAGAAACAGACAAATAACTTGAACAAGAATTAACAATATTGATTAAATACACAGTGGCAAATAGAACATGGCAAAACACTATAAAATGCAGGAGAGGAAAGAATATTACTGAAATTTGTTGAAAGATTCCATTTTTAATTTAGGTACATATGCAAAAAGTCTGGATTAGGTATATATTTTAAGATGTTAACAAACCCAGTCTCTGGGTAGTGGAATTTTATTTTCTTCTTTTTTGCTCTTGAGTGTATATTACTTTGATGACAAAAGTATGCCTCCTTAAAATTATAACACCATAGTAACTTAAATGGTACTATTTCTCCTTATGGAGAACCAGAGGCATAAAAAGCAAGTCATTATTCATTTTAATTACTCCAAAGTGTGATTAAAATTAGAGTTTGAAAGTAATGGTTTTACTATAAAAACTTAAGAGCAAGGTAATAGTGATGTGGACAAAATTTGCTTCTCACAAATTTTTAAATATAAAACCATGAATTGGGATTCAGCATAATTTTTACTTAAGTTACTAGCACTATCAATGTCACTTTTATCTTAAGTGATTAATAGATAATACAGTGATGTTTTTGTTCGTTTTCAAGTGACTGCTCCCACCAAACCAGCTGGTATTAGGAAATGTACTATTCCTAATGGGTAGATTAGCACTTGATATTTTTGAATTCTCTAAAAAGACAACTTGGAGTAAATGAAGTGCAATCTTTGCTATTTCTCTTTCCGTCTGGTGTATTTTATGCCAACCAATGTCACTCACCGTTGTGTTCTATGAGGCATTGCTGTCACGCTTTCAAATATCAGTCTGGGTCCCGTAGGAAGAGTGCTGTCCACGCTAAGTGTGCGTACACAAGTGAATGAGATTGCACTTGGTTTTGTCTGTCTCCTAGCTACATTTCTCATGATGACTTTATTTAACGCAAGCCTTTGGAAGGAAAGAAAACTTGTGTCACTTTAGCTTTCACTCAACAAGCAGGCCAGTTTTGCAAGTGATTCTTGTTATGTATTTCATAAGCACAAGGTCATGAAAATCAGGACAGATGATAGCAAGGCCAGCAGTCCATGCTGGGGCCCCCTTAGGAGGTAAACTCAAACATGAATGATAAAGTGCTGTATTTTGTCTGAAAAGGAGCTGATGACTTAGAGGTAATTTATACCATTGCAACTACAATAAAAGATTAATATAGCTATTCTATTAGCCCCTTTCCAGCTAAAATATAATGGAGTCCAGTTATAAATTGAGAAGTGCCCTTTATATTTCAGTGCTCCCTTCTTTTCCAAAAAAGGCTTTGTTCCACCTACTGCTTCTTATAAAACGTCATAACTCATTACCAAATAATAGGAAAGGGGCATAATCTTTGCATATAAGGTATACGGAACACTTTTCAAAAAAATTGGGTCTCTGAAAACGATTTGGCAATGGAAGAAAAGGGCAGGGATAATCTTATTAGTGTTCGAAGGAATTTAAACATAACGGAGGCCAGATCGTTCGACCTACACACCATCCATCTTCCCGGAAGTTGCTGACCTTTGGAAAGGGCATTGAGAGATGCCTAACTACACAGAGAAAAAACATTTTCTGTAAATAACCTGTACGTTACAAATAATTGGGGCTGACAGTATACAGGCCGTTCCATCCTTTCACAGCTGATAGCTCAATTTTGAAAATGAAATGTAGTCTAATAAACACTGCCTTTATGATTATCCAAAGTGTGTGTATACATTTTGGGGACACCCTATATTTCATATTCCTATCATCATCTGGTCATTGCATCTTGATTTGTTATAAGTTCTTTATCCTTCAAATTGCCCAATTGCATATATGTTAAGGCGCCATACTTGATCTTCATTCTTCATCATATACACACACACACAACGTATATTCATTAAAATACCATTTTCGGATCTAAATCTAGAAAACTTCCTGAGCAAATCCTTAAGTAGGGTAATCTCCTTCCAGTTAATGTTTCTTATTCTTGAACACAGTTCCAATAGGATGTTATCTCAACACAACAGAGTTTAAGAATGGAATAGATATATTCTATTATACAAAAATCTTTAACCTCTGTTTTTGGCTTCTCTTACTTGATAATATCTCCTAAAATATTATCTTCCTTCAAAATAACATGGTTTTGACTTCTATTGCTTAAATTCGATTTCAATGGCATCGTGGCAGTACATCTCTACAAACAACACCTACAAATACGTTCATCTCTAAATAATTACTAACAGATTCCAAAGAGAAGTGAGAGAGGGAGCGGGCCTGGCCTTGAACTTCCATAGCCTACACTTCTTATCTTTGAATTCTCCATGTGCCCCGGTCCACAGAACCTTCCCTTGCACAGCCTGCCTGTTGGTGTTAGCGCTCTCCATGGCCCCTAAAAAGAACTGTTCTAACGCCCCTGCAGGTGTTTACACTGGGGACCACTTCCTCGTGATTGCCTTTCCCGGCCCTTTCCCAGCTCCCACACCGCGGAATTCTCATCTTCATTCTCAGTTCCTGCCTCCAGCCCCATCTAAGTTTTACCATCAGCGCAGGGACAGTGGATATGCTTCCTGGTAGGGAGGACTTGAGGCTGCCTCTATCCATCCTCTGACGTCACCTCCTAGAAGTCCTCCAACAGAAATAGTGCTTCCTCCCGTATCGCTTCAGCAACTCGCATACACTTTTATGATGACCCCAAAAGGTGATTCCCCGCAAAATGTGTCCTCTCCAGTCAGGACCACCTTGCCCTCCTTTCTATATACAGCTTCCTCCTCAGGGATCCCACTGTGCAGAGGGGCCCAATCCAGTCCCTGTCTGCAAGGGGCTGTGAGCTGACTCCCTGATACTCACCAGACTGCTTATCAACATATTGTGCAGTAAGTCTAACATCTTAAGAGTAACAAGTAAAAGACACTAGAGGCCATTGGCTTTTTACAGATATGATTAAATATATTTACTCTAGTAAATAATTGGAAACCAACCGAAAGTCCAACAAGAAATTACCATGCATCCGTGGGATGCAATATACATTTATTAAAATAAGTTTTCAAAGAATCATAGTGCTAGAGGGTTTTTTAATAGGCAAAATGTAAGCAGGTCTCTGTGTTCTGAAATCTATTGTATCACTGCAGTGTGTGGGTGTGGGTGTGTAAGGACAAAAAAAAGACAGAAAGAAGAGTGTCAGGGTGTGTGTAGGGAAGAAAAGGCCTAGAGGACATATACCGTATTTTAATGGTGGTTACTTTTGGCTTCAGTTATTTTTTCTGCTATGATTTTTGCATGTTCTAAATTATTTTTAATCAGAAAAATACTTTAAAAGCTTAAATTACCTACTTTCATGTTTCTGTTACAAGGTTCAAATGTTTCAAATAGGCTTACCATGACTTAGGCATGCAAGATTTTAAAAGTATTGACCAATAAAAATGGTCAATATCATTAATAGTTAAGCAATTTTTAAAAAGTATAAATGATATTGCCATTTGTATCTGTCAGATTGGAATATTAAGCATCTTACTGCCCAATGTACAAAGGAACATACTTTGCTGAGAATATCCATGTTACAGATATAGTAACATTGAGTGTAAAAGGAAAAGTGGGATATACATGCAGATGTAGAACATCTTTCAAGATAGGTTGTTAATTTTAAAAAGTCTGATTTTAGAATCACATGTAAATATTTTAATAATTTTGCCTAATACCCAGATTAAGCAGGAGACTTTTGATCATTTATCAAATACAATGGTATATATTTTGCATCTGCATAGAAAATTTAAGACAGAATACACCAAACGTCTTTGAGAGTGGTTGCTTATCTCTGGGTAGCTTTGCTTGAGGTCTGGGAATTTTTACTGTTCACTATTTGTTTTTGTGATGTACTAGTATACTAATTTAACAACAGTATTATAATCGACAAGTGACAAGAAAACCACATGGCGTAGTCACTGCTATTAAAGTGGAAGCTGGTTTACTTTTCCTCAGTTAAGGACTCTGATGTTTTTCGAGACTGAAAAATGACAAATACTATCTTTTTTTTTGTCAAGGGAATAAACATTTTCACTTTCAGAGTAATGAATGGCCTGCTGTGTACAGTCATGCCTTATTGTTAGGTGGGATTTCCCTAAATTCCATGTAATCTGATTATTATGTAGAATAAGAAGCAATACTTTCACACATTGAGTTACTTTAGCAATTGAAGAGCACTAATAAAATTTCATTTCTACTCTTCATTTTTCACAAGCATGATATTTACCCATTCTACAGTAATTCTTTTTTTTAAAAATATATTTTATTGATTTTTTTTTTTTTTTTTTTTTAACGGAGAGGGATAGGGAGTTAGAAACATTGATCAGCCGCCTCCTGCACACCCCCTACTGGAGATGTGCCCGCAACCTAGGTACATGCATGCCCTTGACCGGAATAGAACCCTGGACCCTTCAGTCTGCAGGCTGATGCTCTATCCACTGAGCCAAACCGGTTAGGGCTCAGTAGTAATTCTTAAGGACATATCAGTCCAATTATTTTTAGTTGTGAATCAAAAGATCATAATACATGGTATTTTTTAAAGGTTTTTTTAAGGAGAAAAAAAGTGAGTAGATTATTTTAATTTCCAATTAACAGGGCAAGACAGGATCTAAGGTGAGAAATAGTGTCAACCTAAGAGTTATAGTTGAGTCCTCAATTTCGTTTTGCTAACTGAAAATATCGATTAGAAAATAATACAGTGAAGACCCCGGCGCCTCATCCATCTGTTGTGTCGCGAGGGCAGCGGGAGCAGAGGAGCTGCTATGAAATCAGGGCGTCATTTTTATTCCTCACGTGCTTATGTGCACCTGCAGTTTCCTGAGGTGCGTGGAAATAAACAGCCTGCAGAGGTTCCGCGGGAAGTCTCAGCAGGCCTTGGAGGTGATGTGCTGCCACTTGATCCCTCCTGCTATCCTTTCTTCTTCCAAAATAAATCAGGTCTTTTGTTATGGCGCCATTTAATTATATATTGTGCTTTTCCTCTGCAATTGTGACTGTGTCCAGGATGTAAATACCATAATAAGTGTGAAAACCATTTAAGCAAAATGACAACTGATGTTGGGTAAACAAGTCCCCTGTACCGGAAGCTGTATCCCATGTGCGGTAGAAATACAGCTGGAAGTTCAATTAAATTGCCGTGCACAACATCCACCACAAACATGGGCAGAATGTGTGTGTTTAATTCCTGGGATTGGAGACAGAGATTTGGATTTTTTTGTGTGTTAGTTTATAATTTTATTGAATCACAAACAGAGCAAAAATGATATAAAATTGATCCATTTGAGGGTTTTGTTTGAAAATCCATTGTGACATATCACAGAGGAGAAAGGGGAGTGTTTATCCTGTTTTTCAGGATCAATTTGCTTGTCTGCCTGTCAATCTCTTCACACACAGACATATACAATCCAACTGTAAATTTTTACTATTCACCTCTTACACTGATTTGCAAATATTTTAACACTTGATAAAAAATCACTTTATTTAATTTTTAAATACTTTACTCATGTTTCACTGCTTCATCTATCAGTCTCTGAGACGTGTGTGAAAATCTTCCACTGAGATTGTGGATTTGCCATTTGTCATTTTAATTATAATCTTTATTTAAAATACGTATCTAGGGGTAATTTTAATAGCATCTTAATGTATTGGTGGTGGTTGTTTTCTGTTATAAACATGCCTCTTTATTTTTAAATGCATGCAAATACTGGTTTTCCAAGAGGGGGTAACTTACTTTAATGTACATTTTGCCAGGGTAAACATACAGTATAAGATACTCATTGGTGGTAAAATTCAGCATCCCTACCAACTAACGTAGCAGTGGGTAGGGTGGCAGCATCCTCGTTACCCGTTAGGCTCCTGTCATAGTGCTCTGGGTAGCGCTAGGTTGGAGCAATTTGTCTGAACACAAGTTGATCAACTCACAACTTAGTTTGAAATGACAGTTGGTACATTCCAAGGGATAGCCTACTCCAAGATCATCAGTTTAGTGCAAAAATCCCCCTAAATGTAGAACATCGAACTCCTAAATTTTATAGCAGTCAGTGCAGAGTAGAAATAATTCACTACATACTCCCATTTGTTCGAAATAGAGACAAATGCTGAAAGAGCCATAAATATTTGCAATACCACATCCTGTTTATTATCAAATTATGATTTAGGCCCAAGCTGGCTGTAAATTAAAATCCTCTAAACAGAATCGTCTGTAGCTCTATCATTCAAATTGCTTCACAAGCTACTGTCTGTGGTGCATTATATTATCTGAAGATCAACCATCTATTTTCTCTACTCATTAAGTAAATTTATATCCACAAAGAAGCTGTGGTTCCCTAATTCATAAACAAGGCATGTGTTCAATGAGTTTGTTGCTGAGAAAAAAAAAAAAAAACCCACAATTCTTTTCATCACAATAACACTTCCCAGCAGTTCCTGTGGATCAAGTTGAACGCTGAGGACACTCAATGCTACTGAAAAGGCGTGGCAGAGGAGCCACTTTCCAAACAACAGCAGGCAAGTCTCTTTGCTTCCAAACAAAAGGAAATGTGTTCTAAAGAAGAAACTCATTTTCTCGAAGCCACGGGAGCATTCTCATTCTTCCACCTGAAATACATCTCCAATTGTTTGTTTTTTTAATTTAAATTCCATAGTTCTTGGAAAGCAAAGAAATGGCTTTAAATCATCGCTTATCTTAGTTTTTATATGAACCCTTTTCATTTTATTGGAAAATGAGTTTAACCTTCAGACATTCCAATCATTTGTCTATATTTTATGACCAGTTGCTTCAAGACCTGCTTAAGATTTATCCCAAGGGCTGAGGTCGGCCAGCAAGGAGTACATATTTATTGAGAACCGCGTGCCTGGGGAAAGCTGTTTCAGGCACAGGCTCCGTAATGGAGAACTTAGATTTTAGGAATTATGTTTAAAAATATATGTGACGACTTTATATTCCCTTTATGATGACTTTATATCCCCTTGCCTTTAGTTTCTTAGGAAAATATCAATGGGAGTGTAAATGCATATGGCTGTATATTTAGTGAGATTGGGATAATGATGATGTGAATAAAAACATCTTTTTTGAATTAGGGTTATCTTGGTTTTTTTAATGTTACCAGCATTTCTGGTGGATTTTTACAATTAAGTTGTTACCTGTGAACATCCATATGATACTCAGTTAAATTGAAACATCACTAATTATAAACTAGCTGCTCATGAATGCAGACAATAATCTTCCAAATTACTTTTACTTTCCAATAAAAAAAACTATAGGAATTTTTGCCCTGACTGGTGCTCAATGGTTAGCATTAGGCAGCGCACTGAAGGGTCTTGGGTTTGATTCCCACCCGGTCAAGGGCAGCTACCTGGGTTGCGGGTTCACTTCCCGGCCCAAGTGGGGGCACGTGCAGGAGGCAGCCAGTAGCAACCAGTGTCTCTCACATTGATATTTCTCTCTCTCATGTGAGGATTAAAACAAAACTACAGGAATTTTAAATACAGTACAACATTTTTGTTTAAAAAAAATAGTAAGGGTGTCTCCTTTTACCTTTTAATGTTGGAACACTAGGCTTTTGCTTTGAAGAAAGAAACCTCATCAAGGCTGTGACCCTAGTCTTACAAAGAGGGCGGGACAGGACTCAGAAATACTTACCCACGGGCCCCTCCCAGCCTCGTGAGTGAGTGAGGAATCCGTGTGTCATAAACCCACATGGGCTGCATCAGCAGCGCCACAGTGAGCAGCATAGACAGTCTGCACATTTATGGGCTGATCTGCTTAGCATGTATGGAGACTCATTTCTCTGTCGCCTGAAAAGAAACAATACTAATAGTGTGTGCAATTAAGAGCTCCCAAGAATAAGGGAAAAATTGGTGACCTGTAACCACTTTCAGTGCTAGGTGCTGCCTTGAAAGCTTAATGAGTCCCTCTCTATTGTCTGCACAGAGCATCGCTGCAGCTAAATAACCCGCAGGACTGCGGGAAAGACACAGGAGAGGATGAAAGGACTCGGCCAGGGGAGTCTCTGAAGAGGCACCCTAGTTCCCGGCGCACCCCCTCCACCCAGGCCGCTCCCCGCTCCTCTCCAGCCCTTGAGGCTGGGAAAGCATGAATTAATCGCCTCTGACAGGTGCCACACCACCAGAGTCCTTTGTCCCCAGGAATAACAAAGCCTGCTCCTGAGAAAGGGGACGCAGACTGGCCAAGTCCCACAGCTCTCCGGAAAACACGGACTCAGAGCAAAATGAGCATGGGAAGTGCCACTTCAGGAATCCAAAGGAAAAACGCAATCAGAGGAAGGAGGCGTTGGGGATGTTTGCGATGGAGGAGCTTGGAGAGAGATTAAGGTATAAATAAGAATGGGGAGGGGGGGCAGGATTGATTAAGAGAGAGAATAAGACTAAACCTAGTGATAAAGGTCAGCTTGTCCTGGCCTCATGCTGAGGTGGTTTCGTCTTCATACTTAAGGTATGTTTGCTGTTTTCAGAAAAAAAAAAAAAAAAAAAAGTGGCCTCATTGGGCCTCATTACTCCATCCACAGGAGGAAATACAGCAGGATGAGTAGGTGCCCTGGGGTCAGAGTGATGCCTAGGCAACCCGCAGGTGACAGAAAACAGTGCAGACACAGTATTCCCTTCCATAGCTTAAGAAAATACTTGTCCAAGAAAATGGCAGCCTGGGAATAGTAAGTTTTCCCAAGCCTACAAACACCAGTTCTCACCTAACTTCTTGGCTCAAACACCTCTTTATTCCCTGCAGAGAACACAGTGTTAAAATCATATCAGAATCGTAAGCATTGTTAAAGGTAATTCATTTAAAGCCCCAATTATTAAGCAAGCGCTGCGTCATAATTGAAAAGATGTAACAGGAAGCAAGGGCAGTGAAAAAGTGTTAGAGTCCATGAATACTTAAGTTGTCCACAGCTTTATCTTTGTTTAAATGTTGTTAAGTAATTGAAGATTTACATAGTGGTAGAGATAAATATTTCTAAGACTTAGGTATATTTTTATAGGGACATAGAAATATGTAAGTCTTTTCTTCAATGAACATTTTGCATAGAAAAAACTCACCATTAAAACTGAAATGAGGCTCACTTTAATGGAAGGGGGGAAAATTACAATTTTATTCTCTTCTTTAAGAAACATTAAATAGCAAATCACCATTATTACATTTATTCAAATAATTAATTTAAAAGCCTGCAGCATTTCAGCAGGTATGCTATGCATTGGAAAGAAAAAAAAAAAACAAGTACTTTTTACTTCATGTGGAATGAGCAGCTAGTCTTCTGCTTGAGTAAAAGGTGCGTGGATACCCTAATATGATAGGTGCTGTGAGGACAAAGCGGAGGCATGTGCCTTCCAAGATTTCAGTATTTAAAGAAGGGATCTGGCCCGGCCAGTGTTGCTCAGTGGTTGAGCATCCACCTCAAACCAGGAGGTCACAGTTCCGTTCCTAGTCAGGGCACCTGCCAGGTTGTGGACTTGATCCCCAGTAAGAGGCATGCAGGAGGCAGCCAATCAATGATTCTCTCTCAACATCGATGTTTCTCTCTCTCTCTCTCTCTCTCTCTCTCTCTCTCTCTCTCTCTCCATCTCTGAAAATGATAAAAATATATTTTAAAAAAAGAGAGAGAAGGGTTCTGGGGAAACTGACGTGTGATCTGGCGGAGCAGGGGAAGATGGATGAGATGCCTCAGGCAGAGGAGCAGCGTGGGTGGAGTCACGTGGGTGTGAAAGCGCTGGGACAGCTGCGGTGGGAAAGGAGGGCAGGACACTCCTAGGTCAGTGGTCGGCAAACTCATTAGTCAGCAGAGCCGAATAGCAACAGTACAACGATTGAAATTTCTTTTGAGAGCCACATTTTTTAAACTTAAACTATATAGGTAGGTACATTGTGATTAACTTAATTAGGGTACTCCTAAGCTGGCTTTTGCTAAAAACATACCCAATCTGATTGAGGTACGTTCGCTGAGGTCGACCCCTTCCAACTCTCCCATCCACACTCGTCTTGTATACTTGTTTCGTCTACCTCCTTTCTGAAAACTGACTTCTGCGCAGGGGCCACAAAGTTTCAATTACACCCGCAGGTGTTATTTTGTGGAAGAGCCACACTCAAGGGGCCAAAGAGCCACATGTGGCTCTCGAGCCACGGTTTGCCGACCACTGTCCTAGGCGAACGGAAGGCCCAGGAGCCGGCTGGGGGGTGCTGAGCCCCCTCGCTGGTCTGTAGAAATCAGCAAGGGCCAGTCTGCCTCTTGAGGTCTTAGATGGTATTTATGCATCATTACCTTCTCTAAAGTGGGCCAGTGAGCACCAGGAAGTTAGGGAAACCTTTCTTCTGAAGTAAGAATAAGCACCTCCATTTAACAAAGAAAAAAACAATAAAAAAACCCATACATAATGTGACCTATGTATTGTTTTTTTCTGACATTGCAACAGATATAGATAAATAGCCACATTCCCTAAGTGAGGAGGCCCCATGCTCCCCCCTCAGAAACGGCAAGGCCTCCGCTTGGGCTGCTAGGGAGGCCTAAAATAACCTCCGGCTCCCCTGGTTCCCTGATGAAAGGTCAGGGGCTGTCAGCATGTTCTCCCGGAGCTGAGGAGGCAGAACGAGCCTCCCTAATGTGCTGGAAATAGAGGCGGCGTCCTGGTTTCACCTGCGGCGCCCAGGGCCTCGCTAGATTGGTGTTCGTCTTCTCTTGGGAAATCACCAGATGCAACTGCCTTCATCAATGTTCCTTCCCTGCTCCTCCTGCCTCCTGCGCGGCGCGGTGACAGGCCTGGGCAGACGGTAATGGGACAGGACTGTTACAGAATTAGAGTCCAGGCTGTGGCGGGAAGCAAGGTATTCGCTTAGATGTCCTGCCGCTGCGGTAAACCAGCTTGGAAACAGAAAGCTGACGGGACAGGAAACCTCACAGTGGATGGGCCGAGGAGACAGGGCCTTAAACCTCGCTAGCATGACATTCTTGCTTAAAAAATAAGAATATGGAAATACTGTTTTTTAAAAAATATATTGTTATTGATCTCAGAGAGGAAGGGAGAGGGAGAGAGAGCTAGAAATATCAATGATGAGAAAGAATCACTGATCGGCTGCCTCCTGCACGCCCCACACTGAGGATCTAGCCTGCAACCGGGACATGTGTCCTGACCAGTTCCAACCGCAACCTAGTTCATAGGCCGGCGCTCAACCACTGAGCCATGCTGGCAGGGCTGGAAATATTGTTAATTGTTTTTTATAGCCCAGCAGATGATGAATCTAATAATTTTTCTTTAATAAAATGCCTGGGGATGCTGGAACACAAAGGTAGCATGGACACAACCCTGTTCATTTAATAATAGCAGAAAGGTAGCGTAAAGGCAACCCTGTTATTTTAATAACAGCTTGTTATTGTTAAAAGGCTCTAAATTCAAAGTATAAAAATCTTGCATTTTTGAAACCCTCCTGAAGACTAATTTTCATCAGGGTTATGCTTTTACCGTAAATAATCCTCAAAAAGAAAAACGAAACAGAAAAGACACTTTCGAACAGCGGTTCTCAACCTGTGGGTCATGACCCCTTTGGGGGTCAAATGACCCTTTCATGGGGGTCGCCTAAGATCATCGGAAAACACATATATAATTACATATTGTTTTTGTGATTAATCACCATGCTTTAATTATGTTCAATTTGTAACAATGAAAATACATCCTGCATATCAGGTATTTACATTACGATTCATAACAGTAGCAAAATTACAGTTACGAAGTAGCAACGAAAATAATTTTATGGTTGGGGGTCACCACAACATGAGGAAGTGTATTAAAGGGCCGCAGCATTAGGATGGTTGAGAACCGCTGCTCTAGAACAAAATCGTTTTGTTTGTTTGTTTCACCTCTATTGGAAACCCTGGGAAACGGTTTCTGACCATTTGTCCACATTCACCGAAGTCCTGGGGGGACGGTTCAGAAGGCTTCGCCGCCTGCAGGTATCTCAGAGGTAAAGGAGGTCCACGTGACAGTGAAGACGATCGGTCAAGTCAGCTGAGAGCTTCAAATACTTCTCAGATCTCAGGCTTTCATTCCGTAGCCTCCGCACGGGGAAATGGTAGGCTTCCTCTGTGCAGCCTCCTGTGTAGGCCTTGGTCGGTACTTGCAGAATTGCACTGAGGCTTCTCTCAGAAAAAGGGAAACTCAGAATATAAGAGCATCCTCTAAAAGTCGAGCTGTAAAAATAGTTCATTAATCACCAAGCAAAGTCCTCCCAAGGAAACTGACTCCCGGGCTTAGGAGAACTGGCTATCCTTGTTGAATTTACACAATTTACACAGCTAATGGTTGGGGGGGGGGGGGGGGGGGGGGGGCGCGGGGGAGGGAGAGAAGAAAGGGAAAGGGCGGGGCTGGGGGAGTTAACCAACCTTAGACCCAGAGGAAAAAGTAAACGAATGAATCATCAAAAGTTCCCAACCAAGGCCTGCTGGGGACAGGAATGGATGCTGATGGAGAAACAAAGACCAGAGGGCTCATAGGTAATGGGGTGGCTCTGTGTCCTGGAGACATGCACAGAGATGCAGGCATTTTGAGTTTCCAAGTTGACTGACTACATACATCCAAAATCAAATTATTCATAAGGTTGCTTCATTGGATTGACCTTGTTGTGATAATATCCTCACCAAAACCTCTTCTGATCATCAGTTACATTTCCATGCTGAATGAGATTAGTATTTTCACCCATGTGACAAATCCATTTAAGACTAAACATGCATGCATAAAATTTCTAGTTTACTGCATCAGTCTCTTGGGGACACTTAGTATGAATCTGTTTCAGAAAGACCACGGTTATTGAGTTTCCAGAGCTGAAAGACTGTGGGCTGAGGAAAGCAATGTTAGGTAATAAGATAGCTGAGGCGAGGTAAACTGTAGGCCAAGGTAAATAATCGCCAGCAACAACTTTCCTACGTGCTGGCCCAGGTTTTTAATTTTTTATTTAAATGGCTGACCTTCGAAGCTCATTCAAAATAATAAAGTTAATATGATTATACAGAGATGGCAAAGATAAATTATTACAGTAGTTATGGAAATTTGTTTAAACAGTGAGTGAAATTAAAAAAAACATATTATTTTACCAAAGGGAACATTTTCAATTAAGTCACCAAACACATTGCTCACATAATACAAGATCTTTCTAATAATGACCACCATCAATTGATTCAAATTTTTTAAATTTGCATATTTTAGATGTAGATGTAGAGGGCGTGCAGGAGGCAGCCGGTCCATGATTCTCTCTCATCATTGATGTTTCTATCTCTCTATCCCTCTCCCTTCTTCTTTGAAATCAATAAAAATATACTTTTTAAAAATGCATGTGATTGACGGATAGCAAGGACCTCTTATATGACGACCATTATCTAAAATGTACACTCGGAGTTGGGCAAGGCTGAGAGGGCCATGGCGGAAATGTTTAGGGCAGGAAAAGAATGAAATCTCTCTCAGTGTGACCTCCTAAAGAGCTCTTTCCAGGCCGGGTCTTTCCTTTCATTGCATTATATCTTCAGCCAGATTTTTTTCTCAAACATGTCTTTTATTTTTTTCACTGTAACGACAGCATTGCAATCGCGTGTGGGCTGAGTTCTTGGTCTGGAGAGGGGTAGAATTTCCTTGTTTAAGTAAAACCATCACATGGCAGACTCAGAAGCAGAAACATCTTTATAGATCTTAAGTGTAAAACTTTAAAGTATTCACAAATTCTTTAAGGATCAAACATCTTTTGAAAAGCCAGGGGTAAAACGCAGCTGAGCTCCCGTGTGCTTCCGGGAGGGGAAGCACGGCAGTGGCTTATCATGATTGCTTCACCTGTGCGTCTAGAGTTAGTCCATCGCAGCAACTATCACTGAGGTTCTATATGTGGTTCCTAAATACATGGATTTTTCTTCTTTTTAAAAAAATATATTTTTTATTGATTTCAGGCTGAAAGGGAGAGGAAGAGGACGATAGAAACTTCAATGCTGAGAATCATTGTTTGGCTGCCTCCTGCACGCCACCTAGTGGGGATGGAGCCTGCAACCTTAGGCTTGTGCCCTGACCAGGAATTGAATCGTGACCTCCTGGTTCATGGGTTGATGTTCAACCACTGAGCCACAATGGCCAGGAAATACATGGACTTTTTTTTTTTATGCTGTGTTCAACCCACAAGTGTTTGTGATGCATCTGTATGTTCCTGAAACTATATGGCTAGGAACATCGATTAACCAGTGTTATTAAATCCATTGGCTAAGCAATTTACATTCCCCCATCCATTTCTGTGAGCTGTATTGTAAGAACACTAGACAAATTTGCATGGAACTGAAGCAAGGTAATTAATTTTGCTAATGTCAGTTTGCAGAGATTATTTGAATATTGAAAAAAGGAAAAATAAATTAAAAAACACATAATCTTAGATACACAAAGAGAACAAAGTTTAACCTAGGAATTGCATTCAACAAGTAATAAGGCAGTAAATTGGTAAAGTCTTCAGTTCCTTAAATTAATTAGTTTATTATCTCATGTAAAAGGGTTACAGGCCAGGGCGGGTGTAGGGGTTCCCCAAACACGTGGAGGACTCGAAGCCCTTCTATCTTTTGATTTGTTGAATTCTCATAGTTTCCAACTTCAAGGACACAGGATGCTCACTGGAGCTCCAACAATTAGTACAAGGTTCAGGAAGCCTGGGGGGCACTATTCCCTGATAAAAACAACCCTTTTAACTTTCACTTCCATCTCATTGCCCAAACCATGTGAAAGGGTGGCTTAGAGAATTTTTCTTCATGTGTTGGTTCTCTTAAGCTGATTGCATTCCTCCATTTAAATAAAAGCAGGAAAGTGAGATAAGAATGTATATTAGATTCACAAGTAGTAAACTCCATTAGATGATAAAAGGATTTAAAATGTTATTTAACCTACAAGATAGTTATTCTCCTCTGTTGTTGAACTATATGGACAGGAATACAAAGCATAATTACTCTCTATTGATGGCAAAAGAGAATTAAAGTTGCAGATGGAGTTAAAGTTATTAATCCACTGACCTTGAAATAAGAATATCCTGAATTATGTAGTGCCCCATGCAATCACAAGGCAGAAGAAGAGTTGGCAGTGGGTTAAACATAGTAGAGGCTCACTCTGGAGATAGGCAGTCTGTGGCTGGCATGGTGGGTCTAGTCCAGCCGTGGGCAAACTACGGCCCGCAGGCCGAATCCGGCCCGTTTGAATTGAATAAAACTAAAAAAAAAAACAAAAACAAAAAAACCATACCCTTTTATGTAATGATGTTTACTTTGAATTTATATTAGTTCACACAAACACTCCATACATGCTTTTGTTCCGGCCCTCCGGTCCAGTTTAAGAACCCATTGTGGCCCTCGAGTCAAAAAGTTTGCCCACCCCTGTTCTAGTCCATGAAATCCATCACTCCTCTGTTCCTTAAAATCTTAATGTCTAAAGAGTCATCTGCACTTCACAATAGGATGGAGAGATTAATAAAGAATGGGCGATGGGCGTGCAATGATGTGCCTCTCAGGAAAGTCCCTGAAAACAGCACATGATTTCCAAGTTTCCTTCCGTTTCCCAGAGTTTAGACACAAGTCCACCCTTCACTTCTAGAGGGCCTTGGAAATGTAGTTTTCTTTTGACTTTATGCCTTGCTGAAAAAGTTGTTAGTGTGGGAGAAATGGAGAATGATAATGGGGTCTGCAATCTCTATACCACTCAATAAAATGTCACAAAAATATTAAAATTGAGAAATACTGTCACTTATAAGGTGTAAAAAAAACATCCTGTACATTACTACAAGTCAATAAGTGCAAATTAGTAATAATGATGGAAAAATTCCAATAACAAACACAAAAGGACAAAAATAACTCCAATAATAAATACAAATAAGTATCAACAAATTACTTCCATACTCTTGGAAACAAGGGCAGGAAACTCCTAAGAGAAAGGGAAATAGAGCCTCAGAAACACTAAGAGCAAATGCTACTCTTCTCCTAGAATAGAAGCAAGTGCCCAGCAATAGGTTAATCCCTGGAGAATTAGAATTCAAACGTCATTGGTCCCATGAATGGTAGGGGCTCTGCACTGGAACTCCTCCTGTCGGATCAGAAGAAAGGGAAATGACCCCCCTTTCTCCCCCCAAACAGTCTGCATTTGTCTGTGATGTCCCATTCACATAGTAAACAGCTTCAGCGTTTCTGGAAATGGCTACAATACATTATAGAAAAAACCATTTTCCAGGCAAAGCTGTCTCCGTACAGGCAGTTCTGGTCCCAGACTGTGTCATGGCAGTGAGAGAATTAAGTAACCTCATCACTGTTTACCATCTGTATGGGAAAGGAAGAATAGTAGGGGAAATGCAGTTGATGTAAAAACGATGAATTATTCCTGGCAGCAGGTGCCAGAAGGGCAGCATGGGAAGCTCTCATCGTCAGAGATGAAGGCAAGAAGACAATTATAATAATAGTGAAGTTTGGGTTCAGAAAGTGAAACACATGTCAGTAGTGAAACTCCCATAAGAAACAATAGAGACAGTTCCAAGGGCAACACCCTATCCCGCGAGATCAGAGCGGCCCTCCCTAGGGGGAAATGCAATGATACGTATAGGAAAGTCACAGGAAATTCAGCTTCTATTGGACAAGGTAATATTTTTGACACACACAAAAATTACGAAGCTTTTTTCCCCAAAATATTTCAAGTGTATTTCCTGCAATGTACATGGTACATGATGTGGTTTACTGGGTATTTTAGGATACAGTATCTAGTTAATCTCTCCACCTCCAACACACTCCATGTCAAACGTCATTCGTCAACCACATTAAAGGTCTTCCCCAAGGACACCTGAGGTCTCGGCCTCTGGGCCCTGTGCGTGCCATTTTTCTCTGCCTGAATTGCTTTCAGTTCTCTTTTTACTAGTCACCACCATGAATGCACTGGCATAACAGAGGGAAATGCTTGGTCTCTCTGACTTTGTCTTGTTCCCATGGCCTTCAGGCAGATAGCTCCTGCTTAGTCTTGATTTTTGGACAGTCTAATCATTAGAGGAATTCTGCTTATGGCTTGACTGTTACCAAAATGGCCCCTCTCATTTCTCCCCTTGACATAAAAGAAGCCTGAATTCTGTACTTTCTTGAGATGGATTTAAGGACTAGGTCTCTCATCTTCTCCATTGGTGCTTTCTTCATCAATTAATCTTTCCTTACTCCAAACTCTGACAATTTAAGTTTTGGCTTTTTGGAACTTCGGGCACATGAGCTTTGAACCAATAACACTAGGAAGTAGACTGTGGTTGGAGAATTAAACAGACAAACGAAGAACCCATGGTCTATTAAGCTACTAACTCTATGTCACTGATCCCAGAGCTGAGAGAGACAGTGTGTACAATAGTCTGTCACAACGGGTATCAGCACCCTCCTTGTCTATCTCATCTTAGCTTTTTGTTTTGTTCTTTTCTGTCCTTTCCTTCAAAAAGTCTTTATATTCTCCCCCTCCCAAATTATATAGCCCTGCCCATATACTGCCATCCTGCCATGGAATAAGTCTACACCATCAGCATGTGTTGTTATTGCCTGTATGCATCACTAGGTAGATCATAAGCTACCGAAGGGCAAAGACTTGTAGAAGTATGTACAGTACCTGACCCATAGTAGATGCTCAGTAAATATGTGTTAAATAAAGTAGCAAATACTTACAAGAATATGCTTACAAAATAATTTTGTGAAATAAGAAAAATGTTTTTAAAGAATCTAGTTTAGTAGCAGTAAATTAGTTCTAAGGTCATAATGTATACAGGACACGCACATAAATCCTATGTACATTGATCCTATGGGTCAGGGAAGCAGTGCATGTTAAGTGACAGAATCCATACAGCTCTCGCAAATGTTCGCGGAGCGCTGACTCTGGGCAAAGGCACTTTTCCAGGTGCTTCGGCATTTGACAAGGGAATGCTTCACCCTGAAGCTCCCTTCCATCCAAACCACATAGAATCTTTTACATAAAATGTAGGATGTGGCATCAGACTCCCCATTTTACATGTATCTTGACTGTATTCATTTAACTTTCAGAGACATTTAAAGACTAGAGTTTAAATTTAATACAGATTTCCTTTAAGAAAGATGTTATTTTAATACATAGTTGTTGATCCATTGATGAAGTGGTAGAGACATTTAAACCCTATGTCTTGATAATAAAATCTAGAAATGACTCAGATGGGCAAATAACTAAGAACTTTAAGGCTGTTAAGAGGCTCTTAAAATTGCCAGACTGCCATTTGGCACAGCCATCAGTGCCCATTGCCATACCACTACCATGTTAGACGTAATATTATCTCTTTTGCCAATCTGTGTTTATAACTTCAATATTATAATTGGGCCAGATGCGTTATTAAATATTGCTACCCATACTTAGGCCCAAATTGTGGCAGAATTATGATAATTATTATGTCATTGCCTTTGATCCAAAAAGGATAAATTACAGTTTTCTGAATCTTATAAAGTAGGAGAATGTACTCATAGAAATGTGAAGATACATGCTCTGTCTATATATAATTATAGTTATATCCCGAAAGCATATAGCCCTTGGAAAACTAGGGAGGTTGTTAACTCTATTGAGAAGATGCTTAGGAAGAAATTAGATAATTAGAGAGCCAAGAGCTCCAGTGAGGAAACACTCTGCTAGGAATCTCCAGAAAATTCACCGTGAAGTGTTTAAAGACAATGAGCAATAAAACATCTACTTGAGCCCAGCCCATGTTGCTCAGTGCTTGAACACTGACCTAGGAACTGGGGTGTGGGCTCTATCCCCAGTAGGGGTCATGCAAGATGTGGCTGATTGATGATTCTTTCTCATCATTGATGTTTCTCTCTCCCTCTTTCTTCCTCTCTGAAATTAATAAAAATATATTTTAAAATGTTTTTTAAAAAATGAAACAAAAAAAATTTACTTGAGAAGATCCAATGATTAATTCCAAAGGCAAGGACCCTGACAGAGCAACTCGTTTCTAAGAAAAATTACAGTCTTTCCAAGAAACCGAAGACTAAAGTTGGAAACTGCAGTTTGGGATCTGTTTCTGATATGGAGAGCATTACTCTCAGAATCACATGGTGATACTCAGAGGTGAAAATGAGATTCACCTCAAGGATAAATAAAAATAACCTTCAAAGAAACAAAGCAGTCAAATTAATAGAAATCCAGTGTACAGCTCATTTATATTTTCTACCAAATATATCAATGTGTCACGTAGATAAGGACACAATATATAAATAGTAATATACATATTTATAAATGAATGTATCTATCTATAAGTGTTTATCTTTTTGGAGCATGTAATCTTATTAATAAAACGGAATATGCCAATCGAAGGTTAGCTCATACATTAGACATCCGATAATGAGGCAACAGGTTAAAATGTTGTGAAGATAGGGACTATCTCTTAATGAATCTCTAAATCCCTGGACATACACATGGTACTATGGCCATGGAGATCATCACCAGTGTTGTTCTTATCAATAAATACACTACTTAAGCACTCATTTTATTTTCACAAAGACCCTATGAGATAGATTCTAGAATTATCCACATTTTACCAATTAGGAAACAGAGTAGTTGAGTAACCGACAAGGTTACATAGGAAATAAATTATAAAATCAATGTTTAAAACCAGGCAGACCAACATGAAAAACTAAAGCCCTTGACCCTACATGTAGGTTGGGAATCATCTATCCATGAATATATACCCTATAAATATGTATTGTATAAATGAATACAAGTAACATAGCTGACAGTATATCTCTTTGCAGGCCAACACAGGGTTTGCGGTGGGCAGTGTTTGCACTAAAGATTACCTTGGCGAACAGTACTCTTCTGTTCTATTGCATCTTTAAACCAACCAGAAATATGTAAAGGCAGTTTCCTGTATAAATGCAGGTTTGAAATCGGAAGTCTAGCAGACTTTCCCAAGCAAGTTCCCAACCCGTAGTGTCTTGTGTTTTGAAATTTGGGAGGAGCCACTAGTGCTGAGTTACAGTGGAAGACTACTGTAGTTTTTGATGCTCAGTATACTTCTTATGCATTCATTCAGCCACTCAGCCACTCGCACACCCATTTATCCATCCGATCAGTATCGCTTGCACACGTTGTAGGAGTCAGGTACACTGCCAGGCATTGAGGAGGACACAATGGAAGTATGCTTGTTTGCTGATCAGACTGGGTACTGCATCAATGTTTGATGAATGCTGAATAAATGTTTAAGTGGATGGAAAAATCCCTTACTCTCTGAGCTTTTTTCCTTCATGTGCAAAATGAGAGGACAGGATAAAGAATTTTAATATATCACTTTTATGACTTCATGGTTTTGTGTGTTTTTTCTTTTGAGGCGAGGGGTTATTTGTTTAAATATATTTTTATTTATTTCAGAGAGGAAAGGAGTGGGAAAGAGAAATAGAAACATCAATGATGAGAGAGAATCATTGATCGGCTGCCTCCTGCTGGTGATCTAGCCCCCAATGCAGGCATGTGCTCTGACCAGGAATCTAACCATCACCTCCTGGTTCAGTGTTCGACACTCGACCACTTAGCCACCCAGGCCTATGACATCATGCTTTGATTCAATGGTGAACAAAAAACTACTAAAAATATTCAGCATGGAGGTGTGAGACAGAGAGTGATTTGAGAGCGATTATTAATCAAGATTCTTTTTGACAAAGGTTTGCTACATGAATCAGAAAGAGAGGTAGAGTCAGAAACAAGCAGAGAAAACCAGCTCCCTACATATGTACGGACGCTGGAAGCTGGTCAAAGAGGAGCCTAAGGGGTCGTTAAGGCCAAGCATGGAGAGAAAAATACACATTTAACAGAGTTAAATATGTCTGAAGGTTGGTAGGTAGGATTGCAAGATATATCTGCAAACATCTTTATGACTGCAGCTCTGCTGCGGTACCAAGTTTAAAGGATTTTATTTTACTATTTATGGCTGTATTGCCTTGTCCTGACTGCCATATTATTAGATCACCAGATTTTTAAGTTCAGGAACACGATCTCAAAACAGAAATGAGGACAAAGAGGTCCAGACCAGGAAGCAGGTGGTGCAGAGTAAAGCGGAGGAAGCATGTTCTAATTTATCCACATAGTTTTATATTTTACATTAAAGTACCCTTGCATTCTAAACTCACCATTAGACTCCGAGCTTTGTGGCAGTGTGGGCTGTTAGATAAATGTGTGTCTGAAAGCACTGTAACTTATTAGTTAAATGAATGTGTGGTTTCTGAGTTTGTCCTGGATTGCTCTCTTGTTGTTTGGCTTGAATTT
Organism: Myotis yumanensis; assembly: GCF_028538775.1. Classification (NCBI taxonomy): domain Eukaryota; kingdom Metazoa; phylum Chordata; class Mammalia; order Chiroptera; family Vespertilionidae; genus Myotis; species Myotis yumanensis. Next base: position 4,046,214 of record NW_027223768.1, read on the forward strand.
AGAGAGAGAGGGGGGGAAAAAAAAGATGTGGAATGATCAAGAGAAAAGGGCCTTGATAGATGAAAATGTTTCCGATGCAGAAAGGGTGACTCCAATAGAAATTTTATGAACCAAGTGAAATGGATATAAGATCCTTTGAAATGTGGCCATTATGTAACCTGGGAAAGAATTCAAGAAACTTGCAGATTTGGTAAGAAAAACAACACCGTGCCATGACTGCTAATGCCCGTTCCCCAAGCTAAAGATAGTTTCTAACCCTATGACTTTGAAACTGAGGAAGACCCAATGAATCCATTGCAAGCGGGCTGATGTTCTCATGCCATATGGTCAGCCTCAGAATCCCAGCTCAGCCCAGCTGGTGTGGCCCAGTGGTTGAGCCTTGACCTATGAACCAGGAGGTCATGGTTTGATTCCTGTTCAGGGCACATGCCCAGTTATGGGCACGATCCCCAGTGTGTGGCATGGAAGAGACAGCCGATCAATAATTCTCTTTCATCGTTGATGTTTCTATTTCTCTGCCCCTCTCCGTTCCTCTCTGAAATCAATAATAAAAATATATATTTTTTAAAAATCCCAGCCCAAGTGCTCGCTTCGGCAGCACATACATAAAAATTGGAAGGACACAGAGAAGATTAGCATGGCGCCTGCGCCAGGGTGACATGCAGATCTGTGAAGTGTCCTGTAGTTTTAGTGTCAGGTCATGAGATTTAACATTTGAGGGCAACGAAGCAAGTCTTCCCAGTGCAGGAGGCTCTGAGTCTGCTCCTTACGACTCTTCATCTTCTCTGTTTGCCCAAACACTGCTTTCACTCATGGTTGCTTGTACAAATCAATCTGATTTTGCATTATTCAAAACAATTCCAGCTTAACACTACGGTGTCGGGTGAATTTCCCGCCAAAATATAAGATGGCGCGGGCAATTATTTAGGTTTCCCGCGCAAAATCAGAGTTAGTTTAAGATACCTATTACCCCAATGGGTATGAAACGGTTCGCATACGCAGGTAGGTATCTTTGTGAACGGCAAACAAACAAATATTTGGTAATACGCAGTTACAATCGGCCCGAGTTTACACGTTTCCCGCACTCCACCGCAAATCTATATGAACCGAGTTAGGACGGCTCCCGCGGAGTACGCGCAATTCACGCGAGCCGACCTAACTCGTTTCCCGCAATCCAAGTGTTAAAACAGTTGAGTTTACATGGGCAAGGGTAAAGGGTTAAAATATTCTGAATGGAATGCACACATATAAAAGAGAGACAAAGGACGAGTGGGTAGTGGCTGTTTTGATTGGACATAATCCCTTTTGATGGGCCCTCCTATACATCAGGGCTTGGTCAGCTGCGTTTCTCAGACTCCCTATCAGTTGTATTCTAAATGGAAATTAGATTCCTCTGATCTGATGTGTGCATGCGAGACTGGGAAGCAGGAATGGAGTGTGAGGCTTTGGCATTTGATGATGATGTCCGCAAACGCTGACATATTAGCTTTCCTCCCGCCGTGACCCGTCCGTGGCTTTGAGAAAGATGGGGGACGATGTGGCAGGGAAGTGACAGCTGTTACCTCCTGGGACTGGAGGAAGGTCTCTGACTCAGTTTCCAGTGGAAGCCACCTGCAGCCCCAGTCTGAGGCACAAGCACAGCTCTCCAACTGGCCTTGGGAATGCAGCCCGAAGTGAGTTCTGGAAAGTCAGCCTCTTGCTGTCCTCTGACTGATTTTTTAAAGAAACTAATTTCCTGTGTTTAAACATTCTTCATTAAGATGGATAGAATGGCTTCAGTCTCCTGCAGCTGAATTTCAACAGATCTATCAATGACTGGAGAGTCTGCTGTGGCCCGGCATTTGCTTCATGTCTTGATTTTTAGTTTGTTTGAGTTGCCTTATTTCTGCTCTTTCAATAGGTTTTCTGGTTTTGTTTTGTTTTGTTTTGAGACTGGAATAGAGAAAAAAGGAACTGGAATATCGATGTCTAGTCAAGAACCAACCTCACAGTAGCAGTAATACCTTTGAATTACAGTGCGCTCACATCAGAAAAAAAAATATATATATATATATACATATATATATATGTATATATATATATATATATATATATATATATATATATATATATAGTGTCCCCAAAATGTATACAGTACTAAAAGCTGACAGCTCAATTGATGTTTCCTTATTTTCAGGTTTAACCCATTGGAATTGATAATTATTCAAAGTGTGTATACATTTTTGGGGACACCCCATATATATTTGCAGAAATAGATGGATAATATTTAGCATGCTAGTCATCCTCTCATTTAGACACCTTCATAAGGAGTCATTAGTTAAGTGACTGGGTGAAGTTCTCTATTTAAAATTAGAACAAACAAAGCTTACCTTCCCATCTACCAGTCACTGTGCTGATAGATTTGGGTTCTTGTTCAAATGAGAACCAGGAGGCACATTTCTAGAGAATTTCCTGTGTGGAAAATTAATAGCTAAACAGGCCGCGCTGGGCTGGAAAACAGTGTCGCTTGCAAAAAGCAAACACACTGGAATAAGATGAAACACGTGCTCAGGAGGAGCTAACACTGCCTTGCCATCCCTCAGTTTCTAGGGAAGTAAATCAACATGCGCCAGTGCCCGGGAAAAGCTCCATGGTGGTGAACTACAGATACAAATATATATCCAAAACCTGAAGCAGGTTCGGAAAGACCGGACATTTTGATGAAGAACATTCCATCCGAAACACAAAGACGGAAGGTGACATTTTTGAGTTTATATGCGCATGCAGGGCAGCCCTTGAAAACCACTGAGCCTTGTCCCCAGGACCCTGCCCAGCTGTGCTTCTGCCCCAGGGTCACATAATCTGGCTCTGATGAATGAAGCTCAGTGTCATCCTTTACCCTTCCTGCACACCTTTTATGAAATTGACTAGCTACTTGGCCCGTTTGCCAACAAATACACTGTATTTTTTCTCTCTCTGCATTTTTCTGAACGGTAAGGAATAAAAGACTCAAGGTTGATTAGGTCCAGTTAGAATTTTAAAAATGAAATGAAAGCAGAATAAAGAACAGAGATTATTCCATTGCCTTTCTCATTGTGGTCATCATTGAGAAAAACAAAACACGATTATTTAGAGTCTTGAAAATACTTCCATGTAAAATACCAGAGGAAATATGAGGAAGATTATGGACAACTGTTCTCTAAGGAGAGTCCACCCCGATTCAGCAAAGTTCAAAACTTAGAAAGGGATTTCAGTCCTGAGCTTCTCCATTTTCCATTGCTAGGGGAAATCTGAGCAGGGTTTTCACGAAATGCAATGAAGTGTCCCCGAGAAGAAGGCTGACCTGCACCAGTGGGGAAGCTGCGTTGGTGAGCTGGCTCTCCGGAAGCCTGTGAAAGTTGGGGTCAGCTCATCACAACCACCAGGAAGCAGTTGTCCGTCATCAGTGAGAACCTGAGCAACTGTCCGGGCCAAGCAGGCTGCGCATAAAATTTAGTGAAGCATCTTAAGGATTTCTTTTCTTTTCTTTCTTTTTAAATGTTGAAACAATACTATGCACATAGCATTTTAATGGTTCCTGTGTGATTTCATTTTTGTCTCAGGAATTCCAGTATTCATTTCACATCGGTGTAGTCAAAGTTTTTGTAAGAGGAGGAAGAAATCGTACACTGGTAGGGAGGTGATGTATTTTCTATCAGGATTTATGAATCCTTTCATATGCACTCCCCAATGTGTCTGGGAACACTGACACATCTGTGTCTATCCACTTTGGCACCTTCAGTAATTCATAGACTCCTTGACTCGGAGGCCAAGTCTTATTCACCTTCAGTATCTCCCCTGGTATTGAGCTCATAGTTGCATCCACTAAGAGATTATTGATTACCTGGTTAAAAATAACTCATGCAGGGCATATGAAAGAAAAGCAGTTTTCAGCAAGTTGAATCTAGACTTTTGTCTCATTCTCAAGTGGTTACTAAGATAATAAAAGCAACTATTCCTTCTGATCTCCATTTAAACATCATTCGTCAGGGGAAAAAAATCACTGATATTCATCCACCACCCTCAACCCTCCCTATGACTACCCATCCCCAGGCCCAGCAATGTCTGGTCGCCCTGTCTTCACTTACAAACTTCACCTCAGCCTGCCAGTTCCATTTAATTTTGTGGTTACTTCATTTATGTCTCCTTTACCACATTTTACTACAATAGAGTTTGGGAAATAGTATCATTTTTATAGGCATTATACACATATAGGATCTGGGTCAGGAGAGAAGGGGGGAGGGAAAGAGGCCTTCAAAGGTTATTCTTTATAACAACAACTTTATGTAAGCTTATTTTTAATTATAGTTGACGTACAATAATATATTAATTTGCAGTGTGCAACTTAATGATTCAACATTTCTATATCTTACAAAGTGATCAGCACTACACCCACCGGCCACCATACTCGGTTATTAAGATACCATTGTCTCAGTTCCCTAGGCTGTGCTGAACATGACATCCTACTGACTTACTGTAATAACAACACGGAGTCTTTACTGATTGAATCTGTCACCTGGAGCCCATTCCTCCTCTTCCCACCTCACCCTCCCACTTTGACCAAAGAATGCATTTAGAAGACAGTCAGTTGACCAGGTTGCGAGGTGCGGTTCGTGGAGAGGTTTCACTCTGTACCTGTGGTCATGAGGTCAGGTCCATAACATAAAGTGAATGATGCTGAAGACTTGGTTACGGTCCAGACCATGTTTAATATTGGTCCTGCCCAAGGGTCTGTGGAGCACTGACTCCTGGTTTGCGTTGCTCTGTGGTAGCAGTCCCCAAGGGGAGCTGTGGAGAACAGCAGCTCTCACCCAGCACGCCGCGCACAAGCTTGTGGTGGTCCTGCTTGTGTGGGAGACGCTCATACTTCTCTGCATGAAGACCTCCCCAAGCCTTTCAAATATTCATGTCATTGCGATTTTTCCAAGAAGAGAAATCAATACACAGCATTTGCCAAACCTATTCGAACATTGAAGATTAACAATTTTACTTTACGTTATCTTTGAAACAGAGAATCATGTCCCTCGGAACTAGCACTTCGCTGGACGTGACTGTTGGCCCTGATGCCCAGGTTCATGTTCACAGCCAAACACTAGAGCCTTCCTACACTGTCCTTCAGTTCATGCCAGAAATGGGTAAAGAAGAAAACTGAGGCCGTAGACATCGTCTCGGATTCCACACTCGGAGTATTATTTTCATCATTTTATTACAAAGAACATGAGGTTGATAGGCTGCAGGCCCTGGAGACCTTTCCCCCATGTGTGAGGACGGATGTTTAGCATAAGGGACAGAAAAAAAATGGGTCGGGACAGCCTGGTCAAAATTTCAGTGAGGTTAGCACTTGTCACTCCTTCTCCAGAAAGAGCTAAGTTAGAAGTAACTGAATGTTAATCCTCCGATTTTACCAGCGTTTGGAAGAGGAAGCTTAGAAATCCATGTACTGATGTTAAAGCCGCAGTGTATACTGAGCTCCGGACCATATGCTCTGGTCTGTTTTCAGCTCTGGGCTCCACGTGCACGTGTCATCCATCCCCACAAGAAAGGCCACACATTCTGATGCCCCACCTCAAAGACTGCCCTTCACCTCTGGTCTGTTTCCCTCTTGGTCTCTATGCAGATAAGAAGCACAATGTTGTTTTTTTAATCTTCACCCAAGGATATGTTTATGGGGAGAGAGAGAGAGAGAGAGAGAGAGAGAGATATGAGAGAAACAATGACCAGACCAGTTCCTTCCATATGCACCCCAACCAGGATTCAATCTATAACCTAAGTATGTGCCCCCACCAGGAACCAAACCTATAACCCTTTGGTGTACAGGATCATGCTTCAACCAACTAACCTCACTTGGCCAGGGCAAGAAGCACAATGTGTTTTAGAGTTTTTGTTGTTATTTTTTAGCACTCCACTATTATTCTCTAAAAAATGTGTGCAAGGTTTTTAAAACACTTAATGAGGCCTGAGGGAGTTTCATTTCTGAAATCTCTGGTCTATTTGTATAGGTTAGTTGGAGGTAACTAACTAACTAGGCAGTTTCTTTAAGTTTTAATAACAAATATAAATAGGGCAAGTATATCAGGTAATAAACAGGGAGAAAAATTATACTGATTTATTTAGGCTTATAATACGTGTATAGATGCCAGGATTTTATTTTATTTATTTACCTATGAAAATAAATGGCAATAAATGACAGTTTGTGAATGACTTTGCACTTAACTGAAATGAAATTATGTAACTCAAATACTGAATAAACATTTCATTGTTATTAGAAATGGATTTGTAATATGTGATTAAAGATTCAATGATAATTCTTTCTAACTGAAAACAAAATATATAGTAGGTTGGGAATTATTTTAAATCAGGACAATTACTTTAAATACATTTTAACATCAAATTTAGAGGTGTTAACTTAGGGTGATGCCATTATTTTTTTCAAGTTACTATATTTTATTATATTTTTCATAGTTATTTTGAGACACCTCTCAGAGGTGTGAATCTTCGGAATAGGGTCTCATATGAGTTATGATTCTCACACATTGAGGGCAACTCCATAGCTCTCCAAACTTGGTTTTTGTTTTGTTTTCTTTCATCCCCATGAAAAATTGGATTTTGCCTTTATTTGAAAAGAAAACTCTATGGATATTTTTGGCAGGTGAAAATAAGTTTGTTTGTTTGTTATCTTGTAGAATACATGTCCACTCCAAGGTTAACCAGCCTTGACACATTCACTAAATATATGGTTATGACGTTAAGACACCACCATAGGTTGTTGTACCTTGAACTCGAACCTGTCTCCATCTAGGACTGAAGAGATGCTGCCTTGTTCCTTCCGGTTTTCATCTCATTCACCCTCTTCAAGTTTTTTTTTAACTGAAAGGTTTGGGGTTATCATTTTAAAGGGTCATCTGAAATATGAATTCTTAACTTTTACTATAATACTTGGTCCATTGTTTCAAGAAGTACATCTTTTTAGTTTCACTCGCTTTATAAACTAGAAGGGATGTCAGAAATGGTTTCCTACAGTTGAAATTCAGTTCTTAATTATTGATGATCTCCCATATAGATCAAATCCACTAATTTTTTTTCTTAATTCTCATTTTGGCCCCTCTTCTGGAAGTAAATGAGGAAAAGAAATGTAGGTTACTCTTCCCACTTTATAATGAGAATAATCATAGCAAGATCTTTCACGAAAGGAAAGGATGCAATGACAAGACTATGACACAAAAGGCATGCAACCAGTAGGTAAATGCATGTAAGATTTCACAACAAAAGTGAGCAAATGGTCTTCAGTAGCTGCTCTTCGCCCTGGAAGAAGTTTAAATTCAGCAAAAGCAAAAAGAAAAACATACTAACAAACAAAAAACAGTTACCAGAAGTTCTAGAAGGATCTATTTATAAGAATTCCCTGGCAAGAACCCTGAAAAAAACCGCCTTTATAATAGAATTCCATTGCTGTTCAACATCCAGTTTGATCAGATTTTGAGCCTTGCTACTAAGAATATGCTATATTAGCAAAGCATTAACTTTCAGAAAAAGAGCTAAGGATTACAGAAAAGGAGCTTGTTAAACTGCAAGGATGGAGACACATCTGTCTATAAATGAAGTTGACTGCTCTTGGGCTCTCTATAAACAGAAATTGACACAAAGGCTAACGGATTTCCAGTCCTAGCTTCACTGCTGAGGTTGGGAGCAGCTATCCCAACAGCCTCTATCCCAGATGTTTAAAAAAGTCATATTCATATGAAAAAGGGATCTTTTCTTTTAGCTTATAAATACTTAAGAGCTGTGATGTAAATTTCTATCTAAAACCATAGAGAAGAGGCAAATTGTGCAAGCAATTCTGTTTATGCAACTGTCCAGATTCCATTTATCAGGCTTTGTTTTCCTGCATGCATGCCAAAAAATATATTTCTTCAATTATTAAAAGCAACAGCAAGGTTTAGATAGCTCTGGAGTCATTTTAATGTGGGTATTTAAAGAGGAAGACTGGCAAAGCTTTAAATAGTAGGGGAACACACCAATTAACTAGTCAGCATTACCTTCCTTTGGAACTCTAAATAGGTTTAATTATTCAATAATTTATATTCATAGAGCAGCTTTAACTTTAAGCAATTATATAAAGAAAAAAAATGGGATTGTCTTCTTAGGCATCCTGGACCTCAATGAAAAGGAACTAGAAAACAAACATACCTTTATTCAGCCAACATGCAAAAATAATACATTTTTTTTCTAAAGGAAAGGCCTTCAGAAACATACATTTTTTGCTTAAGATTTTTGAGTCATCCATGACTCAGTGATTTCTTTAGTAACACAGGTCCTTTTCCATCCTTTCCTACGATTTCACTTTGTAGCACATGGACAAGCAAATCACACCATTTGCCTTAGGTATGCAGAAAATAGAAGCCAGCTCTCATTTCCGATAAAACGAGCACTGGTGGAGTTTGTTAGATTTGACAATTTTTTTTGTAACTTCCACAATATTAGGTGTATTACAGGGGAAGTACCCAGGGAGAGGGTGCGTGGCCCAGGTTTCTGGCTCTTCCTCGGCCATGAGGGCTCCGTGCGGCTTTGTTGGTTTGGGGAGAAAGGCCAGAGCTTCCCGCCAGGCTCCTGGCGGAGCGAAAGGGCGTCGGTGGGTCCACGTAGCAGCTGCGAAAGCTCAGGCTCAGAAGTGGCATTTGTCTCTGCCACTCACACTTCCTTGGCCACATCAGAGCCGCAGCAATGCTTGTGAACACAGGTTGGAAAAAGACAGCCCTATGATTAGGGGCCTGGCAAGTGACTGGGCACCACCATATGCTCTTGGTCACAAATAATCCCCCCTTTTAGTCACTTTTCCTCCCTCCGATACACTCACTCCCCCCACCCAATCGTGATCAAAGTGGGAACCCCAGGATCTCACACTAATATCTACCCGGATCCATAGCAGAACTTACCTGGGCAAATGGTGCAAGGGGCCATGCTGTGGGAAGTGTCCCTTGACGAGTAGTAAGAAATTCTTTCTTGGGATAGCGGATCTGTTCCTCGGGCTCCTTCCTTGGTTTATTGCTCTGCATGGCTCTCTGTTTATCCCTGGAGTAGCCCTTACTTATCTGTCATCATTCTTGGCTACGGATAAAGAAAGCATTAGAGACTAGGCCCCCCTTTGGTGCTGAGCAACTTTCTTATCCCCCTTCCTGCCCAGAGAAGGTGAGAGGCCAAGGACCTGTGTCGGCACCCAAGGAATCACACTCCAGGTGGTTCATCCGGGTGGCTGCTGCCCTGGAAACAGGACTCTCAAGTCCGGCTCCATCTCTTCACTTCCCATCGGCAGCAGGTGCAGCCACACCCATGACCGGCTTCCAGATGCTTCTGGCTCTGGACACCTCCTCTGGGCCATGAGCTTATGGGGCACAAGTAGGAAAGACACACCTCTGTTGTTTTCTTTCCCCCTTGGTCCATCTTGTCAACCTTAAGAGGTTTCCTAGGTGGCCCTTTAATACTTTCGGAGATGTTAGAATCTGCAAAGAAATGCCTCTAAGTGATTTTAAACTGCTTTTGAAAATTTATTTAAAGCAAATCTCAGCTTTATCTTTTACTAGTTATTTTTGAGAAACAGTTGCCTCTGTTACCCTGTAAACCCCAGGATTTCTGGGTTCACTGAGCCCCTCAGGGGATTCTTTTCCAGGGTCTTTGTGTTTCACGGAGCCTTGCCAAGCACGGCCAGTGTCCCTGGCACACACAAGGACCCTTCCGCTCCACCGCGATGTGGCCTGAAGTGACCGACATACTCAGAATGCTCGCTTTCTTCCCAGAAGTTGCAGGGATGGTTTTATCAGATGCCTCCCAAATGCATAACATAGGTCTCCATTTCTCCAGCCTCCGCTAACAAAGCCCTGGCTGCTAACTGCTGAGCCATCTCACCAGTTTTAGTATTTTTATTAGACTAGCCACCACCTTCTAGGAGCCATTTGTGGGTCAGCTTTCAATAGGTTATGCTGTGGGAGCGAATAAGCTGCAAATGTTAGCGGGTTACGTCAGCTAAGGTGTGCATCTCGCTCTCCTTCTATGCCAGCTCTGGGCCGGCTGTGACTTCGCCCCAATGTCTTTCTCTCTCTGGGATTTAGGCCAGAGAAGTAGATCCTGCCTGCGACATAAGATTCCCACAGAAAATGCATTGGGACGAAGACGTATTAGGCGATGGTTTCATGCACATCTTCTTCTACAGACTAGAAGCTCTTTGGGCTGGGCTATGCGTGCCTTTTACGCAGCACATTCTAAACAAGTGTGTGTGAGACACGTAACTAAATCAACGGCCCTGGGACTTACTGGCAATGAAAAGGAGAAATGTATCACACTTCTCTGGGACAGATAAGGATATCGATAATCATGAGCTAGAATAAAAACCAGGGAGTGTGAAACGTTTGGTTTTGAACCTAATTACCTAAGCACTGTGCGAAGGAGACCATCCCCTTAACTTGGTCACAGCCCTATCTATTCAACAAGGATTTCATTGAGCACCTCCTATGGACCCGACATCCCGAGGGGAACGAGCCAGCATCATAGATTTTACGTTTACAGGAATCATGTTTATCTCTTTCCTTTTGCTTTTTATTACAAAAGTCACAGGCAAGGACACCTTTTTTTTCTTAAAGGCGCAGAAAAGGATCTTGTAAGGATGGACCAGCTGCAGCAACATCTTTGAATACTAAGGGCATCTGCCTCCACGGAAGATGCTGAGGGGTTTGCGCCACTATTATTTATAGAGTAACCTCGGAGGATAGGAACCCGACAAGGAAGCCAGGGGTGATACAGATCTAAATATACAGCAGTTCTATTCTAAACTTTTCCTTTCAGGAGGTGCTAAATAGGAACATGTGTATGCTTACATTCTAGGCCTCCGTTATGTAACCTGCAGCACTGCCCTTAATTTTTCTTCCCGGTCTCCCCTAAAAACCACTCCAGTCAGCCATCTGGAGGGGCCTTGACGTTGGGGCTGTGGGAAGCTGTGATTTTTGAAGATGGCATCCAACCGGGGGTCCTAGTTGCTGTCTTGAAGTTGGATGAGGAGGGAGATGGATGAGGACACGGCTGGCTCTTTCGGGGAGAAGAAAGAGGCTAAGCAGAAACTGACAAAATCAAAGCTTTTTTAAAGGAACTTTGTTTCCTATTCAAAGAAAAAATAAGCTTTCTAAATGTTATTTCCAAGATTGAAAAAGTTGTTTATACTTAAAAAAAAAAATGATATTTCTGGTTTGCATGGCGTTAATTTCCAGAGAGGGATGTCCACGTTACTCATCTTTCTCTCATATCTCTTAGGGGAAATTATGTAAGGATCTTCCAAACATCCCTCAGACTACTAGGTTGGCAAAAGGGAATATGTGAGTGAGCGCCTTTATTTTCATTAACAAAATCTGGGGGGAAAAATGAAAATGAAAATTCCGCTTGTTCTATAAATATAGAGGTGCGCAAAAGTATTTACAATTGTGAATACGTGAAACACAGAGTTTATTCTTTTGTTATTGTTTATAAATTCTTATATTATTTTCCATACAAACAACTATAAACCTACTTTTGCCCACCCAACATAATGATGATAATTTTCTACTAGAGGCCGGTGCACGAAATTGTGCACGGGTAGGGTCCCTAGGCTTGGCCGGCGATCAGGGCTGATCCGGGCCTTCCTGCTGCCAGCTGGGGCCCCCCTTCCCCGGCTGCCGGCTGGGACCTTGCTTCATTCTGTGCTGCCCCCTGGTGGTCAGCGCACGTCACAGCAAGCAATCAAATGCCTGGTCTCCTGGTCAAACTCCCAAGGGGACAATTTGCATATTAGGCTTTTATATATATGGGGTTATATTACCTTTTTAAAATATATATATTTTTTATTGGTTTCAGAGAGGAAGGGAGAGAGAGAAAATCAATGATGAGAGAGAATCATGGATTGGCTGCCTCCTGCACGCCTCCTCCTTGGGATCAAGCCTTCAACCAGACATGTGCCCTGACCAGGAATCAAACCATGACCTCCTGGTTCATAGGTCACTCAACCACTGAGCCATACTGGTCGGGCTTCCCTTTTTTATTGCTGGCACCAAGGAGTTAAGCTGTAAGAACAATAAACAGTTCAGGCTGAAAGTGCTAGAACATGAAGGTGGGAAACTGTGAACTTGGCTGAGTTTTTTCTCTCGCTTCCTTTTGTCACCTCTAGCTTTGCACTTGCGGGAATGTAGAAAGATACAGGAGAACATTTTCAACAGACATTTACAATGCACTTTAGGTCATCAAAATAGTTGCAAACACCCTGTCCATCTATGTTGCCCAACAGTAGGACATGTGAATAAGAGTGGGGTGTGAGTAGGAAAAGAGCTTTTGCTCATATTTCATTTGAAGTGTAAAGAGATCCTTAAAAAGCCATATTGTTTCAGGAACTATTGTCATGTATATACTAAGGCATTACTAAAGAATTTCTGGTAAGAAAAACTGGGATAGGAAATACATCAATCAATTAGATCTAGGTGTTAGGCCTGCCATACCAGATGCCCCAAATCATGTGCTTAAACATCTATAAATCACAGTTATCTTATTTGATATTTTTATAATATACAATCATTTTACATTGAATTTTCTTCCAATAAGTGGGATGACCTTCAGTTCTCTGCCTCCTGGGTTGCAGTTCAGTTTCTCATCTGTGGGAGCCAGTTTTAATGTGATCTCTCCTGCCAGGCTGAGCAAGGGGCTACGTGCTCATCACTAATGACAGGAGCCTGGGTGGTTCCCCTGAAAGAGGAAGAGGAGGCAGTGGACAATGTTGAAAGACCTGGATCAGCAGACCGGCTGCAGAACGCCTCAGGGTTGCCCCACTGCCCATCTGAAAGGGCAAGGACATTGGGGGATCTGAGCTCCAACTTCCATTTATCACTGGACTCCTCCCATCCGGAGTGTTAACCTCTCAGCCTCCCCAGGCTTGTGTGTAAAGTGAGGAAAAGTCTCCAATCCCAGAGGCCCAGGGCCCCCAGGAGACACCAGGAGCCTGTGCTGGGGAACTGCAGGAGGGTCTGGCTGGGGTACAACACAGCCTGTTCCTCTGAACTGGTCAGTTTCCAGGAGTTGACTCAGGAGGATGCACAGACCAGGCCGCTGGAAGGAGGAGCATGCTACCTGGGTTCTTCTTCCACATGTTTATTTAATTCTTTTTTTTTTTTATTGATTTCAAAGAGGAAGGGGGATGGAGAGAGAGAGAGAAACATCAGTGATGAGAGAAAATTATGGATCAGTTGCCTCCTGCACGACCCACACTGGGGTTCGAGCCTGCAACCCTGGCCTGTGCCCTGACTGGGAATCGCACCGTGACCTCCTGGTTCATAGGTCGACGCTCAACCACTGAGCCATGCTGGCCGGGCAACCCCAGGTTTATGTAGACATGGGACTAATAATAACCAACTCCAGAGGCCGCAAAACTATACTTGCCATTTAAAGTAATAAGAATCCACAAAAGCACAGACATGTGCCATGCGTTCTATATAAAGTACCTGCTTTCTTAACTCCCTCATATACTTCCCTGTGTGAATAACAGCCTCTCGCAGCTCAGAATATTCTAAACGCAATTAGCTTGCTGCACTCAACTAAGTGCCCTAGTTTTGCACAAAGCAAAGCTTTGATTGCTAGTTCAACCCAAACCCACATGCCTGTGGACATCATCTACAGTGTCGCGCTCTTCATAAGTACATTCCATTCTAGTAATGATTCTTCATATTTGGAAAACATAGTGATATCACATCTGTTTATTATATATTAAAAAAGTAGACATTGGGAGGTACTAAGCTAGGGGGATCCCTCCCTGGAAAACTGGGGTAGGGGTAGGGGGCGCCCAAAAGCTGGGTTCGGGATATGCAGTGCCTGGGCTTGGAGCCTGTCTCTGTCACTTCTTGGCTGTGTGACCTTAGGAAATTACTTCACCTCTCTGTGCCCCACTTCTTTATCTGTCCTCATAAAACCTTTACAGATGGAAATGAAATAATACTTACAAAGTACTTAACATATGCCTGGTCCATGGAATAAGCAAACCCATTCAAGTTGACTTATTATGTATTCTTGGAGTAAGCACTCAGCGATGCTCTGGGTTTTTACCAGTTTTTACTTGAACTGGAGTTTCTGCGTTGATGCCATTTACACTTACTGCTTTTACACAAAATATATTTCGGTCCTTATCTGTATTATAGGCAAAATACCAGGAATGTGAATGAAACATATAATCTTTGTCTCAGGTAAACTCATTCAGAAGATAAAGTCCTCAAATGACTATGTGGATAGTAAAACTTGGATACCAAAGCTGTGCATAGACACAAGAAATGAAAACAATAGGCCAATAGCACTTATATATATATGGATACAAAAATGATAAACAAAACAGTAGAAAACCAAACACATCAATGTGTTTACAGACACATATAAATGCATGTATCTATATGTAAATGAGAGACATACATATGTATGTACGTTTATAATTTTAAGCCAGCTACAGTACACATTGACTAACTTAAAAAAAGAAAAAAGATATGATCGTCCTGATAAATAGACATCAACAACAACAGAATTTTTAAAAATGAATGGTCTACAACTTCATTTCTTAGCCCAGAATTTGAAGTCCATATAACACACTTAGCCTCCTGGCACCTTCTGGGTTCTGTGATAGAAGCTAGAAGGCTTATGGGGATGGAGACCCAGTTGTTGGCCTTACGGTCCCCTAGTCTCAAGGGGAAGTGCACTGTCTCCTCATCGTAACTTGGAGATCCTTGGGCGAACAGCAGTGTTTGCTGTCTGTGTACCGACTTCAGGAGTGTTGCTCCCCCGTAAACTCAGTTGCTATTCTCAGGCGACACTCCAGTTATAAAGAGTGAAATGTTCAAGACAATGAATGACCATGACGCTGACTAAATTCATTTTTTTCAGATTTTCTGGTGCAGTATGATATAGGGAGAGGTTAGTCAATTTGATGGGGAATTAAGAACAGGACTCAGATATGACCAGCACAAAGGAATCATCTCTTGATCGTCTTTTACTTCCAAAGCATATCATCACCATTTATCCCCTTATTACTTCCCCCTCTTCATATAATTCCTTTGATAACACCTTAAGTATGTTAGCAGGGAACCGAGACGAAGAAGGCATAAATGATTTACTGGATTTGGGCATGAATTTAGTACTCTACAGCAGAAAAGCAATATACAAATAGTTGCATGTTCTTTTAAAATAGTAAACATGCCATTGATTACCTTTTAGAGAATACCTTTGTATATGAACTATAATTCTGTATATGATCTTTAATAAATTAGAGTAGAATGCTACAAATAAGCAAAATGAAAAGAAACACAAAACTGCACCGTTCCTTAAGCATTTATAATGACCAGAAAATCAGAGCGAGAGAAAAATAAATGACTATGGATGTAGTAGCAGTAGTAGCTTTTTAATTTTTCCAATTTCAAAATCATTCTTTTTTGGCTGTGATCCTCATTTTTGTGAACTTAACATTCCTTTAAAAATTACTGACATGCATGTAAGCATACCATGATTTTTCTTAATTAATGGAATTATAGCTGAAAAGGCACAGAAATTCATGGAAAGGCAAAAAGGAAAGATCAATTCTAGGCTATTTTCATTTTTATTCTTAGCAATGGCTAACATTAATTGGAGACTTTGATTAATGCTCAGTGTAGACTTACTCTCAAGAAAAACCCACAACATTCTTTCCTAGATAAAGGCTAGCCATTGCATGCTGCCCAATTTTATCTGCCACATTTTTATATTAAAATCATAATTTTTCAGGATCCCTTAACTTATTTGGGTTTAGTTTTATATTTGTCAAACTCCACTATTAAGTAGGAAATAGAAGAGCTAAATTGTTATGAATTTCTAAAGAAAGGGGGCTTTCTGATATGATGATTACAGATAGCATTATTGGATCTTGGTCTTCGGATTTTATATAAGCCAGTTGGAAATGACACATTATGTGTCTCCGTAATAGTAACATTCATTTCTTGCCAAGATTGGGCATGAATAGATTTTTGTGGTATATGTTAGAATGTGTGAATTTTAAAATTATGTTTAGAACATAGACTGAGAGTTTATAAAAATGGCAAAAACTAGAGCAAATGTGTCTACAAAGTTATTTTACTTATTTAGACCATTTCTGTCTCTCGGCTATATTTGATGCAGTAGTTAAAGCTTTATAGTTCAATAGTCTAGATAAGTCTACCGTTGGCTTTTATGGCACGTAAATATAGAGCATCGTATTGGAAATCACATAACCGTTGTTTGCTCACTGTGGTGTACGGCCACAACTCTCAGTATTAATGAAATAAAATATTTATTATAGATCAGCTCCTAAGAGACCCGCGGCCTGTCCTGTGGAGCCACAAGGTCTGATTAAACACGAGAAAGGACATAGCATTACCCTGGGCTCTCAGACAGCTACAGACCCAGCTCATCTCCTTTAACAGCTTAGCGCTTAACGTCTGGAATATGTCCCCTGTTTGATCACAGCTTTGAAACAAGAGAAGCATATCTGAAAACTCAGCTACAAATCAATTCAATTTACTGTGTGTCTTTAGCTGCTAACCGGCGGGATAAAGCTCCTATTTATATAAAACACATACACATCAGTCAGCAGCGTGCTTTTACTTTGCCTCCCAATGAAATTATATGGCTATTTAACGGAATGATCATTCCAGGAGGGGGAATTTGAGACTCAAGATACTTTTGTTGAAAATAGATTGCTCTTGTTGACATTTATTCTTTGCAGTTCTGAGCCCCATTAATGGAATCCACCGCCTGAAATTGCATTCCTGGACATCTTTAACGTGCGTACAACTGTTCCGTTGCAAAGGGTATTTTTATAAAACCACACATCCTATGCATGCGTTTAAAGAGAGAGATGCTGTTCCTACCTTTGGGTCTAGCGAGAATATGATGCCCGTTTATTGAAGATCAGTTGGTTCTTCAGTCTGTAAACACCGTGCCATAGCCTTCAATGCCCAGGAGAAAATGTTCTTGATGTGAGACTGGAGTTGTCAAATCTCAGGAGCTGCAAGGCGGGAGGCAGGCAGGATCCCTAGATTTTGGACAAGATGCCGCAGCCGGCACTTCGGATGGTTGCCCAAGCCACTTTTACGGTGCTTGGAAGTTATTGTACCTCTCAGGGGAGGTTCTCAGAGTACTGGGGGCTGCTTCCCTTTGACGTTTGAAGTTTTAGTTCCAACAAGTGGGATCAAACACTGATGGGAAAGAGTGGACCAGGAAAGAGAGATGTTTTCAGAGAGGGCAACATTTTGATCCAATAAACTGGGCTGCCGCCCCCCCGCCCCATTTTCTATCAGGTAGTTATAGTTAAACATTAATTTGTCCAAAGCATGTGGCACTAAAAATTATCTCAGGCTCCACTTGACCTGGTCACCCAGTAAATGCACATGATATTAGGCCCATCGTTTTGTATGCTCATTTAAAAACACAGTAACTGGAAAGAAGCACATACTTACAATATCCATATTCGGTCCTCTCCCAGGTTCCTTTAGCCCAGGGCTAACATAGGAATAATACCAGCCTGGCAGAGCCAGAGCAAGGATCAGCAGCCGTGTATGTAAAATCTCTTGCACTGTGTTCATTGGAGGTGCTCAATTAGTGGTGATGAGTTTGTTTCTGCAAAAACCCTCAAACAGCAATGAAAAGGCAGAGGAGTGTGAACACCATCCCCGTTGTTCAGGTAGCTTGACATTCCGCGTGTCCCTTGATGGCTCTTCTACTAGTTTATGGAAGTACCTCTTCTGCCACGTCTCCGGTACCAAATGCTAACATTCTTCTCGTTTTATTCATTCGATGAATATTTAACAATGTCTGCAACGTGTCAGGTCCCGTCCTCAACACGAGTTACCAACAAGAGCAATTATGTTCCTGTCACTGTCGAGTTTCCTGCCAACTCAGTGGAGCCAGAGATAGGACTGCACGTCGGAGTACCGGCTTTGATAGCGAACGATCAGTAGCCACACCCAACAGTCAAAGGAAAGACAAGCATATTTTGGGATCTGACAAGTCTGCTTGGAAATCTCTGGCCTTATTTTGCTTGCATGCATATGGGGGGAGCAGGGGAGGAAGGACAGGATGAAACACTGAGGAGCGAACACATGGGGAGAGGGAGCCAGCCACGCCCCATGTACAGGAACTCATGGGACAGCAGAATTGAGAGGCATAGAGCAGACAACTGGGAAAATACTGTCACTGCAGAACATGGGGAAGCACCAATAATTAAGAAAATATCACTAATATTAACCTACTTGCCAAAATGAAACGAAAATAATAATTGAATGGCTAGCCCGGCCGGCGTGGCTCAGTGGTTGAGTATCATCTATGAACCAGGAGGTCATGGTTCGATTCCTGGTCAGGGTACATGCCCAGGTTGTGGGCTCAATTTCTAGTGGGGTGGGGGGGTGCAGGAGGCCGCCGATCAATGATTCTCTCTCTCTTTCTCCCTTTCCCTTTCACTCTGAAATCAATATAAATATATTTTAAAAAATAAAAAATAATAATTTAATGACTAATAATGAAAGTGTGCATTTGTAATTAATTCACTAAATGGGAGGTTGAATTAACCGCATCTGACTCTTCATGTCTATAAATGCATCTGTTGTTATGTGCTTTTACATATAGAAAAGCTTATTCTTTGGGTTGCCGATATTCATAAAAGTGGAAAATTTAAGTTCTGTGTCCTTTTTTTTAACTTAATTTTGCTTTGAACAATTTTTTTTATTATATAAGATTCAGTTACACAACATTATAGTCCAACAACTGTATATACAACAAAAGGGTCACACCAGAAAATCTAGTTACTATTTAACAGTTTAATTATAATCAAAATAAAATAAGCTCATATTTTTAAAACATAGAAATTTGATATGTTTGAAGATGCATATACATCCTTGAAACCATGATCACAATCAAGGTAGTAAATAGATCAACCACCCCTAGAAGTTTCCTCATATTCCTCTTCCATCCCCCCTCCCGGCCCCAGGCAGCCAGTCATCAGTTTTCTGTCAGTATGGAATAGTTTGCTTCCAGAACTTAAATAAACACAGTCATTTAAAATGTGCTTTTATGTCTTCTTTCATCCAGCATAACTGTTCTGAGATTTCCCCCATGCTGTTTTTAATCGTTCAGTGTTTTGTCACCGGGTACCATTCCTCTCTATGGCTATGTCGTGTTTGTTTATTGCTGTAGCTGTTGATAGACATTTGGGTGATTTTTAATTTTTGGCTTCTCTACATACAAACATGGTATGAGAATTCATATAATAGTCTCTGTGTGGACATGTGCCTTCATTCCCGCTGGGTACATAGCTGGCAGCCCAGTCGCTGGGTCGTTTGCTAGTTTTGATTTACTCTTTAAGAAACTGCGTTCCAGAATCGCATTTTCCATTCTCACCAGCAGCTGCTCCGCAGACCTGCCAGTCCTTGGTTGGGTACATCTCCTGAATTCTGTCTGTTCTTCTAAGTGTGGCCTGGTTCCTCGTTATGTTTCATTTTGCATTTCCCAGCGAGTCATTTTAAAAGTTTCCCCGATGCCTTTGGTAATGATTTGTCTGCCCATCTCTTCGTTAGGTTGTTTGTTTCGTGTGCATGTGTTTTGAGAGTTCCTTATATAATCTGGATATAAACCCCTTACCAGATAGGGGACTTGAAATTATTTTCTTCCGGTCTGTGGTGTCGCATCTTAAAGCTCCTAAATATGGGAAAGAAAACTGATGTAATGAAAGGAGAAGTAAGTCGTCCAGTGTTCCTGTAGCCTGCCCTAGCCCTTTCTCAGCCAGCAGAACAGTGCAGGTGATCATGGCAGGTGCACTGTACCTGAACATCATTGCCAGACAACTTGACCTATTTGACGTTCACAGAACACTCCACCCAATCACAGCAAAGTCCACATTCAACTCAAAAGTCACAGTATAGCCCTAGCCGGCTTGGCTCGATGGATAGAGCGTCAGCCTGTGGACTGAAGGGTCCCAGGTTCGATCCCGGCCAAGGGCACATGCCTGGGTTGTGGGCTCGATCCCCAGCAGGGGGTGTGCAGGAGGCAGCCGATCAATGATTCTCTCTCATCATTGATGTTTCTATCTCTCTCTCCTTCTCCCTTCCTCTCTGAAATCAACAAAGAAATATATTTTTAAAAATTTTAAAAAGTCACAGTACAGAATAGATCAAAACCTCTTCTGGCCCAAGTTGATTTTTTTAATACATTTAAAAATGTTCACTTTCTTCATAGGATATTCTCTGAACTAGGAATCAGTGACAAAAGCCTCCTCAAAAAATTGCAAAACCAGATGTGCAACCCTAAATGGCCCACAGGTCCAAGAAGAAATCAGCAGGAAAAGGGAACGTTGTCACACTGAATGACAATGAAAACGCCACTGTCAGTCAGAGGGAAATTTATGGCACTAAGTGGAAAGGAAGCAAGGTCACAGGTTAATGCCTCAACTTCACCTCAACAAATAGAAAAATTAAGGCAAACTCACTTCAAAGTGAGCGACCCAGAGAAAATGATAAAGGCCAGACAAAGCAAAAAACAAATGAACAGAAAACAGAGCAATAGTGAAAATGAACAGAACCAGAAGCGGTTTCTGGGACACAACATTGATAAAAACTTAGCCAGATCAGGAAAAAAATGATCAATATTAGGAATAACAGTGGCGACATTACAGTAGGTTCTACAGAGGTTAAAGGGGATGTTATGGACAATTGATAACAATGTATATTCATTAATTCAGTTAAAGTGGTCATGTTGCTTGAACGATATGCCATAGCTTCCTCAGGAAGAAATAGGTAATCAAATAGCCTGATGTCCATTAAGTAATTGAGTTAAACATCTTCCCATAAAGAAAATTCAAGACCCATTTGGTTTGTTGATTCATTCTACCAAACAATTAAAAGAAAATAATAACAGTTTTACACAAAACCTTCTAGAAATTTAAGAGCCCGAGTACTTCCCAACTCATTCTGTGAGGTCATCACCGCTCTGATATCAAACCATAAAGCTCTATAAGTGAAGAAACTGCAAACAATCACCATCATAAACATTGATACGAAACTTCTAAAGAAAGTTCTAGCTAATTCAGCCCAACAATATATAAATAGGATAAAACAATACAACCAGGTGGGATATAGCCAACATCCATTTCTATTTTTTTCAATAAATAAACAGAAAAATGTTGGTAAATTAACAATAAAAGAGAACTTCTGTGTCATAGTGGGCTCCTATCAGTAATATTTAGCTAACATCACGCTTTCTCTCTAAAATTAGGAATGAGACGAGGATGTCTGTTCTCAACACACATCCAGCATCGTACTGAACTTTCTAATCAATGAAATAAGGTATAAATAAAATAAGTGCCATGCAACTTTTAAAAAAATAGTAAAATTTTACTTGTATAGGGCATTCTTATGTAAGTTCAAGGAAAGCTATTTTTGAAAATGTTGTAAAGGAAATTCAAGATGAAAAGATAACTATTCTCAACCAAGGGTACTGGAACAATTGAAAATATGGCACCGGAAAAAAAAAAAGGAACTTCAATGTGTACCTTGTTCTGCATACAAACATTAACTATAAATGGATCACAGATGTAAATGTCAAGCCTGAACTATAAAAATTCTAAAATAAAATGTAGGAGAATGTTTTGTTTTGTTTCTTACCTTGGCTTATGCTAAGATTCCTTAGCTCTAGCACCAAAAGTTTAAGTCATTACAGGAAAACATTGATGACATGGGTTTCTAAAAATAGAAACTTAGGTTTTAGAAAGTAAATAACAAGACAAGCCAGAGGCCAGAGAGAGCATCCTTACTAAGCACGTGCCCTGTATCCAGACCATGTAAGCAAACTCTCAACTCAATAGGAAAACAAGTTTAAAAATGTAACATGGGCAGAGAGTTTGAAAAGAACATCAGCAAAGAAGATCAAAAGGTAGCAAAAAGCACCTGAAAAGATGCTCAGCATCGTTAGGAAAAATGAAAATTAAAACCTCAAGGAGACCTATATGGATGGATGAGATATAACTCCACAAAGATGGATGAAATTACAAATACTGTGTGGAGTGCTGGAGTGCTCCCGGGCATCCGGAATGCTCCCCCTGCTGGCGAGAAGGTGAACTACAACCACCTTGGAAACAGTTGGACAGTTTCCTTGATGTTACATCTACACTTGCTGGTGATTGGGCCAGTCCACTCTTAGGCCTTTACCTGTGAGGGGGAAAGCATATGCCCACACCAACAGTGGCACATGAATATTTATGGCAGCGCTATTTGTAATAGCTAAAATGAGTAAAACGACACAAATCTCCATGGATGGGGAAATGGATAAGCAAACTGCGGTGCAGGCAGCCCATCCTCGTTGTGTGCAAGTTCTGTTACCGGCTAAAATTTATGAGTGACCCCTAAGTTAGCATTTGTGGCCCTTTCCCGGGCACTGGAGGATGTGTGTGAGTACGGCATGCAGAACTTGAGGGCCAGACAAGGTGACCCCCTGTAGTCTTGTGTCAGCACTCACACTACAAGCAAGTCTGTTGTTTTGCTTTTCCCTAGCATGATTTTTGCATTTTTGTGCTTTTTTGTTGTTTAAAATGCCCCCAAAACACATGCTAAAGTGATGTCCAGTGCTGTGCCTTCCAGAGAAAATATGTGTGTCTTTTAGGCGTGAGTTATAGTCCAATTGACCGTCAATTCAATGCTAATGAATCGAAATAAATAAAGTGCCCTTAGGCAGACACATAGAGCAGGGGTATGTATCGATTGGTTGATGAAGATGCTATGACAGAGGCTGGCAGGAACCTACCCCTGCATGAGCCCCAGGGGCTGTGATTCAGTATTTGCTAATTCCGTCTTTGCTGGGAATTTATAGAACATAACTACCTTGAATAACGGGAACTCACTGTACATCCTACAATGGAATTTTACCTGCCAAAAACCAGAGTGAACTGAACTATTGATATGCACAAGCTAAATCTCTTAGTACTCAATGCTGAGTGAAGGAAGTCAGGGGCAACAATGAGTGCATATAGAATAATTCTACTTGTATAAATTCTACACAGTGAAAACGAATCTATGGTGACAAAGCAGATACATGGTGGCCTGGGGAGGGGGCAGGGAGAGGAGAGAATGACAAGGAGGAAGGAGGGTGATGAACACTATCTCGATTGTGCACTTTGTGTAAAATTCTGTATATGTCAATTATACTGCAATGATAATTACACTGTTTAAAAAAGGATTGGTTTTTGACTGTTCTAATACAGAGACAAGAATATGAACTCTGTAATTATATAAAACCTGTAAGACACGAAGTGGGAGGTGATTGTGTATCATCTGGAGGCAACATATTAAGAATATACTCCCAGCCCTGCTGGAGAGAAGTTTCTTAGCACTTCGGTCTTACACGGTTTTAAACTTCGTTGCCCCCTTTTTTATATGATCTGTGCTTCTTTGTGTCTTCGATGTCCCCAATGAAGCGTAGCATGTTTTTAAGTTTGAAATAATCCTCTTTATAATAATAAATTCTTGTGACATTCATACTAATTTGTTAAATTCATGAGAAACATCGTAATATAAACCACTATGTGTTAACTGCATGCAGAGTTGAAACTTAATTGTTAAACAAAAAATAATAAGATCTTTAAATAGGCTTTCCTCTCTTTATGTTTCAATAAACAGCTGTACTGGCTTTTAAGTTTTTCTGAAAAACAACACCTCTCTTAAATTGTATTGGCTTGATAGCTAAATATCAGATGATGTTTCAATGTTAACCAAAATTTACTAGGACAGAAACTGATGTGATTTATACGTAAATCAATCGCAAACTCATGGATCTAGTGCTAATACTATCTCAGTGTTACAGGTGATGAAACTGAGGCACAGAGAGATTACGTAACTTGTTCAGGGTCGCAGAGGAGTAAATCCTCGATTAAAAGTGAGGCGGCCGGTCCATCTCCGACGGGGGTGTCCTTAGCGCCCACAGTGTCTCATTTCTTCTTCGAGGAGAAGATGGGGTATCTATGGCAGAGGAATTACTCCAATTTATAGTCCCAGCTCAGTCTTGAAGGAGGGGCTTTCTGGGATATTTTGAAAATGGGAACACAGTTTGGGATTCAAAAGAAATTTCCTTCCCTATTGAACTACTGGGATTGTAAACTGACCTTCTCCGTTATTATACAAAAAGTCTGGGGCAGCAAAGCTCTAACAGATTGATTTGCTAGTGTTTATCTCTCTTAATCTAGGAAAGTCTAGTCGTGGTTTCTTAGTGACTTCTCTTCCTTTCCTAACCAGTCCCCCTCCCACCCCACCCCCAGCCCTTCCTTTTTTCTTTCCTTCCACTAAACAGGATTCTGGAAATTTGACAATGGATTTGATCAGTATTACATATTTTCATTGTTTTACAAAGAACAAAAAAAGAGAATCGATGTGTCCTAAAAAATGTTAGATCTGCTAATATTCTGGACATACTGGAAGAAAAGAATTATTCTTTGGCTTTCGATACTATAGGGATAATAAGAAAACGTTATTCCTTCAGTTTTCTTTGAAAAAGTCCAAGTTGAGAGGTTTCCCGGAAGAAGAAAAAATTAGAGACACTATTGGAGTGTGAAAAATAGGTGAGGTAGCCTCAGAGGCCAAATGGTAACAGTGGGAACCCATAAGAGAATTTCTCACCAGTGGGCTTCATAATGAATATTTAGCGTTGGAGGATAGTCTGGATTCTAAGAAAAGAGAGATCGCGCACAGTGGGTGTAATAAAGTTGTTGGTGGCCTAATTTGTTTGTCGGCCACCGGTCTGTCACCCGCAGCACTGCATTCTTTAAAGATGTCTAAAACAAAACAAAAAAAATCTCTCAAGTGAAGTTATTGACTAAAACTGGTTCCACAGAACCAATTAGTATCTTACACAGGCTGCCCTGCGAGCTTATGAGGCCATCCATCACCTGTCCACTTAACTATTTAGCATTTGTCCCAGCAATTTGTCACCGTGTCAGAATGCTAGCATTTCAGAAAGGGAGTTTTCTGGTTGAAAGAAATCTCACTCAGATACTGCAGATATTTCTACTTTAATAAGACTGAGAGAAGATTTATGTTTCTGTTATATTTAACCTTAAACATCTTGTCTGGAGGGTGAGGTTAAGTTTTTGTACTGCAAATACTTCAAATCTACATCAGTTTTATGCGAATTTAAAAATAGTGTGCCGAATGAATTCTTTATTTTTTGCATGTTAACAATGTAATGCAGAGTGTTAACGTGGCAAAGTACCTTTCCTGGTGGCTTCAGTGGTTTCCTTTTAGTACTTTTCCAATGCAGTCGTTTGCTTTTGTATTCATTTCTCGTGCCTTTCTTAATTTCACACGACTGGATGAATTACGTCGTATTTACCACTGAATAGAAGACAACATATCTGCATTGTTTTTAATATTATGCAGCTCAGGTAGACTTGGAGTTCAAGAAATATTGAATGGTAGAAGGATTACTGCAACATTTCAATTAAATTGCATATAATTTACAATCACATGTGTACCCTTTTCAAGCACAGACTATTAATTATAATAAAGCTTGGCTGTTGATTACAGATCATCGTCAGCGGCTTAATGTTTCTCTCAAAATGTCAAACAGATACTACAATAGTATAATTTGGAACAGGCTGGCCACTTAGTAGAGAGGAAATGGACCAGAATCACAGAGTAGAAGACTCTGGCAAAAATCTAATTTATAACATGGGGTTCACGTGGTAGAGCAGTTGTAGAAAAATATAAGCTTGACATTTATTTAAAAGAACTAGCCATGCCTTAGGCATGCCAATCAAATAAAAAATTATTTAGATTTGTAACCTTTAGATTTGACTCAAAAAGGGATGCCTTTTTTTGACTGGCGAAGACAGTTATGTAGATGGGCTCTTCCCCAACTACCCTGCAAGTTCACCTGGTCGAGATTTCTGATGCAAAAGAGGCCAGCGGATGCTGCGGACTCAAATGCCACCGGTGCATCTGAGTGCTGTTAGCAGCTCCCTGGCATTTCTCGCCGACGTTCCGCGTGTGCTCGTCACTGAACCCAATCCCGGAGATAAAGCAGGAAATGCAACCCCCCGCGGGAGCAGCTTCGAGTGGAAAGCTTTCCTGAGGGCCCTGCGTGCTGTGCTCCTCACCAAGGCGTCAGTGAGCCATCCCCCTCCTCTCACCTCCTACATTCCAGGTCCACACGCGGGACGTTAGGGTGGAGTAAGGAATGCACAGTGCGTAGGTGTACGATGGGTGTGCCCACATGCACACACATGAGTGTTCACAACTCAACTCCATGTTTAAGACCTTGTCAATCCCATCGCCTGTATCCATTCTGACAGCCTGTGTTGTTACTTAGAAAATAGACCTGACTCATAAGTCAGCCTTAAAGGGTAGAGAAAAATGTTTTTAAGGACTATTGGCTCAATATTATATACGTATATAACATTCTGTATACCAGTGGTTCAATACCATATATAGATTATGTATGATATGTAGACATACATACACCCACATAACAAATTCAAAGTAATACACACATGTATTACATTTCCATGGCGTCTTTGCAATTCTTATCTTCAAAATGAGGCTAGAAAAAAATAATTTTGCAGAGAGATTTTTTCCATTGCTATCTAAAATGACAATAACATCAAGACATTTTCTTAAGGATCATTAAAGAAAAAGTTATCTAACTTAAGTCTTCATTAAAGAAAGCTATCAGAGGTTGTAATTTATCAGAGGCTGATAAAATTTCTTATCGGGTGGGCACTTAGGAAAGAAACAATGCTCAAAACATCTCTGAGCAATAGTCTCTTGATGAGTAAAAGAGGTGGAGAGAAGACAAAGAGAAGGGTGAGCGGTAACTGGACGAATGATGAATTGAAGCAACTAAATTGTGATGCCTTGGGCCCACTGTGGAACTCTGGGGTTGGGAGGACATGTGGTGCACCTGAGGCAAAGAAGGAATGGCTGTTTTTGCTGGTTTGGGATAGGCTGTTGTTTTGCCCCAGAAAAATTAATCCCCAGTGGGTAATTACAAGAAGAGCTCCCTGGTAGAAGTACTAGAGTTGAGTAAAGGGAGTTGATCCCGGACAATGTTGACTGATTGATTAATCTACTTTAGCATAAGGGCAAGAGAACTCTTGTTTTCTGACACATATCTTACCACCTTCACAGATAGAGCAGCTATACAGGTTACCCCAGGGTGGGGTAGGCCCCTGTTGTTTATTAAATAGAAAAAAATAGTAATTATAATAACAACAATAGCTACTAACTACACTCCACCCCCTGTTCTTTATATGTCATGACTCATTCAATCTTTTCACCATTTCTAAGAGCAAATGGACTTTATAAATTGGGACATCAAAGTATCACAGTGGTGGGTGTGTGATTTGAGCCCAGTAAGAGCAGTAGTTCCCATCCTCCTAAGCATTGGGTAAGCGTCTCTTAGCTGCCTACACTCTTGATAGAAGCAAAGTAGAGAGAAAGTCGATGTTGAGTCCTTTCATTTTCACATGGTGGTAACTTTATATATATATATATTATCTCATTTAATCCTTCTCAATCCTATAAGGTGATTATGTTATCCCAGTTCACTTAAAATAAAGGGATGTATCAGAGGTAATAACACTAAGAATTGCCAGAGGAGATACTCAAACCCAGGTATCTTTGACCTCAGAGGACATGTGGTTGGCCTTCCAGTGCCTGAATGGAGGACCACTGCCTGTAGAAAGCTCTTTCAGTCTTCATTCCACCCACAGTCTTCCTAGAACCTTGAAGCTGCATGTAGGAGCATAAGTTAAAATGACGGATCCCCAAATTCTCCTCATGGTGATCAGAAATCTGTGGGCTTCATAGGCACGCATCTTTCTCAAATGAAAATGTGATTTGTACTGTGTATCTTAAAGTATTATTTTGGAAGTTTATGTTAAAGCTTGGAAGAGAGCAGGCACAACATGAGTGTAGATCTTTCTTCTCACAAAAATCAACTTGGAGGGGCCGTCTTAAACTTTCTTTGACCATCTTCAAGGAAGAGAGGGGGATAAATTTGCTTCACGAGTCCTGTGCCATGCAAGGCTTAATTAAATAAGGAATTTATAGGCATGCCATCAGGCTATTTCTCAGATGTGCCAGTGGTATTATTTTAGGGAGAGCAGAATGAGAACTTCTTGGGGACTGGGGTTCTGTCCTCTGGAGCATGATATTTGCATGATCAGTAACAGCGCCTGGCACACGGCATGGACTTAACATGGGTCTGGGCTGCAGGAGAGGGCTCAGCATAGGTTTGGCTGAAGTACATGGAAATAGTGGAAACACATCACTCATGACGTACACCCATTAACAGGACGCTGGGAGCTGTGTTTGTCTGTGGGATACATTTGTAACTTTGTCAGGTGGGGCAGGATGGCGCTGGTGCAGAGATCTGAGAGGGGAAACCCTCCAATCTAGTGTCCTCATCTCTTCGTCTCAATCATTAAACTCTATTCTGAGAATCTGGTGTTTTGGTCACACTCCATACTGTGGAGACACCTCACCACCACTTAGGTGGTAGGATTTTTACAGAATAATTTGCAAGGAAGACCCTCAAAATTCTATTTGGAGAGAAAGCAGGTAGGATAGGATATGATCTTAACAGATACAGAAAATTGTGTGTGTGTGCTTGTGTTTGAGTGTGAGTGTGTGTGTGTGTGCATGTTTGTGCATGTCCATGTGTGCCTGTGTGTGTCGCGGTGAGAATATGGGTGAGGATACTTTAAATATCAATGTTTTCCCTTTCCCCGATAAGTAACATTTGACTTAAGCCAGAGCTAATATTGTCAAATGAGCAAACACTCACGGATAAATGCCTCACATCTGGCAAAGTGAAGTCAGCTGACATTTACTTGGTTCAAAGGAGCGGGGATTAAATCAGACAGAATCTCATAGGATCTAATATTGGTATTTTTCCCCTCAGTTTTTAAAATGTTTTTGAAGAAAAGTAGAAAAATTTATTATTGGCAAGGAGATTAAAAGGGGAAATCACATAACTATTTTTATTTTGTCATTAGGTGCATATTGTAAAATACTGAAAGCAAAGATGAATTGTAGAAAATGCAGAAACGTGTAAACAATAAAGAAAAATAGCTCATAACTCTTTAGTTCAGGGAGAAACACAAAATTTTGAGGTGTTTATCCATAGCATTTTCTTGTAGTGTGTGTGGATATAGAGATGATAGATATATTAAAAGAAATAAAAATAGACCTAGATAGATAGATACCATAGACATTAGATAGATTTACATATATGCATAAACATTTTATAAAACTAAAATCAAATTATATAAATGCTTTGTGATATGCATTTAATTGTAAGTATACGCACATATTTATAGTTTTATAAAACACTAGAGACCTGGTACACGAAAATCATGCATGGTAGGGTCCCTAGGCCTGACTGGCAATCAGGGCCGATCTGTGGGGCAACTGGCGGGGTGATCGGGGAGCGGGGGGATCTCCGCTGGCACCCGCCTTGGCTGGCCTGGGGCCTGTGGGCTGGGGGAAGCTCCTGCATTGAGTGTCTGCCCCCTGGTGGTCAGTGTGCATCATAGTGACCAGTTGTTCCACAGGTCATTATGCCGTTTGGTCGATTCCATATTAGGCTTTTATTATATAGGATTTTTAATCATTGCATAGTATTCGATCATAATTATTTTATCTTATAACAAGAAGGCGTCATTTTCAAAAGATCACTTTGACCATACCTTGGAGCATGGACTTTCGCTTACGAGGGCATGTTGTGTTAGAGAACTGTGGTAGTAATCTAGACAGTGCATGATGGAGAGCTAAACCAGTGTCATGCAAGTGAAGATTGAAAGAGGAAATCTGAAAGATTAGGAGGAAGAAAGAATGATGTGGGTAGATGGATAGCGGCGTTTCATTGTGACTAGGAAAACAGGAAGAGGAGTTGAATTATTTTTTGGAGGAAGTTGCCATGTCATGATCACTTGAATTGTTGAAAAAGGAAAATCCAAAAATCCAATATTGGTAAAAATGTGGTAAAATTAAGAATAATGTAATATTTGAATAAAGAAGTTCAAGATAGAAGGAAGCCAACTCAGGAGAGATTAAAGGGCATGGAAAATGATTTTGAGAACATGTAAGAATAACTTTAAAAATGCTAGGTTATGCACAGCTTGCGTGACTCTGTGGTTGAGCATAAACCTATGAACCAGGAGGTCAACGTTTGATTCTCGGTCAGGGCACAAGCCCCAGTTGCATGCTTGATCCCCAGTGTGGGGCATGCAGGAGGCAGCCGATCAATGATTCTCTCATAATTGATATCTCTATCTTTCTCCCTCTTCCCTCCTCTCTGAAATCAATAAAAATATGTAGTAAAAAATGCTAGGTTATTACTAAGGAAGATAGTTTTGATGCATATAATAGGATGTATGTGGTATATATGAAAGTTATAAAGCACAGAATACAGTGAGCCCTAATAATCCCAGAATTCAAACGAAGAATTAGAACATCGCTAGAGTCATTGAATGAACTCATGCTTTCCTCTTCTCTCTCACCCTCATACCCTCGACAGAAGTGTTTCCTGGATTTTCGAATTTATCATCTTGCTTCAAAAATAGATGTATTTATAGCAAATACATTTCCTTTTTCTCTTCTTGGCATTAATTCCAGTTCTCCAACCATGCAACTTTCTGCTTAGGTTTTCATAGAATTATTTCTGTATTCCAGACATTTTAAAGAAAATCACCATAATTGATATAGACATTGGTATACTTCCATTAATCTTTCTTAGAGCCCTGTTGAACCCTTTCAATCTGTAGGCATGTGACTGTTTTCTGTTGTATTTTTTATTATAGTTTCCATTCCATTGTGCTGTGCGCTCTCTCTAGGGAGCACCAATGATCTCTGGGTTTAATTCTGTTCTTGGTGCTCCCTCGGTACCCTCTCTGCTTATTATTTTCAATCTTTTGCCCCATCCTCCCTATTCTGGGACCTATTTTTTCTTCACATTATTTTTTACAGCATCAGTTCTGTTATTTCCTTTTCTTAAAGTGTAAGGGATTTTTTTTTCTCCCTGAGGCTGCATTTAATTTAATGTTAATATTTCCCTTTCTCATCCATCTCTGTTGTATTTCAATCTGATTTTCAGCCAGAACTTTTGTCATATGTCTTTTGTCTTATCATTCCACATTTCATCTTTCATTACTGAGAATCCAAGGTAGATTGAATTATATTGAAAGCTCAGACAAATATATTCTAACATTTAGTCTTTTTTTCTTACAGCAAAATGTTTTTCTAAGCTTGTTTTTTATCTTATCCTTGAATGGTACCATTATCTATTCTTTTGTCATTCTAGAATCTTTTCATAGGCTACACATGAGAGTTTTTTTTTCCTTCTCTGTTTAATGGTATTAATATTAGAAATATTATTTTAGATATTTGGGGATAGTGCCCGGACAGTTTGCCTCAGTGGTTGAGCGTCAATCTATGAACCAGGAGGTTACGGTTCAATTCCCAGTCAAGGGCACATGCCCAGGTTGTGGGCTCGATCCCCAATAGGGGGTGTGCAGGAGGCAGTTGATCTATGATTCTCTCTCATCATTGATGTTTCTCTCTCTCTCTCTACCCCCTCTCTCTTCATCTCTGAAATCAATAAAAATATATTAAAAATGCTTATCACACATAGGTTCATGGAAGTTTGGCAGTTGCCATTCAGAAAACCTAGGCTAGAACAGCTGACTCTGATTTTTCCCTGACTATTCTTGTCCAGATGAGCTCTGAAAAAAGAAGACTAAATCTGAGTCAAGCAAAATGTGAGCTTACGGTATCATTATATGTTAAAATCCTTCCCTCTCCTTTTAAAAGAGAATGTCTATCTATTTTTCAGATACTAGATTTCATATATATAGGGTGTCCCCAAAAATGTATACACCCACTTTGCATCATTATAAAGGCTGTGCTTATTCAAATACATTTTATTTTCATCATTGAGCTGTGGGCTGTTAAAGTATATATGCATTTTGGGGGGACACCCTGGATCTATATGTGCTCCCTATTTCTGATGACAGAATCAAGAAATGAAAACTGCGAACCCCGTGACTGATCAGCAGGACTTTGGAGGTCCCCCCGATGATGCATTTGGAAGGTGTGGACCACTAAACAGTTCTTCATCTTCTCCAGCGTGAAGGATAGACAGGGAGTCACCAGAGGCCACGGAGCGGGCGCAGGAAGAGTTATGCCCTGTGTCCCGAACGAGGAGAGGAGGTGCAGAGGCCGCACCTGCTCAGTCATATATCAAGCACATGGTGGCTCCCTCCTGGCCGTGAGCCAGGCTGCAGCCCGACCGCGCAGCACACATGGACCTGCTGCGCCTGAGCAGGAGGAAGGGCACTCTGCCGCCTGTCCCTTTAGATAGGATGGCATTTCCCCACAGTTGCCCAGCAAGGTTCCCTGGTGGGGAATGGTCCCTGTTAAGACTGTTACTAACAAGGAAGACGAAGAAAGTGCACCGTCAGCGGTTTCAGCCTCCGAGCGGGAAGCCAGCCTCCAGGAGCAGAGAGGAGCCACGTGGGCTCCTGTCCCAGAGAACCAGGCACAAGGCACCTTTCCCGGGGCCCCCGGAAATGCTCAGCTACCCGGCAGCACCAATGTAGTCAGCGGTCTTTTTGAAATTCCCCAGCAAAGAGGACACTTGCATCTGATGGATGCTCAGGAGTTTAGAAGGTTGGTGTTTAGGCCTTTCTCACTCTTGTGGCAACTAGGCTAATGGATTACTCTTGAACCATCTTTGGATATTAATTTGAATTAATATATCAAAAAATTCAATTAATTCTGAACTCCCCCCCCCAAAAAAAATTATTCTTTAGTACTTTAAAAACAAGTCTCTGTGTTCACAGTGGTATAATGCCTGGAGCAAGAAAAAAGCAAAAATATCTTAATTTCTTGTGCCGTCGCTGCTGCTACACTTAATAGTATCTCCACTTCTTGTTTATATCATTAAGTCAGATGACAGAGCGAAAGACCACTCCCTCTTATCTGATTGGATAACCCTCACCTAGGTCCATCCGAAACAAAGATTCAGCGGCAAGTGGCTGGCATGCGATTGCAGCATCAGATAAAAGGCAAGCATCTGAGGTTAAGTGCAGGGGGAACCAAGAGGAACCTTATGCTGCTCCCAAATTAGATGCGAGGTGTTGGCATGAGAAGACAGCTCAGAGGGAGGAAGGTGGAATAAGTCAGGGGCAGGCACGCTCACCTGCACAAATTCAACGCTTCAGGGCAAGCAGAGCTATTTTGGAAAGAACTTAAAAAGCAACAGGGAAATGTGCAAGACCAAAGGGATCAGGGATTGTCAAAAAGCAGAGCAGGGCGTCTCTGTGGTTCATCTCAAAGGAAATGTGGTAAAACTCTGCAGCCTTGTATAAAACAGGAATCGCCCCACGGGAAAGTGGGAGCAGCCCAGAGTGTGGCACCTCTTCACAGTTATGCTACGTGACCTCTTCAGCATAGAACCAAGTCCCAGGTAGGTTAGGGATCTTGTTTCTACCTGGAACTGAATAAATCTTTCTGGGAAAGCCCTCCAAGTTAAGGGACAAGTGAATTCCTTCTCATCTAAGAAGGAGTGTTGCCCAGCCAGCCTGGCTCAGTGGTTGAGCATTGACTTGTGGACCAGGAGGTCATGGTTTGATGCCTAGTCAGGAAAACATGCCCAGGCTGTGGGCTAGATCCCCAGTAGGGGGTGTGCTGAGGCAGCTGATCAATGATTCTCTCTCATCATTGACTCTTCTATCTCTCTCTCCCTCTCCCTTCCTCTCTGAAATCAATAAAAAATATATTGTTTTTTAGAAGAGGAGTGTTAACCCTTTTCTAGTAAGAGGTTTTTCTAATCACATCACTTACTGTCTCCTCTTGGGTCTTCCTGGGACAGTCATCTGTTTGATTTCTAATTATTGAATCTCTCAGAGGTTTACCTTTTCCTCCCTTCAGTCCACATTCTTTGTTTAGTCGATCTTAATCAATGTGTAGGGTGGCCCCATAGATGTATACATAGTTTGAATAATTATAAAGGCAGTGTTTATTCAAATACATTTCATTTTCAAAATGTAATAGAATCAGCTGTTGAAGTGTGTGTACATTTTGGGGGACACCCTGTATTGTCTCGCCCCAACTTTACACCTGCTTCTTCCATCTTTTATTCAGAACCAAACTCCTAGAAAGAGGACTTAATGTTTTTATACCATAACAGAGAAGGATAATCATATAACTGGTAACAGCAGAGAAGTTTTTGTTGGAATAAGAAAAAGGTAAATGGTGAAGTTTTATATTCAAAGCTAAATGTTCAAACCATCATCTCTTCCCTACTCCCAGCTTTAACTCTCTTCATCTCCTCAAAGATAGATTATTTGACTGACGAAGAGTTCATGTGTGTGAAATGCTATGCTGCGTGTGTTATGTGTAGTATTGCATTTTGTGCTATCATAATTATTTGGAAATATAAAACTGCATTAGGTCACAGTCAGAAGAGGGCAGGTAACCAGGGTCTGAAAGAGCACAGTCTTACGGGAGCTGGTTGAGGTTGTGTGCATGGAGTGAGTAAAAAAAACTGGAAAAGGTGGGGAACAGAGAGAAAAGCCAAGTTACCTTCCCGGTCATTGAACACAAGGAGTTTGGTTCCTTAGGATTTTAAAAGGCTGATAAGTTATAAGGTACATATTAATGAAGCTCTCTGATATGTAAGGAAAGAGTAAATAAATATTAGGAACTATTAACATACACAGTAATTTATCTCATCGTGGTAACTAATGAGACAGCCAAGCTCTTTATACATTCAAATTATATATTCGAGTTTAAAGCAAAATGGCAGGAAATTAACTGCTTGTATCATGAATGTATATTAAATATTTAATTTACTAATTAATTGTGCTTCCTTTTTACAGCAGTAATTAAGATGTGCAATTTCTTAATTTTATGTACACTGTTCATGCTGTATTTGAGGATGTAGAGTATAATTTTCATTATTATCATTATTACAATCACATCTAATATCCCTTTACTCAAACACTCTCACTCTAAAAGTGAAGCCTTATCTTTCATCTCCTGCTAATCTTCTCACCTGCTTCATCTCATTAATATATCTGCACATGAGCCTTGCTGGTTTGGCTCAGTGGATAGAGCATCGGCCTATGGACTGAAGGGTCTCAGGTTTGATTCTAGTCAAGGGCACATACCTCGGTTGCAGGCTAGATCCCCGACCCTGTTGGTGTGCATGCAGGAGGCAACCAGTCGATGTGTCTCTCTCACATTGATGTTTCTCTCTATATATCTCTCCCCCTCCTTTCCCCTCTCCAAAAATCAATGGAAAAATATCCTTGGTTGAGGATTAACTGTTTCTACATATCTATATCTACATATCTATATCATCTCTATCTGTCTATCTACACACACACGCACACACACACATGTCTGCACATGAAACTTTGACAGAGGAGTCACTCTGTAGGTATTACTCAATCTCATGATCTCACCATTACAAAGTCCTTTGCCTTTGGTCTGTTTTTGTTCTTTTCTGTGTTATATTCATCACAAATGCAGCTGCAAAATTAATTTTCCTTTCCCTAAGCGCACGTTACTCTAGCTACTTAAAGCCCCATTTCCTGCTTGCCAGAGGATGGAGCTGGAGCTGTTATTGTTTGCGTTCTGGAGATTGTGTGAATGGCTCCCTCGCACACAGTTAGCAGTCTGCGTCTGCGCTTTCCAAGTGCTCCTGCCGTCCCGGGGTCCAGCTAGGCCTGCTCTGTTTTTGAATCCAGGCCATTTTTCTGTTTGGCTCTGTCTTAATGAAAAGCTCCTACAATCCGATGTTCGAGCATGCAAGTTACTTAATTACATTAAGAGCTGAGTGAAAGCCTATATTTCCCACTATATATTTTGTGTTCCTGGTCAGAGCTCATCTTGCTTTCTCTGTAACCATTGATTTTCTATAATAATGCGATTTAGGGAGGGTCTGGGCATACAAAAGGTGCATAAAATATAGAATGAACGAAAGGATGCTGGCGTCCATATACTAGTAACTTCTGCGGTTGTAATGTAATTTATAGTAAATTCTAGAACACTTTATTGTTGTTGTTCTTTTTATTGCTGCAGTGACAGATATCACAAACTTGGAGGTTGAACCAATACAACTCTATCATCATACAGTCCTGTAGGTGAGAATTCCGGCACTGGTCCAACTTGGCAAGAACT